>NC_142364.1:3079836-3404836 GCF_059441175.1 Urocampus carinirostris
ATAGAAACAATATTCACGGAAAACTAGCATAGTTTGTCTACAGACAAAAATGAGCCCCGTCTTTAGCTTAAAAAGTTAGCATCTTTTTCAACGACGACTATGGGTGTTGTTGTTTTTTTGTAAAAAAAAAATAAAAGTTAAAAAAAAAAAAAACTAGCATCGCCGTTTTCTATGGCGAAAATTTGAGAAACGAGTATTTCAGCATTGAAAACTAGCATCTTTATGGAAAGTTAGCAGAGTTCTTCTAAACACAATAATTGAGCCTCGTCGTTAGCTTAAAAAGTTAGCATCTCTTTCAACAACGACGAAGAGTGTTGTTTTTTTTTATAAAAATAAAATTTGCATCTCCGATTTCTACGACAAGAATTTGAGAAACGAGTATTTCATCATTGAAAACTAGCGTCTTCATGGAAAGTTAGCATAGAGTTCTTGTACACATAATAATTAGCCTCGTCTTTAGCTTAAAACGTTAGCATCTTTTTCAACAATGAGTGTTGTTTTTTCTGTAAAAAACAAAAACAAAACCTAGCATTGCCATTTCCCACAGCAAAATTTTTTATCAATATGTTGATTATTTGCATTTATTTCAAAACATTTTTAATAAATTAAATACATTATGATAATATTATAATATTTTTATCAATATGATGATTTTTTGCGCTTATTTCAATACGTTTTTTTTACTTTTTAAATAAAAATATATATTTTTAAAACATTAACATAAATGAATATGTATAAAATAAATAAATATATAATCGATGTAGCGTCTCTTACTATTCCATGCTTTTTATTTTGTCATCGAAAATAACTTGCAAATAAATAAAATGAAATATAAAATATATCAAATTATTGATCATTTCACAAATTTTATTAGTATCTTAATTTTTGTTCTTTAAACATGTTTAACATTAATATTCAATATTTTATTAAATATGTATTAAGTATTTTGATGATGAATTTTATTTTAACCCTCATCATTTCCTCATGTATTTAATAACATTTTATTTCATGAAATATTTAACATTTTAATAGTTTAGTAATATAAATTAAATACATTATGATAATAATTATAATATTTTCTCAATATGTTGATTCTTTGCATTTATTTCAATATGTTTATTTAATTTTTTTAAAATAAAAAAATATGTTTTAAAAACATTAAAACAAATGAATATGTATAAAATAAATATATATATCTATAATTGATGTAGTGTCTCATCCAAAATAACGAAGAATAAAAACGTAAAAATAAATAAAATGAAATAAATGTATCAAAAATAAAAATAAAGAAATAAATACAATTGAAAGTGAATAAACAAACAAGAGCAAATTTATTCGAATCTATACGTTTTTAAATTTCATTAGATTATTTTCAAAGAAACTATCTTTATTTAAAATAATAATAGAAAAAAATAGAATAGAATAGAATATCCCTTTATTGTCATTGTTGCAAAATGGGTTAACATATTGTGACAACGAAATTGGGCATGACACTCCAGTTTTACACATTCACAGTGAGGTATGAGCCAAGAAGATAAAGGAACAGAGAAGATAAGGTTATAAAACAAGAAGGATAGGGTTATAGTTATGATTTACACGGTATTTACACAAGAAATGTCGGCATGTGGGGATAATAGATAAAGAAGGTAAGCTAGCATTGCACAAAAATTAGCATCCTTTCTCTCTGGAAATGAGCAAGCTCGGGTGTCCTGTTCCCCGGCTCCGTCCTGACGTCTAAATATCGATCGTCCGATCCCGCCATCTTTCTTTCCGTGGCACGCTTTTTGCTTTTTGTCACAGGGGAGATCAAAAAGCTTTTTGGGCCCCGACACGAACGTGAAACCCTAGACCAGGGGTGTCAAAGAGGCGGCCCGCGGGCCAGATCAGGCCCGCTAAGGGATTGAATCCGGCCCGCGAGACAACACTCAGAGAAGCGCAAGAGAAAAACAAGCTGCAGGTTGAAATATGTCAACTTGAGGTTGCCAAAGAAAGGTGCCTCGAACAAAGACACTACTTGTATTTATTTCTCTCTCTCTCTTTCTCTTTCTTTTCCACCCCTTTTCTCACACTCTGTCTGTCTCTTTCACTCTGTGTCTCTCTTTTTCTCTTCCTTTGTTGCTCTTTGTCTCTTTCTCTCTCTGTGTCTTTTAAGCTCTTTTGCTCTAACTTCCTTTTTCCCTTTTCTCTCTTTTCTCTTTCTCTCTTCATACCCTTTGCGCTTTCTTTTCTCTTTTCTCTCCTTCTGTCTTTCTTTTTCTCTTTGGATTTCTTTCTTCCTCTTCCTTTCTTTTCCCCCTCTCTCACGCCTTTTTATCTTTTGTTTCTCACGCTCTCTCTCTTTTTCTTTCTTCGTCCCGCCCTCTCTCATTTTCCCTCTCTTTCTCTTATTTCTTTATCCCTCTTTTTCTTTCTCTTTAATCTACTAGTCCGGCCCCCGACAGAATGTTTGTTCTATCGTGTGGCCCCCCGAGTTAAAATGAGTTTGACAGCCCTGCCCTGGACTGAAGGGGGGTCAAAATGCGGCCCTTGTGCCGACACTGGCCCGCCGAACGGAGATGGTTTGGTGGTGGTAGTCTTGTCCCCACTTTCCATTCGTGTGAAAGAAAAAAAATGTTTTCTTCTCCTTTTATATGTATCTATTCTTTCTATCTCTTTCTGAAAATGGTACACTCTCCTATCTTCTTTAAACATTTTCTATTTAGATCTATCCCTTTAACAATCTCTCTCTTTCTCTGTATTTCTATAAGATTATCTCTTTCACTTTTTTATTCTCTCTCGATCTTGTTCTCCTTCTTCATCTGTCTCTCCCTCTCTCCCCTTTTCTCTTGATTTCCTTCTCCCTCCCTTTGTCTTTTTCTCAGTCTGTCTTTATCTCCCCCTCGATCCATCTCCTTTTTTCTTTCTCTCTTCCTCCTTTTCTTTTTATCTTCCTCTCTCTCGCTCTCCCTTTCTCTATTTTTCCATTTGCCTTTATCCCTTTATTTCTCTTTCACTCCATCGGTCTTTATCTCTCTTCCCCCCTTCCTTTCTCTCTCACTCTCTTTCTCCATTTGTCTTTATCTCTCTTTCTCCTTTTCTTTCTCTCTCACTCCCTCTCTCCATCTGTCTTTCTCTCTCTCTCTCCCTCTCTCTATTCTTCCATCTATCTTGGTGTCCCTCTCCATCTATCTATCTTCCTCCCTTTCTCTCTTTATCCATCTCTATTAATCTCCCTCTCCATGTATCTGTCTTTCTTTCTCTCTCTCTCTCTCTCCCTCTCCATCTCCACCTCTTTATCTATCCATCTCTTCCTATCCCTGTCCCACATTCTCTCTCTGTCTCTCATGTTTTCTCTTTCTCTGGCTCTTTTTCTCCCTCCAGCTCCGTCTCAATCTTTATAATGCTTGCCCTCTCCCTTGATTCTTCTTTCCATTTTCTCTCTTATTCTCTCTCTCTCTTTAACATTTTGCACTCTCTCAGTCCTTCTTTCTCTCCTTTTACCTCTCTCGTTCTATCTCCCTCGCTCTTTAACAAGCTTGCCGACCCCGTCACGTTTGGAGATTTCGAATGCATATGATCCAATTTAGAATTGTCTTTATTGTCATTGATATCAACATAGTGGACAGTGGGAGAAAGTGACACTCCGGGAGAAACATGTACCGTAAATTCTGGACTATAAGCCGCTACTTTTTTTTCCTAAATTTAAACCCTGCGCCCAATTTATGTCATTTTTCTAACAGCCGCTATTGGCGCTCGAGTGTTGCTACCATTAACTGCCCTGTCAAAGCTATATTATTATTATTAAAGCTTTGAAAACTCTCTCGGTGTACCGTCTTATTTTGTAAATATGTGTAACCCATGTATAATATGTATTTGCAACTGTATATTTTGTTAATGTATTTATTTGTATTTATTTTAGACACTTATTCTGATATGTTTCGCACGGGTGAACGAAAAATGAGGGGCGGAACAAACGCGGGGTGCCGAGTTTAAGTGGGGACCGCTAAAGGTGAGGGACAGACAAGGAAAGAAGAGGGGGTAAAAAGTTGGTTAAAGAAAAAGGAGTTGCGTGAGTAAATGTGTTCATCTGATATATTTCCCCCCCCCCTTACCTTTGAAGATATACACTTTTTTCCTTGGATTACTTCCAACGAGACCCGGACTGTGCGGGTCTGCATCAAACCTTAAGTACCGGTATCATTTTCCGTTCATTTTGCCGGCTGTGATTTAATGAGAAGGACATTTAGTTTCAATCGCGGGACTTGAAGTCGGGTTTGGGTTAATTTCGTGTTTGTGTTACATGTTTAAATGTGCGGCTTATATACAGGTGCGGCTTGTGTAAGTACAAAATCGGTTTTCCTCTTAAAATGTGGTGGGTGCGGCTTATAATCAGGTGCGCTCTATAGTCCGGAATTCACGATAATTAAGACTCAGGAGAAAAAACAATAACATATTTTGCCGTTTCAAGACCAAGCTGCACATTTTGTTGTCTCCTCTCCTTCAGCACTGTTGCATTTTCAGTTTTTTTTTTTTGTTTTTTTTTTAGAATGGCAAATCTTTCCCTGTTGCGCCCGATTAGCTTAGCGATGCACGGTAGCTAAAAGGAGAAGGTTGCGGCCGATCGATAGCCCGCCGTGAAAAACGATGTGACTCGCAGATGCTGTGGCCGCATCAATCAGGTTATTACCATGAGCTCATCCCTCCTTCGCTCTCGCACTCTTTCGCTCTCTGGTTTTTTGGCCATCTCTCTCTCTCGCTCTCTCAGCGGATGCCCCCGGTCACAGATCCGGTTTCAGCCTTCTGAAGTTTCCTAATTGATTGCAATTAGAGACCTTGCTAAGAGAGGCTGGGGGCTGTGGCAAGGGAGTGGTCAGGCGAGTGGCCTTATTTGAGAGAAAGGGAATGTGTGAGAGTAAGAAAGAGAGAGAGAATAATGAATGTTTGACAAAGAAACTGGAAGAAAATGAGATAAAATGAGTGGGAGATAGGGATAAAATGAGAGACGGGACGGAGAGAAAGAGAGAGAGATAGACGATCAAAAGAAAGAAAATGAGAGGATGATAAGTGAAAAAGACAGAACGATAGAGAGAATAACAGAGGGAGAAATGAGAGAGAAAGGGAATAACAAAGAAATATCAAAGAGAGAAAGTAATAAATTTGAAGTAGACCGAAGAACAAAAGAGAGCAAGAGAGAATGAGAATAGAATGAGAGAGAGCGAGAGAGAGAGAGAGAGCGAGAGAGAATGAGAATAGAACGAGAGAGAGAGCATAGAACGAGAGAGAGAGAAAGAGAGAGAGAATGAGAATAGAACAAGAGAGAAGGAGAATAGAATGAGAGTGTGAGAGAGAGAAAGAGAAAGAGAAAGAGAAAGAAAGAGAGATACAATGACAAATGTTTGACAAAGAAACTGGAAAAAAAATGAGATAAAATGAGTGGGAGATAGGAATAAAATGAGAGACAGGACAGAGAGAAAGAGAGAGAGATAGACAATGATCGAAAGAAAGAAATAAGAGATTTATAAGTGAGAATGACAGAACAATAGAGAGAATAACAGAGTGAGAAATGAGAGAGAAATGAATGGAAGAGAAAGGGAATAACAAAGAAAGAGAGAAAATAATAAATTGGAAGTAGACCAAAGAACAAAAGAGAGAGAGAATGAAAATAGAACGAGAGAGAGAAAGCAAGAGAACGAGAATAGAACGAGAGAGAGAGAACGAGAATAGAACGAGAGAAAGAGAAAGAAAGAAAGAAAGAAAGAAAGAGAAAGAGAGGGATACAATGACAAATATTTGACAAAGAAACTGGAAAAAAATGAGATAAAACGAGTAGGAGAGAGAATCAATAGGGATAAAATGAGAGACGGGACGGAGAGGAAGAGAGAGCGATAGACGATGATCAAAAGAAAGAAAATGATAGATTGATAAACGAGAATGACAGAACGATAGAGAAAATAACAGGGAGAAATGAGAGAGAAAGGAATGGAAGAGAAAGGGAATAGCAAAGAATTAAAGAGAGAAAATAATTAATTGGAAGTAGACCCAAGAAAGAAAGAGAGCGAGAGAGAATGAGAATAGAACGAGAGAGAGAGAGAGAGAATGAGAATAGAACGAGAGAGAGAGAGCATAGAAGAGAGAGCATAGAACGAGAGAGAGAGAGAGAATGAGAATAGAACGAGAGAGAAGGAGAATAGAACGAGAGAAAGAGAATAGAACGAGAGTGTAAGAGAGATAGAAAGAGAAAGAGAAAGAGAAAGAAAGAGAGATACAATGACAAATGTTTGACAAAGAAACTGGAAAAAAAATGAGATAAAATGAGTGGGAGATGGGAATAAAATGAGAGACAGGACAGAGAGAAAGAGAGAGAGATAGACAATGATCGAAAGAAAGAAAATGAGAGATTGATAAGTGAGAATGACAGAACGATAGAGAGAATAACAGAAAGAAATATCAAAGAGAGGAAATAATAAATGGGAAAGGAAGCGAATGATAGAGACAGAAGGAAGATCATATGGCAGATAAAACGATCAAGAGAGAGAGAGAGAAAGAATGACACAGAGCAAAAGACAAAAAGGAGAACAAAAATTGCTCTCTCTCTCTCACTCTATTGCTCTCTCTCTCTCTCTCTATTGCTCGCTCACTCTGTATTGCTCACTCTCTCTCTCTCTATTGCTCATTCTATTGCTCTCCCTCTCTCTATTGCTCGCTCACTCTGTATTGCTCACTCTCTCTCTCTATTGCTCATTCCCTCTATATTGCTCACTCTATTGCATGTTTTCTCTATATTACTCACTTTATTGCTCTCTCTTTCTCTATTGCGCGTTCTCTCTATATTGCTCAATCTATTGCTTTCTCTCTTTTGCTCCTTCTCTCGATATTGCAAACTCCGATGCTCGTTCTCTCCATTTTGCTCACTCTATTGCTCTCTCTCTCTCTATCTATCTTGCTCTCCCTCGCCATCTTTTTCCTCACCATTACTCACTCTCTTTTGCTCACTCTCTCAGTCTCAGTTGATCTCGGTTTTCAGTCCAAGCGTCAGTGACGTCAACCTCCGACCCCTGCTATGTCATCAGACGAGGACGCGGACAGGCACGACCCCCCGAACCCCCCAGAAGAAGACTTCCCCCCCACCCACCACCCCAAGCTCACCGCCGACCAGGCCAAATCGAGATGGCCGACGAGGGAGTCGTAAAACGTACCGAGGCAGCTGCGGCCCCCGCGACCCCCGAACGGGTTCGCCGCCGTGCTTCGTGCAAAATATTATTTTTCATAAGGGAAACTGGGGACAACATCTCACAATTTCTAATTGTAGTGTTTTTATTCATTTAGGATATTGTTTAATTTCGTGTTAGAGAGAGATAGCCAGGAATGAAGGATGCTATGCAATGCTAGCTTACCTTCTTTATCTCATTATTATTTAGATCAGGGGTGTCAAACTCATTTAAGCTCGGGGGCCACACGATAGAACAAACATTCTCTCAGGGGCCGGTTTAGTAGATTAGAGAGAAAGAAAAAAAGAGAAAGAAATAAGAGAAAGATAGGGAGAGAAAGGCAGAGAAGGTGGGACAAAAAAGAGAAAGCGAGCGTGAGAAACAAAGGATGAAAACAGAAATAGTGAGAGGGGGAAAGAAAGTGAAAGAACGAAATCCAACGAGAAATAGAAAGAGAAAAAGAGGAGAGAAGGAGAGAAAGAGAGAAAGGGGAAAGCAAGAGAGAAAGAGAAAGAGAGTAAAGGAAAAAATGAAGAGAGCGCAAAAGAAGGTAAAAAGACAGAGCGAGAAAGAGACAAAAAGGAACAGAGACAGAGAGAGATAGAGAAAGAGAGAGAAAATGGAGGAAGAGAGAGAAAGAGAAATTAGAGAGAGAGAAATACAAGTGAAGGGTTTGTGAGAGGCAGCTAGCTTTGGCAACATCAAGTGGACCTATTTCAACCTACAGCTCTCTTTCTCTTGCGCTTCTCTGAGCGTTGCCCGCGGGCCGCATGTTCGACACCTCTGATTTAGATCAAGATAGTTTATTTGGAAAAAATCTAAAAAAATTGAAAAATATATAGATTCGAATAAATCTACTCTCGTTTGTTTATTCATTTTCAATTGTATTTTTATTTTTTATTTCATACATTTATTTCATATGATTTATTCGTACGTTTTTATACTTTGTTATTTTCGATGACAAAATAAAATGCGTGAAATAGTAAGTGACGCTACATCAATTATATATGTATTTATTTTATACATATTCATTTATGTTAATGTTTTAAAAATATATTTTTCATTTAAAATAATAAAATAAACATATTGGAAAAAATGCAAAGAAGTACATTGAACTAAATGATAAGCGTTTCAATATTTATATGGATATTCAAGGTTTATTATTATTTTATTTGCATTTATTTAGTAAAATATTCATTCACAATATTTAATATCATACATTTGAATATTCAATATACAACAGTGACAATTTGTCAAATATATCAAATTAAAAAATGATGATTATAATCATTTGATCATTTTACAAATTTTACTAGTATTTTAATTATCATTTTTTAAACATATATTTAACATTATTATTTTAATAAATATTTACTAAATATTTTGATAATGAATTACCATTTATCAAATACATTATTATAATAATTTAAATGAGTATTTTTATTTTATTCTGATCATTTTCTTATTTATTTAATAATGTATTTTATTTCATGAAATATTTATTTCATATTTTATTAATGCATATAAAATAGGTTGTAATAATAATTCTAATATTTTTATCAATATGTTTTCTTTGGATGTATTTAATGTATTTATTTTAATTCCTTAAATTCTTGAATTTATTTTTTCTAATATATTTTTTTCAAAAACTGAAAACAACAAAATAAATATATTTATTTATATATACTTATAATTAATGAATTGTCTCCTTTACTCTTATTTCATGCATTTTATTTTGTCATCGAGAATAACGAAGTATGAAAACGTACAAATAAACAAAATGAAATAAATGTATCAAAAAACAAAACAAAAAAAACAACTGATACAATTGAAAATGAATAAACAAACAATAGCAAATTTATTTTAACCTATATATTTTTAAATGCATTATATTTTTTCAAAAAATAGTTTGTCAAACAAAGAAAGTTGATCTAAATAATAATATATCAAAACCTTGAAAATATGAATACAGTAAAAATAAAAGTTATGAAGAATCATTTATTAATTAGAAAAACAACAAAATGATAAATGTGTGCCCTGCAAATCACATGTTTTACTCCCCCCCAATTCGATTCGAGTATCGTCGGTATCGGATGAGGATGAAAAATCCGCTTTGTCCATTTTTCCCAAAATAGACGCGATCCCGGTAAACTTTAGACAATAACCTTTTCAAAGCAGACGGATCGCCAAAAGAAGAAGAAGAAGAATGTCCGCGGATATGCAAATGAGTTGTAAATTATGCGAAAAGAAAGGCCAGAAAATGTCTTCTATAATATTTATCGCCCGCTTGCTTTTCACCGTCGGCCGTAAAAACAAAAAGTTACACCGCTGGCAAAAAAACTTTCACAATTAAACTTTTATGAGGATTTAACCAGAAGACCAAAACTATTATTTTGTGTTGGAAAAAAATGCGAATAGAATTGCAACAACAAAAAAATCAATAAAACGTAGTAAATAAATCAAAACGTAATTATTATTAAGTTAGTCACAAAACAAATAAATACAGAGTTAGCAATATTAGAGATAGATGTCTAGATAGTTATAGAGAGAGATATAGATATAGATGTCTAGATATAGAGAGAGCTATAGAGATGCATGGCTTGATAGATATAGAGAGAGGTATTGAGATAGATAGATATAGAGATAGATGTTTAGATAGATATATAGAGAGAGATAGCGATAGGTGTCTAGATAGATATAGTGATATATGGAGATTGGTGTCTAGATAGATATAGTGATATATAGAGATTGATGTCTAGATATAGAAATAGGTGTCTAGATAGATATAGATATATAGAGATACATATAGAGATAGATGTCTAGATATAGAGAGAGCTATAAAAATGCATGGCTAGATAGATATAGAGAGAGGTGTCGAGATGGATAGATATATAGAGAGAGATAGCGATAGATGTCTAGATAGATATAGAGAGAGAGATAGCGATATATGTCTAGATAGATATAGAGAGAGAAATAGCAATAGGTGTCTAGATAGATATAGTGATAAATAGAGATTGGTGTCTCGATATAGTGATATATAGAGATTGATGTCTAGATATAGAGAGATATAGAGATAGGTGTCTAGATAGATATAGAGATATATAGAGATTGATGTCTAAATAGATAGATAGATGTCTAGATAGATATATAAAGAGATATAGGGATAGATGTCTAGATAGATATAGTGAGAGATATAGCAATAGATGTCTAGATAGATATAGAGAGAGATATAGAGATAGATGTCTAGATAGATATAGAGAGAGATATAGAGATAGATGTCTAGATAGGTATAGAGAGATAGATGTAGAGATAGTGGTCTGGAGAGAGATATAGAGAGATGGATGTCTCGAGAAACAGCGATACAGAGATAGAGATAGAGAGATAGATAATTTATTCATCCCCGTAGGGAAATTCACACTTCTAGCAGTATCCTTGTGATGAAAAATGAAATAATAAAATAAAGATATAGAATACAAAAATACCCAATATAACATTTTGCTATGGAGAGTATTTAAATAGTGCTAGGAAAATACACAGTGTCATAAAAATGGGTTTATATGCAAATGTGGTGGGGTTTAATGTGGGCTTTTAATCTCCCGGGGGGAGTTCAAGAGCCTCATGGCATGAGGAAGAAATGATCTCCTCAGTCTGTCCATGGAACAAGACTGTGACAGCAGTCTGTATATATATATATATATACAACACATATTTTTATACACAATCTTATAATACATAAAAAAAAATAATACATTAAAAAATGTATTCATAAATTATATATATGATATAAGTAATAAAACAAATAATTACAAAGGTAGTCATATTATAAATAAAGTTGTGATCGATAAAAATGAAGATAAAAATAGAGCGAAATATAAATACAAAAATAAATCAAGATAGTATTATATAAATCACTGAAAATCGATGAAAAATATGGAGATAGTAACAAAATAAATAAAATCCGAAAAATATGAATACAGTGATTAAATAAATATAAATGAAGATGGTGATTTAGAAAATAATGTACGATATAAAAATAGTAATGAAATAAATAATACATAGATTCTAAATAAATGAAATAATTTATATGATACATCATGAATAAAAAAATTGGACAAACATTTAATATGCTGTTAAATTTCATGTTCGAAAGAAGCTAAAGATTTCAATCAACTCCTCAATGTTCTCTGGTTGATTAATGATAGTCAGCAAATAAGGGCGGACCCAAACGTAGCCTTTTCACGTCACCCTAGAGCAGGGGTTTCAAACTCATTTTAACTCGGGGGCCACACGATAGAACAAACATTCTGTCGGGGGCCGGACTAGTAGATTAAAGAAAAAGAAAGAGACAAAAAAAAATAAGAGAAAGAGGCAGGAAAAAAGAGAGAGGGCAGGACAAAGAAAGAAAAAGAGAGAGGGAGAGAGCGGGAGAAACAAAAGAGAAATAGAAAGACAGAAGGAGAGAAAGGAGAAAAGAAAGAGCGAAGGGTAGGAAGCGAGAACGAAAAGGAAAAAATGAAGTTAAAAAGACACAGAGAGTGAAAGAGACAGAGACATAGTGGGAGAAAAGGGGTGGAAAAGAAAAAAGAAAGAAAGAAAGAAAGAAAGAAAAAAAGAAAGAAAAAAAGAAAAAAAGAAAGAAAAAAAGAAAGAAAAAAAGAAAGAAAAAAAGAAAGAAAGAAAAAAAGAAAGAAAAAAAGAAAGAAAAAAAGAAAGAAAAAAAGAAAGAAAAAAAGAAAAAAAGAAAGAAAAAAAGAAAGAAAAAAAGAAAGAAAAAAAGAAAGAAAAAAAGAAAGAAAGAAAGAAAAAAAGAAAGAAAAAAAGAAAGAAAAAAAGAAAGAAATAAAGAAAAAAAGAAAGAAAAAAAAAAAAAGAAAAAAAGAAAGAAAAAAAGAAAGAAAAAAAAAAGAAAAAAAGAAAAAAAGAAAGAAAGAAAAAAAGAAAAAAAGAAAGAAAGAAAAAAAGAAAAAAAGAAAGAAAGAAAGAAAGAAAGAAAGAAAGAAAGAAAGAAAGAAAGAAAGAAAGAAAGAAAAAAAGAAAGAAAGAAAAAAAGAAAAAAAGAAAGAAAGAAAAAAAGAAAAAAAGAAAAAAAGAAAGAAAGAAAGAAAGAAAGAAAGAAAGAAAGAAAGAAAGAAAGAAAGAAAGAAAGAAAGAAAGAAAAAAAGAAAAAAAGAAAAAAAGAAAGAAAGAAAGAAAGAAAGAAAGAAAGAAAGAAAAAAAGAAAGAAAAAAAGAAAGAAAAAAAGAAAGAAAAAAAGAAAGAAAAAAAGAAAGAAAAAAAGAAAGAAAGAAAGAAAGAAAGAAAGAAAGAAAGAAGGAAAGAAAGAAAAAAAGAAAGAAAGAAAAAAAGAAAGAAAGAAAGAAAAAAAGAAAGAAAGAAAGAAAAAAAGAAAGAAAGAAAAAAAGAAAGAAAGAAAAAAAGAAAGAAAGAAAAAAAAAAGAAAGAAAGAAAGAAAGAAAGAAAGAAAGAAAGAAAGAAAGAAAGAAAGAAAGAGAGAGAAAAAATACAAGTACAGTGTGTCTTTGTTCAAGGCATCTGGCTTTGGCAACATCAAGTTGACATATTTCAACCTGCAGCTTGTTTTTCTCTTGCGCTTCTCTGAGTGTTGTCTGGCGGGCCGGATTCAATCCCTTATCGGGCCTGATCTGGCCTGCGTGCCGCCTGTTTGACACCTGTGCCCTAGAGTCTTGAGCCCTAACGCTATCCGGCGTCATTAGCAAAGACCCGCAGTCGCCTACCTTGTCGACACGTCGAGCCGCACCACTGAGACACCGCGCTGTCGCCACGGCGACTAAATCCGACCACAGACGGACGACCGACACGACCGCACAAATCCTTTACGCTCACTTTCTTCGTTTGCTTTCATCATTTATGGCTTTTTTTGTAGGATTTTCCAAAATAAAATAGATTTAACAAGGAAAAATACAGCAAGAAAACAATAAATACTAATTCAAGTAGAGCTAGACAATTAGATAGCTTAATGGATTGATAAATACCTTGATAGCTAGCTAGATATAGCTAAATAGATACATACTATTCAGCGAGATGATCTGGTTAGATTGTTAGACTGACAGGTAGCTATCGAGCTAGATATAGCTAAATAGATACATACTGGTCAGCGAGATTATATAGTTAGATTGACAGGTAACTAGCAAGCTAGCTAGATCTAGCTAAATAGATACATACTATTCAGCGAGAATATCTAGTTAGATTGTTAGACTGAGAGGTAGCTAGCGAGCTAGATATAGCTAAATAGATACATACTGGTCAGCGAGATTATATAGTTAGATTGACAGGTAACTAGCAAGCTAGCTAGATCTAGCTAAATAGATACATACTATTCAGCGAGAATATCTAGTTAGATTGTTAGACTGAGAGGTAGCTAGCGAGCTAGATATAGCTAATTAGATACATACTGGTCAGCGAGATTATATTTTTAGATTGTTAGACTGAGAGGTAGCTAGCTAGCTAGATATAGCTAAATAGATACATACTATTCAGGGAGATTATCTAGTTAGATTGTTAGACTGTCAGGTAGCTAGCGAGCTAGATATAGCTAAATAGATACATACCATTCAGCGGGATTATCTAGTTAGATTGTTAGACTGACAGGTAGCTAGCCAGCTAGATATAGCTAAATAGATACATACTATTCAACGAGATTATCTAGTTAGATTGTTAGACTGACAGGCAGCTAGCGAGCTAGATATAGCTAAATAGATAAATACTATTCAGCGAGATTATCTAGTTAGATTGTTAGACTGTCAGGTAGCAAGCGAGCTAGATATAGCTAAACAGATACATACTATTCAGCGAGATTATCTAGTTAGATTGTTAGATTGACAGGTAGCTATCAAGCTAGCTAGATCTAGCTAAATAGATACATAATATTCAGCAACATTATCTAGTTAGATAGTTAGACTGACGGGTAGCAAGCTCGCTAGCTAGAGATGCTTTTATTACATATGAATACAATACAATGATGTAAATATCTATATTTATACATCTATTGATCTATATTCATTTATCTATATCTATATTATTTTTTTCTGAAAGGATGTATAAGACTTCAATTGACAGAAGCCAAAAACGGAAAAGCAACAACAACTACAATTTGATCAAATTTGGGGAATAATAATGATTATTTATGTGTTTATTCATAAACAAGTAGCTCAGTAGATACTCGGTCCGGTTTCCTGTTGGTATTTCCTGTCCAGTATCGTTCCCGTTTATTTTGTCCTGTTTAATATCGGTTTCCAGTTTCGTTCCCGTCTAGTTTGTACCGTTTATTTTCGATATCCCGTTTTTATATCAATCCTGTCCGTCCCGTTGTTTAATATCAGTTTCCAGTTTTGGTCCCGTCTAGTTTGTCCTGTTCAATATCGGTTTCCAATTTCGTTCCCGTCTAGTTAGTACCGTTTATTTTCGATATCCCGTTTTTATATCAATCCTGTCTGTCCCGTTGTTTAATATCAGTTTCCAGTTTCGTTCCCGTCTAGTTTGTCCTGTTTATTTTCAATAAGCTGTTTTGATATCAATCTTGTCTGTCCCGGTATCGACCCCATCTGTCCGATTACTGCTCGGGCAATTGGTATCAATCTGGTCAGCCTCTGGCTTCCTATCATTGCACGCCAGACCGCTGCCTAACGTGCACGATTCCCCATTTCCCGTAATATAAAAGGCTTGTGTGAGAAACGTCATGCATTTGGGTCCTGATCCTGTTCCGGTTCATGACAATCAATTATTCTATGAATATACATATGTGTAATTATCATAGTACTAACACCACAGTGTTATACCCAATCATTTCAGCAGTCTTACCTCGAAAAAGAAAAAAGTTGAACACTATTCTCCTCCTCCTCTTCCTCCTGTTGGGAAAAAATAAAAAAAATATCTTTAGAAATGCAAACATGCTAAAGGATTTTATACATTTGACTATAAAGGATTTTATACGATTGACTACAAGTTACATGTATTCAGTTTAATGCAATCAAGATATTCACTGACTGTGCTTTAGTTTAATGTACAATAAAAAGTCAGGGCAGGCTGTGTGAAATGATGTTTTGTCTAGGACATTTCTGATAACAGGATGCCTGGGTGTGCTGAAGCAGGACGACCAGAGGTTTTTGGACACAAAACAACTACTTTGGCACGCGCATGGGAGGAGCCGACACACCATCATGCGGGGAGAAGATATCCAATTTGAGAAAGCTAAATTTAGCTGCAGATGACACATAGCCAATAGAGGAATAGTAGGATGTCTTTGCTTTGTTTGTTGAAATGTATAAATGATCCTGGGCAACTCGGATAGGGGCTGTCTCCTGTTTCCACTTAGATCTGCTGTTAGGAATAATAAACGTCCGCCCCGTGTGGTTCTTTCTGGTCGAACAATTAAAACGGTATATTTTGATAGTTAAATCCCAGCAATTGATAGAAAATAAATCCAAACATCTAAAATACATGTGAATAAGAGTATAAAAAGAAGTCATATCAGATAAAACTGTAACGAATTGAAAGATTTTAGATTTTATTTATTTAACTATGAGGGATTTCATACAATTTTATACAAGTTACAGTTATTGAATGCAATGAAGATTTTTCACAGAGGAAGCTTAAGTTCGATGACAAGTCGCGCCGTTCCAAGTGCGGAGTAGTTTGGCTGGGGAATTTTGATAACGGAGCGCTGACGAGGGACTTGGGCCTTGTTTTGATAAACGCTTGACATTGTTTTGAGAAGCGCTTTGCTGATATGAGTTTCCCTTAGACATAGCGGCGTCTTTCAGCGAGGAGGTGGTGAAGCTGGCACCTGACTCGCCCAGGGGAGGAGTCAGCACACCCATGGGAGGAGTCAGCACACCCCATGGGGGTGGCCAACACACCGGCTTGTGAAAAAAACTTCAGAAGACAGAACTTCAGAAGAGATGGGAGATGGATCGTGAGAGGGAGGCTCAATGAAGACTAATTGGACAATAATTCGGCTAAATTTGTTCCAAGTGTGGAGTGTTTTGGCTGGGAAATTCTGATAACGAGACAACGGCTGACGCTGGAGGAGCCTGTGACGCGGGAAAGGAGACATTGTTTGGAGAAGTTGCTCTGACAAGCTTTGTTGGTGTGAGTGTTTTAGACGTGGCGGCGCCTTTCGGCGAGGAGGTGGTGAAGCTGGCACCTGACCCGCCCCATGGGGGTGGCCGACGCGCCTGGCTTGAGAAAAGACATGGGCAGAAGACAGAATCGGAGATCGGAGAATGAGAGAGACAATCGAAAAAGGAGGCTCGAGGAAGCCTCGAGCGACAATAATTTGGCTGATTCGATGGAATTCACTTAGTTAAATACTTTAATAAAATAAATCTGCCCCCGTGTAGAAATGCCGGTCTTTTGCCCATGTTTTCCCTAGATTCCCTGGGGCGGCAGTAGCTCAGGAGGTAGAGCGCTCGTTTTGGGATCAAGGGATCGTCCGTGTTACATGTCGAAGTGTCCTTGGGTAGGACACTGAATACCCTCAATAAGCAGGTTAGCGCCTTACATGGCTGCAAGGCCGCTATTGGGAAATGTGGAGCACATTGTAAAGCGCTTTGGGTTAGTCATTGACTTGAAAAGCGCTATAGAAATGCAGATCATTTCATTTCATAAGAAAAGAGCATGCATTGTTGGATGAATGAAGTTTATGTTCGGTTAATAGAGTCAGATAACCAATTCGAACAATTTGGTAAACGATACATTTGTAATCTAGTTACAGGATAAAGAACTGAATCTTGTCAGAAAATATTTCAACAGGATCCACTGCAGACGAGACGGATGAGAGAGTCTGCAGTTCGGGGGCTATAAAGCAGAGCCAGATGCATATTCGGCCATTTTCTTGCAGTATGACTTCCATCTGGATGAGATTTTCTCCACCTGCACATCATTCTGCAGCCCAGACAGGTGAGCCCATGACACGCTTTTGCACACATGCCGTCGCGCTAAGCTAGCACGCGCCTTGTAAAAACCCACGGCGTGGCAAACTTTGCCGCCCGATATATATATATATAAAAAAAAAAAGGGGGAAATAACTCCATTACGGCGGCCATTTGACTTGGAGAGCTGAGAGGGGATAAGAGGGGCTGAGCCCTCAAATTGCCCCTTGGAGCTTTAAAAAGGGGGGAGGGGAACAAAATGCCATTCGATAAACCTGCAAATGCTGTCGCTCTGCATGCCAAGCCGACGACGGGGGGGATTTCTTACTTGGGGGTTCAAAAAAGATTATTTCTTCTAGGATATGATTTTCAGTCAAAACGAATATTTAGAGTATATATTAAATACAGTTTTCCATCCATTATCTGCACCGCTTATCCACAGTAGGGTCTCGGGGGTGCTGGAGCCCAGCCCAGCTATCTTGGGGCAGTGGGTAGGGGACACCCTGAACTGGTTGCCAGCCAGTCGCAGGGCACACAGAGAGACTCGCTCATTCACATCTAGGGACAATTTGAACCGGCTAATCAACCCAACATGCATGTTTTTGGAATGCAGGAGGAAACCCACACAAGCACGGGGAGAACATGCAAACTCCACACAGGAGGTTCCATCTCATGACCTCATAACTGTGCCACACACGCGCTAACCACTGCGCCACAGTGCTGCCCACAACAAGAACATTTATAGTATATATTAAATACAATTTTTCATCCATTATCTGCCCCGCTTATCCACAGTAGGGTCTCGGGGGTGCTCGAGCCCATCCCAGCCGCAGGGCACACAGAGACAGACATCTCACTCACTCAATCAAACCTAGGGACAATTTGGACCAGCCAATTAACCTGAGATGCAAGTTTTTGGAATGTAGGAGGAAACCCACACAAGCACGGGGAGAACATGCAAACCCCACACAGGAGGTTCAATCTCATGACCTCAGAACTGTGCCACACACGCGCTAACCACTGCGCCACAGTGCTGCCCACAACAAGAACATTTATAGTATATATTAAATACAATTTTTCATCCATTATCTGCACCGCTTATCCACAGTAGGGTCTCGGGGGTGCTCGAGCCCATCCCAGCCGCAGGGCACACAGAGACAGACATCTCACTCACTCAATCACACCTCGGGACAATTTGGACCAGCCAATTAACCTGAGATGCAAGTTTTTGGAATGTAGGAGGAAACCCACACAAGCACGGAGAGAACACGCAAACTCCACACAGGAGGTAGGATCTCATGTCCTCAGAACTGTGCTGCACATGCGCTAACCACTGTGTCGCCGTGCTGCCCACAACAAAAACATTTATAGTATATATTAAATACAATTTTCCATCCATTATCTGCACCGCTTATCCACAGTAGGGTCTCGGGGGTACTGGAGCCCATCCCAGCTATCTTGGGGCAGTGGGCATGGGATGCCCTGAACGGGTTGCCAGCCAGTCGCAGACAGAAACCGGAGTGCCCGGAGGAATCCCACGCAAGCACGGAGAGAACATGCAAACTCCACACAGAACGTTCAATCTCATGACCTCAGAACTGTGCCGCACACGCGCTAACCACTGCGCCGCCGTGCTGCCCACAAAAAGAACATTCACACCGCGGGAAATTTTGGACCGGGCACTTTGTGACGCACCGGTCAGATGAGGTGGGGAATAGGTGGGGGCCACGTGGGGAGTTCCTGGCCTGCCCATGGGGGAGGAGCTAATGCCCCAACTTGTGAAAAAGAACTTCAGACAGAAGACAGAAGACGAGACGGGAGATCAGATCGGAGACTTGACGAAGACTAATTAGACAATAATTCGGCTAAATTCGACGGAATTCACTTAATTAAATACTTTATAAAAAAAAAATCTGCCCCTGTGTGGAAATGCCGGTCTCTTGTCAATATTTTCCCTAAATTAAGAAAAGAGCATGCATTGTTGGGAGAATGAAGTTTGTGTTTGGTTAATGGAGTCAAAATAACTCATCTCATCTCATCTCATTAGCCGTACCGCTTATCCTCATTAGGGTCGCGGGGGGGCTGGAGCCCATCCCAGCCATCTCCGGGCAGTGGGTAGGGGACACCCTGAACTGGTTGCCAGCCAATCGCAGGGCACACAGGGGACAGACAATTCGCTCGCACATTCACACCTAGGGACAATTTGGACCGGCCAATTCACCTGAAATGCATGTCTTTGGAATGTGGGAGGAAACCGGAGTGCCCGGAGGAAACCCACGCAAGCACGGGGAGAACATACAAACTCCGCACAGGAAGTCTGGAGCTGGACTTGAACCCACGACAGATTCCCATGACATGAACTGTGCCGCACAAGCGCTAACCACTGCGCCGCCGTGCTGCCTCAAAATAACACATTCCAATAATTTGGTAAACAATACATTTGTAATGTATTTATTTTCTAACACTGGCTACACCAACAAAATCAGCAAAGGATAGAGTACTGTTTCTAATTATAGTTTATACATATATATATATCTACCGTATTTTCCGCACTATAGGGCGCACCGGGTTATAGGGCGCACCCCCAAAAAATAGTTTTTGGTCCTATATCTTCCATAGATAAGGCGCATCGGATTATAAGGCGCTACAATGGGAACGTCGACAAAACAATCAGATGGTTCAGTCCAACTGATTACCCCCTTAACATTCCCAAAGCTTGCAAAGACGCAAATACGTGTCGAGAACACGTGCGGATGCGGTGTCCGTACGATGTCACTCAAATGCATCGTTCCATCATTCGGAAGGTTAAAGTCTTGGGATTCAAGAAATGCCAACCATTCCTTAGTTTCTATTTTCTTTTTCGCTCGCAACTTTACTTTCGGCCAATTGCAGGGTTTGTTTTGGCCCTCTAGCCAATCCGAGGCTCCGAATAACTTCAGCCAATAGCGATCGATTTAACGGATGATTGACACATTGGTTAGCCAATGAAACGCCGGTATATAAATCCCAGCATACACCGCGGACTACTCCACGTTCGGGGGAAAATCGAGTCGGCGGCTGTTGAGTAAGTTGCGAGACCTTGCGAATTTAATATTGAGCCATATATAAGGCGCGCTGTATTATAAGGCGCATGGTCAGCTTTTGAAAAAAATGAAGACTTTTAGGTGCGCCTTATAGTGCGGAAAATACGGTAATTGAATATCCAAACGAGGTAATATAAAGGCAATCACCCTCGTAATCCACCCTCACGACTTTGACCCGGAGTCCGGGACATAGATTATATTTTTATTCTCCACTTTCTGGACACCAAGCCAACGAGAGGCCATCTCTTCCCACGACGGCCGTCCCAAACCATAAAGCTTAATTAACAGCCTCGGCCGCAGGACCTTCATTTATCCCCCGGGGAAAAGAACCATTACCGGAAAAATGGCCCTTGTACGTCGGCTACAGCAGAGGACGAGCGGGATGAAGGCCTCCCGAAGGCTTTGTTGTCCTTCGCTAATTCCGTCCTTCGGCAAAAAGAGCTAGCTAATTCCGCGCCGTTGAACTGTGATTCGCTAAGAAAAATCGAAACGGGAGGACAAAATTCGCACAAACTTTTTTGTGAATTTCACTCAATTTGCCGACAAAAATCCAACAAAAGCTGACAACATATACTGCAGAGTGGCAGCACGGCGGCGCGGTGGTTAGCGCTTGTGCGGCACAGTTCATGTCATGGGAACCTGTCGTGGGTTCAAATCCAGCTCCAGACATCCTGTGCGGAGTTTGTATGTTCTCCCCGTGCTTGTGTGGGTTTCCTCCGGGCACTCCGGTTTCCTCCCACATTCCAAAAACATACATGTTAGATTAATTAGCCGGTCCAAATTGTCCCTAAGTGTGAATGAGCGAATGAGTTGTCTGTCCCTGTGTGCCCTGCGATTGGCTACCAACCAGTTCAGGGTGTCCCCTGCCCACTGCCCGGAGATGGCTGGGATGGGCTCCAGCCCCCCCACGACCCTAATGAGGATAAGCGGTACGGATGATGAGATGAGATATACTGCAGACCCCGGGATACAATGACCCCGCGTTACAACTTCTCCACTTTACAGCATTTCCCCCACGACATGACCACAAAACATTTTGCATACACAAAAACGTTTTTTTAACTATTAGGAGGTGCTAAATACCGTAAATTCTGGACTATAAGCCGCAACTTTTTTCCCAAATGTTCAGCCCTGCGGCTTATTCAGTGAAGCGGCCAATTTATGGAATTTTTCTAACGGCCACCAGGGGCGCTAGAGTATAAAAGGTAAGATTAAAGCCAGTAGAATATGTGCGCCAAGAAAGACTGCAACCTCTAAGATTAAGCATACATTTTCTGTATAGTTAAAGTACGTTCCGACTATGAGGAAGACGCCCTTGATGGCGATAGTTATGAGGAGGAAGTTGAGGACGATCAACCTAGAATTTCACATTTACGGGATGCTTTTTTTTTAACAGACCCGTTTACTGTGTTGCGAGCGTGTTGCTAGTAGCGTTTTGCTACCCTTCACAGGCACGGTTTGGGATGAAAGTTATAATATTATAATTAAAGCTTTTCAAAACTCTCTGTGTACCGTCTTTCTTCGTAAATATGTGTAACCAAGTATAATATGTATTTGCAACTGTATATTTTTGTAATGTATTTATTTTAGAGATTTATTCTGTTATGTGTTCTACGGACCAATAAAAAAGAAGGGGCGGAGCAAACGCAGGCTGATGGGAATTGGGGTAAAGCTGAGTTACCGGTAGATCTGTCTGTTGTCGCAGCGGACAATAGTGGATATATATTTTTCCTACCCTTAACTTTGGAAATATACATTTTGTTTCCTTGGATTATTTTCAACGGGACCCGGACTTTACAAGTTTGCATCATACGTTAATTACGGGTATCATTGTGGATCCAGAAATGTGTACTACCTATGTAGTTTGCTGCTGTTGGTGTCTTTGATTTTTGCATTTCGGAGATGGAATATGAGCTTGCTCTGTCCACTCCACGCATCGGCCCGGTATTGCAGTACCTCCGGGAACGGTGCATTCGCAATGATCGCAGCAAGGCTTTAGGGCTAGGACCTTAGCTTGGCCTTTTGGCTGAGAGTAAGTGTCCCGGCTCCTAGGCTTTGTAGCGTATTATGAACTGACCGATAACGGATAATGGATAATGAATAACGAAGATAGATCAATAACCCTTAAAAACCCCAAAACCCCCAATGGATGTGAACTGTGGTTCTGTATTAGTGTACTATGGTGGGAACGGTGAATTCGCACTGATCGCTGCTTGGCCCTGTGGCTAGGACCTTGACTCGGCCTCTTGGCTGGAGGCAAGTGTCTCGGCCTCTTGGCATTGTAGTGTATTGTGATTTGACCGATAACGGATAATGGATAAAGAATAAAGAACAATAAACCTCTACAAAATTATTTCACGAGTTACGTTCCGATATTGGTTAACATGTAATAAAATTCTAGCCCCCAATTAGTTAGCGTCACAGTAACAAGAAAATGCAGATACGCTATCCGCTGAACTACCTCCCACAATGCCTATCCCCACATTCATTTCAGAATCTTATAAAGAAAGCAAGTTGCAATACAACCCTGTGTATTTATTCACTGCAGGCTTGCAGTGATGCTAAAGCAAGATGCAAAAACATGATAACCATGAAAATGAAGCTTGTGAGGATAGAGAAATATAAAGAAGGGACGCCATTAAAGCAGAGAAAGAATTTTTAAAATCAGTTTCATTTTTTTTACCCGCCATAGGAGATTCCGTTGTAAAATTGCCATATAGCGCTGGATGGAATCCTAAGCTAACTAGCCAATGCTTTCCAAACCTCCCCGGATAAAAACAAAACAATGAAAAAAAATAGTACATAGTAATTTGTATGTGTAATATATTAAATAATAATGAATACAATTATAAAAAAATAGACATGTAAAGGAAAAATGAAATTGTATTTATCTTTGGTGTAATTTAAAGTGGTTAGGCAGAGTAGCGGGTGGATGATCCCTTGCAAAACTTACAGAATTACTAAATAATTTGGTTCATAATCTTGTATTATTATTGGTAAAATATCATTAGAACAACAAAAAAATCGGAGGAGCCCTTTGGGAGCCGAAAGAGCCCGGATCATAAGTAGAGCTGTCCTCTTGGGACGCTTCACATGACAATGCCATAATGAATGAGAGCAGGCGTGTCGGCGTCATTTTCACCATTTATTGCGCGGTCTGTGGAGTCAGACTCCCAAGAAACATGGTAACAGCAACAATTTCAAGCATTTTCAAGCACTTCACTTAAAATTCAAGAATTTTTCTGACCTTGAACACTCAAACGAACCCTAAAAAAAATCGGTTGTTGAGGTCATATAGTGAGGAAAACGAGGGGTCCCAAAAACATATTCTAAAGTGAAAATATTGTAAGGTGGTGTCACCGTTGCCATGGCGCCCAATTGGCCCCGCCCTTGTGGCGCCAGCTGCAGCTTGTTGACAAATTGGTTCCCTGTCAGTATTTAAACTCTGACCGGTCAGTCCCCTTTTGTCGGTCCGTCTGCTAATCTGTTTTTACACGGCAAGCCCTTTTTCGCCTGTCCTGCTTTTTGCTCTTGTTGGTCTCCCGTTACGATCTGTTTTGTTCTCGACCACGTCTGCTCTTCCGTCCCGAATTACGACCTGTTTTGATCTCAACCACGTCTGTTCTCCCGTCCTGAGTAACTACCTGTTTTGATCTCGACCACGTCTGCTCTCCCATCCCCAATTACGACCAGTTTTGATCTCGACCACTTTTGTTCTCCCATCTGGAATAACGATCTGTTTTTTATCTCTTTCCTTGCCCTCATGAAGGTTTTAGATCAGGGGATGGTGTCATAACAGTCTGTGGTTGTCATGATTACTGAGTGACTCAGCTATGCCTGCTCTTTTGGCGCCAACTACTGCGGGTTGCGATTGGCTTCCGATCAGTATTTGAACCCAGCCCTGTCTGTTCTTTTTTGTCAGTCCGTCTCCGAACCTGAGTGAACACTAGGCAAGCCTTTTTCAACCCTGACTCCCACCTGGCCCGTATTTTGCTCCCGTCTGTCTCCGGCTTTGACCCGTTTTTTTTCATCCTGACCACGTCTGCTCTCCCGTCCCGGCTTACGACCTCTTTTGTACCGCCTATGTCTATTCTCCTCTCCTGGCTATTGACTTGTTTCCAATCCCGATCACGTTATTTGCTCTTCCATCCTGGCTACTGACCCGTTTTTTTCCGTTCCCGACACCGCCATTGCTCGCCAAGGATGTCCCACTTCTGCGTTCAAAGCTACGTCTTTTGTCCCCGACTACGTCTATTCTCCTCTCCTGGCTTTCGACTCGTTTCCGATCACGTTTTTGCTCTTCTATCCCGGCGACTGACCCGTTTTTTCCGTTCCCGACACCGCCATTACTCGCCACAGAAGTCCCACTTCCGCGTTCAAAGTGACGTCTTTTGTCCCCGACTACGTCTATTCTCCTCTCCTGGCTTTCGACTCGTTTCCGATCACATTTTTGCTCTTCTATCCCGGCGACTGACCCGTTTTTTCCGTTCCCGACACCGCCATTACTCGCCACAGAAGTCCCACTTCCGCGTTCAAAGTGACGTCTTTTGTCCCCGACTACGTCTATTCTCCTCTCCTGGCTTTCGACTTGTTTCCGATCACGTTTTTGCTCTTCCATCCTGGCTACTGACCCGTTTTTTTCCGTTCCCGACACCACCATCGCTCGCCAAGGATGTCCCACTTCTGCGTTCAAAGCTACGTCTTTTGTCCCCGACTACGTCTATTCTCCTCTCCTGGCTTTCGGCTCGTTTCCGATCACGTTTTTGCTCTTCTATCCCGGCGACTGACCCGTTTTTTCCGTTCCCGACACCGCCATTACTCGCCACAGAAGTCCCACTTCCGCGTTCAGAGCGACGTCTTTTGTCCCTGACTACGTCTATTCTCCTCTCCTGGCTTTCGACTTGTTTCCGATCACGTTTTTTTGCTCTTCTATCCTGGCTACTGACCAGTTTTTTTCTGTTTCCGACACCGCTACCGCTTGCCACGGAAGTCCCACTTCCGCGTTCAGAGCGACGTCTTTCGTCCCCGACTACCTCTATTCTCCTCTCCTGGATTTCGACTTGTTTCCGATCACGTTTTTGCTCTTCTATCCCGGCGACTGACCCATTTTTTCCGTTCCCGACACTGCCATAGCTCTCCACTTCCGCGTTCAGAGCGACCTGCTCCCCGCGACCAATTGGATCGTGTGTGCGCTTCTTTCCCTTCTTCCCAATAAAACTGAGAAACGTTACGCGAGTGGGTTCTGTTTCCGTTCTGTAATGACAGGCGGGGGCCATTGTATCCCGGGGGGTTCTACTCCACCTTAACATACGGACTATTTGTCATTGTTCCCCTGACGTTGGGTCCTAAATGCGATATTTTGAAGTCGAGTCCAAGTAGAATGAAGTTGAGTAAAGTTTGTCGAGAACCGGCTTCTTCGGCTCGGCTCGCTTAAAGAAACCGGCTCTTTCGGGTCCTAAACGGCTCTTTAGGTTGTTTTTCCTTCTTTAATCCCAACATGACCAAATATGATGTAAAGCTTAAAAGAAGGGGGGGATAGAACAAAAAAGGAAAAAATACCAAAATGAAAAAGTAGTGAAAAGCTGGGAAAAAAAAAAGGAAGAGGCGGCAGTGGCTCAGGAGGTAGAGCGCTCGTCTTGGGATCAAGGGGATCCCAGTTCGAATCCCGGCTTGTCCGTGTTACATGTCGAAGTGTCCTTGGGTAAGACACTGAACCCCTGATAACCCCAATAAGTAGGTTAGTGTCTTACAAGGCGGCTATTGGGAAATGTGAAGCACATTGTAAAAAGCGCTTTGGGAAGTCGTCATTGACTCGAAAAGCGCTATAGAAATGCAGATCATTTCATTTCATTTCAAGAGAAAAAAAGAAGGAAAAAATTTCGAAAAAAGCCAGAAAAACCTTATCCACCTTATTTCTCAATCCATTTCCCCCCCGCTTCCCTCTCATATTTGTCTCAATGTAATCAAGGACATTTCAGGTCGCTGTAGCGTCTCGCCCGTAAAGATGTTTTACAGCCGACCCCCCCCTCTTCTCCCGTCCCTCGGCCGCACACCCTCGTGGTCCCTCGACCGCCGCCCCCCTCCCTCGGCGAGGCTTGTCCAAACAGATAGGAGAAAAGCCCCAGTGTCAAAGTCACGGATCGGCGCTTTCTAATTATGTGCTCCCTGTAGGAGACCCGGTCGGAATATTTCATCCAGACCTCCGGAGGACTCGGGCAAAGACGGAGAGATTACTAGAAAAACATGGCTGCGGGAGGAGAGTGATAAATCGCTTTTGTTTCTTTTTTGGAAGCTTTTGTCTCGTGTGCTTTTTTTTTCGGAGAAGAATACAACAAAATTAAATAAAACAGCCTCTCGTTATGACCAGGGTTGGGTAGGGTTACTTTAACTGGATGACTTTCAATGACTTTTGGATTACTCCAATACCGAATGTACGACCTGTTTTGATCCCGACCACGCCTGCTCTCCCGTCCTGGCTTACGACCCATTTTTCCTCCCGACTATGTGTATTCTCCCGTCCTGGCTTACGAATCGTTTCCAATCCCGACTACGTTTTTGCTCTCCTGTCCTGACTGCTCCCGTTTGTGTCCAGCTACGTCTTGTTTTGATCCGTCCACGCCTGTTCTCCCGTCCTGGCTTACGACCAGGGTTGGGTAGGGTTACTTTAAATGGATTACTTTCAATTACTTTTGGATTACTCCAATACCGAATGTACGACCTGTTTTGATCCCGACCACGCCTGCTCTCCCGTCCCGGCTTACGACCCATTTTTCATCCCGACTATGTGTATTCTCCCATCCTGGCTTACGAATCGTTTCCAATCCCGACTACGTTTTTGCTCTCCTGTCCTGACTGCTCCCGTTTGTGTCCAGCTACGTCTTGTTTTGATCCGTCCACGCCTGTTCTCCCGTCCTGGCTTACGACCAGGGTTGGGTAGGGTTACTTTAACTGGATGACTTTCAATGACTTTTGGATGACTCCAATACCAAATATGCTAATAAAAGACAAAAGAAACTAAATAGGAATAAAATGATGACTCACAACACGTGGTAAGCTTTCTCTCCTGGCTTTGATCTCTTTGATCGCCAGCAAAACTAACATAAAATGCCACAGAAACAAAATGAAAATAAATTCAAACAGCTTGCCAACATCATTTTTGCCGTTACTCCCCAAGCCTGCACAAAATTGAGTCATTTTATTCATATATATTTTTTCTTTGTCTTTTATTAGCATATTTGCTATTTGAGTAATCCAAAAGTCATTGAAAGTAATCAAGTTAAAGTAATCCTACCCAACCCTGAGAAAGAACTAGAAAGAATGACATCGAAAGAGAAAGAGAAAAGAGAAGGAGAGTAAAAGAAAAGGGGGAAAGAGAGAAGGGGAAAGCAAGAGTGAGAAAGAGAGTGAGAGAGAAAAGAGAGAGAAAAAGAAAATAGGAAGAGAGAGCAAAAGAAGGTAAAAGACAAAAAGAGAAAGAGACAAAGAGGAACAAAGAGAAAAAGAAGAGACAGAGAGTGAAAGAGATAGAGATAGAGAGTGAGAGAAAAAGGATGGGAGAGAGAGAAAAAAGAGAGAGAGAGAACGTGAGAAACAGATATAAAAAGAGAAATAGTAAAAGAGAGGGAAGAAAGACTTGCAGGGTTGGGTAGGGTTACTTTAACTGGATTACTTTCAATGACTTTTGGATGACTCCAATACCAAATATGCTAATAAAAGACAAAAGAAACTAAATATGAATGAAATGATGACTCACAACACGTGGTAAGCTTTCTCTCCTGGCTTTGATCTCTTTGATCTCCGGCAAAACGAACATCAAATGCGACAGAAACAAAATGAAAATAAATCCAAACAGCTTGCCAACATCATTTTTGCCGTTCCATGTGTTCCGTTACTCCCCAAGCCTGCACAAAATTCAGTCATTTTATTCATTTGGTATTGGAGTAATCCAAAAATAATTGAAAGTAATCCAGTTAAAGTAACCCTACCCAACCCTGGTTATGACTTAGTCAAACTTGGTTTGACTCTGGGGCCAGACCCGGACTTTCTGTTCTTAGGTGGGCCGGAGCAGTAAACGAACGCCAAATATTTTTTTTTCTCTTGTGCTTCATCCTTTAACCATTTGTAACCAACCCTCCATATTCTAATCACATACGACAAGGGATGAGCAGCACGGCGGCGCAGTGGTTAGCGCGTGTGTGGCACAGTTCTGAGGTCATGAGATTGAACCTCCTGTTTGGAGTTTGCATGTTCTCCCTGTGCTAGGGTGGGTTTCCTCCGGGAACTCCGGTTTCCTCCCACATTTCCAAAAACATGCATGTCTTTTTTAACTTTGATTGCGTTACAAAAGACAGGCTTTACTTTCTTATCATAAATCATCTTTCCTCCTCCCAAGTCCTCCCCAATAAAATAGGAACATTAGGGTTTTCTTCGAACTGGGCCCTGCAAATTTAAGTCAAATGCTCAGAAAAAAATTGTCACATAATGGAACTATCAAAGACACAGAAATTTAAAAATCTAAAAGTTTATGCAGTCCTTTTTAACCTTGATTGCGTTACAAAAGACAGGCTTTACTTTCTTATCATAAATCATCTTTCCTCCTCCCAAGTCCTCCCCAATAGAATAGGAACATTAGGGTTTTCTTCGAACTGGGCCCTGCAAATTTAAGTTAAATGCCCAGAATAAAATTGTCAGTTAAGGAACTACTGAAAACACTAAAATTAAAAAAAAATCTAAAAGTTTAATCAATCTTTTTTTTAACTTTGTGTTACAAAAGACAGGCTTTACTTTCTTATCATAAATCATCTTTCCTTCTCCCAAGTCCTCACCAATAAAACCAATTTTTTCGAACTCAGCCCTGCAAATTTAAGTCAATTGGCCAGACCTGGGGGGGGTCAGGATGGATTTTGTTTAGGCCCGATCTTGCCTCCGTGATGTGTTCTAGAAAAGGAGGCGGGGCTTGTTGACCTTGCTAGCGAGGCTAAACGAACCCCCACGGAAGATAAAAGTGGCGGAGCGAGCCCTGGCACGTAATATTTGCGGCGGTTATTAGACCATCTGGCATCTCCGGCTCTTTTGTGTGTCCGCAGAGTCGTTGTCAGTCTGTCTGCTTTGCTTGCTTTTCGTTCCCGTTGGCGATCGATGGCGCATAGTTGGAAAGGTCGCGGCGGCTTATCTGGAAAAAGAAAACAGCCGAGCAACTTCTCGCCGCCTTTCTTTTTTCGGGAGACGTGTTTTCGGCAAAGGGGGCCGGCCTAACCGATGGGGGTTAAGATGTGAACGCGTAGCGGAGAACGAGACGGTACCAACACGGAATTCTAAGCGATTCGAGAGCCGTGTCGAGCATTACTGAATCATTTCTGAAACGGAGAGGAACAACTCCTCCGTGCGGTTTCTTTTCACGGGTTTTCGGAGGTGAAGAGGAGAACGTATCAGAGAACAAGTGGGTACTGAAATGAATTTAAGAGCACTTCCAGAGCAGTGTCGAGCATTTCTGGATAGTTTCTAGATCCAATAGAAATGTGCTAAATACACCTTTCCACTGTGTATTGTCACAAATGCTTTTAAGATAATAATGTAGCAAAAATAAAGAAAATTTGCACACAGAATCATAAGCTCTTCTAGAGCCAGGTCAAGCAATACTGAATAGATCATATAGAGAGTAGATATAACTTCATGACATGCTTTTTTGACATGTTGTCAGGGGTTAAGATGAGAATGTAGCAGAAAATGAACTGGTTCGCACGCATTTCTAGAGCCGTGTCAAGCTTTACTCAATATTTTCTAGATCCAAAAGATATGAGTAAGAGATACAACGTCCCACAGTGTTTTTAATAAATGTTTTGGGGGTTAGGATGAACATGTAGCAGAGAATAAGAAGGCTTTTACGCAGGATTATAAACCCCTCTAAAACCATGCTATGCATTCCTGAATATCTTCTAGAGCCAGTAGATAGTAGATATAACTTCATGACATGCTTTTTCCACATGTTTTCAGGGGTTAAGAAGAGAATTTGGCAGAGTATGAACTGATTTGCACGCAGAATTATGAGCATGTCTAGAGCCGTGTCAAGCATTACTGAATATTTTCTAGATCCAACAAATATGAGCTAGATACAACATCCCACAGTGTTTTTAGTACACATTTTGGGGTTTAGGATGAAAATGTAGCCGAGAAAAAGAAGACTTTTACACAGAATTATAAACGCCTCTAAAACCATGCTTAGCATTCCTGAATATCTTCTAGATCCACTAGATAGTAGATATAACTTCTGGCCATGCTTTATGGAGATGCATTTTCAGAGTTCAAGACAAGAACGAGAGGGTACAGATATGGAAATATCAGCATGTCTAGAGCTGTGTCAAGCATTACTGAATATTTTCTAGATCCAACAGATATGAGCTAGATACAACATCCCACAGTGTTTTTAATACATGTTTTGGGGGTTAGGATGAAAATGTAGCCGAGAATAAGAAGACTTTTACACAAAATTATAAAAGCCTCTAAAACCATGCTAAGCATTCTTGAATATCTTCTAGATCCACTAGATAGTAGATATAACTTCTTTCCATGCTTTTTGGAGATGCGTTTTCAGGGTTCAAGACAAGAACGTAGCCAAGAACAAGAGGGTATATGCAACTATTAGCATTTCTAGATCCGTGTCAAGCATTACCGAATTGTTTCTGGATCCAATATAAATGACCTAGATACAACTTCCCACTGTGTTTTTATAAATGCTTTAGTGCTTAAGACGAACATGGAGCAGATAATAAGAAAGTTTGTACACAGAATTGTAAGCACTTCTAGAGCCGTGTTAAGCAAGAATTAACAGTTTCTAGATCCAATGGATAGTGAATAGCAATAACTTCTTGCCATACTTTTTGAAGATGTGTTTTTAGGGTCCAAGACAAAAATGTAGCCAAGAACGAGAACATAAATACATGGAGTTATTAGCTTTTTTAGAGCCTTGTCAAGCATTACCGAATAGTTTCTAGATCCAATAGATAGGAGCCGGATACAACTTCCCACTGTATTTTTTTATACAAGTTTTAGGAGTTAGGATTAAAATGTAGCAGATTACAAAAAGGTTTGTACACAGAATCATAAGCACTTCTAGAGCCGCGTCAATCATTCCTGAATAACATCTAAATCCAATTAATAGTAGAAATAACTTCTTTGAGACGTGTTTTCAGGATTGAAGATGAGAATATAGCCAAGAACAAGAGAGTATGTACATAAAATCATAAGCTTTTCAAGAGCTACTTCGAAAGAGATAGATACAACTTCTCGCTGTATTTTTTTCTTGAATTTTTTTTCGGGAAAGAAAAGTTACATAGACTGAATGATAAGTCTAACTAGAGCTGTGTAGAGCATTACTGGATAGTTTGTAGTTGATATAGAAATGACTTCTCGTCATGCTTTTTTAGACCGGTTTTCAGAGTTAAAAAAAGAAAGTAGCGAAGAACGACAAGGTAATTACACTAAAGTATAAAAAACTGCTAAAGCCTCGTTTCTAGATCCCATTGATATTAGATATAAACTATTGAAATACCTTTTTTTGTAGATCTGTTTTCAGGAACATGAAGGTACGTAAACTGAACTACAAGCAAATACTCTTTTTAATTTCCCCATGCTGAAGTTTGGAGTTTTCCCTTGCCCTCTTGTAGGTTCTAGATCAGGGGATGGTGTCTTAGTAGTTCTGTGCAGCTCTTTGAGACTTCTCGTGATTAAGGGCGTCACAAATAAACAGGACTTGACTTCTAGAGCAATGTCTGGCATTCATTTTTAGAGTCTTTAGATACTAGATGATTGATGATTCGTACACTGAATTATAGGCAAAACTCTTCTAGAGCCGTGTCTAGCATTACAGAATGGTTTCTAGATCAAATATATCTCCGGTATAACTTCTTGCTGTGATTGGTTTTCGGGAACAAGAAAGTACATACATCGGAAGTATGAGCTAGTGTGCTTCTAGAATGAAAAAGTCATTTCTAGATCCAATGATTCATTGATATTAGCCAGTCTAATAAGAGGAAAGTAGCTTTAATGCTAGCGGAAAATTACAAAAATCTTTGGGCTATCATTTTGACAGGCATTTGGAAAAAGGAATTATGTAATTACCAGGTACTTTTTATGTTATTATGTTATTACGAGGTACTTGTTGCTGGGGCGGGTTAAAATCGGCTCTGGAAAACAACCAAAAAAGCATAAATCAAATTGCGTTTTTAGGGGAGAAAAAAGCATCATTAGTGATAAAGCTAGCAGGCTAGCATGACTCACTAGCTTGCGCATCCACCAAGGTAAATAATTCAAAGTCGGCTTTTCGCGTCTAACTCTATTCGGGAGGCCAGGCAGGACTGGAAACATGACAAGACAACGCAACGCGGTCCATTAAAGTCGCTTTGGAGCTAGCTTGAACAATTTGAAGAAGAAACTTTGTCAGGAAACAAAGTTAGTCGCTCGAAACGGTAAACTTGAGCTCAGGAAAATCTCCTTAAACGTGAGTGTTGGCTAAATCTGAGATTTTCAAAGTAAAACGTCAGCAACTTGTGATTATTTTGAAGTTTGCATTCATAAAACATCAGTAGCTTGCAGTGGCAAACTTGAGCTACCGTGTCGTGAATATTAAACATTCTACGAACATATCGCACAGGAATGTTTGCAGAAATTCTGCTGAGGTCATATTTGAAAAAAAAACAACAAAAAAAACGTTTTTTATGTCGGTGGCGAGCGATGGCGGTGTCAGGGATGTAAAAACGGGTCAGTAGCCGGGACAGGAGAGCAAAAACGTGGTCGGGGTCGGAAGCCAGGAAAGAGAGTAGACGTGGTTGGGGACAAAAAGAGGACGAAAGCCAGGACGGGAGAGTAGACGTGGTCAGGATTAAAAACGGGTCGAAGCCGGGACAGGAGAGCAAAAACGTGGTCAGGGTCGGAAATGAGTCGTAAGCCAGGAAAGGCGGGTAGACGTGGTCGGGGACAAAAAGAGGTCGAAAGCCAGGACGGGAGAGTGGACGTGGTCAGGAACAAAAACGGGTGGAAGCCGGGGGACAGACAGGAGCAAAAGCAGGTGGGAGTCAGGGTCGAAAACAAGGCTTGCCTAGTGTTAACTGAGGTTCGCAGACGGACAGACAAAAGGGGACAGATAGGAGTGGGTCTAAATAGGGACAGGGAGCCAATCAGAGTCCGAGGCAGTTGGCGCCAAAATAAGCGAGCACAGGTGAAGCATATCGATAATCATGACATACATATACATACATACATACATATATATATATTGTAATATATATATATATATATATATATATTTTATTTTTTTCTTTCTTGTCAAAAAAAAAACGTTTTCTAGTTTTCTAAAACATATTGTTCAGTTTTTTGTTGTTGATATTTTTCAGATTGTTGGCGTTTTTCTCGTCAACTTTATTTGTATAGCCCTTGATCATATTCTTGTTTTGAAATTATATTTTGCTCATTAAAAGAAAATGAAAAAGAATTGTGTTTTTCTGTTTTTTTTTCAATATATATTTATTTTTAATAATATATATTTTTTGTGTAAATATTTGTTCTATTTTTTCTGTGCTTTTTTTTTTCTTTATTTTTTTTTATTTTTTGCCGTTTATCTAGAATGTTCTGTGTAAAAAAATAATATTTTGCTCCTTAAAAAAATATATATATTTTTTTTGATGTTTTTGTGGAAGTAGACGTGGTCGGGGACAAAAATAGGACGAAAGCCGGGACGGGAGAGTAGACGTACCAGCTCAGTAGCCTAGATGGTAAGGCGCCCGCTTTGAGACTGGGAGGTCGGTGGTTCGCGCCCCGGCCGAGTCATTCCTAAGACTTAAAAAGTGGTCGGCGGCGCCCTCTGTTGGCTGCGGCTGCATCGGCTCGCTACAACGGGTCAGGTGCAATCGACATTTCGTTCTGTGTACATTGTTACACAGAATGACAATACAAGGAAATTATTATTATTATTATTATATTACGTGGTCAGGAACAAAAACGGGTCGAAACGGGGTGACAGACGGGAGTAGAAACAGGTGGGAGTCAGGGTCGAAAAAGCTTGCCTAGCGTACACTGAGGTTCGCAGACGGACTGACAAAAGGGGATAGATGGGAGTGGGTCCAGGTAATCATGACAAACTTATTGTGATTATTTTGAACTTCACATTCATAAAACATCAGTAGCTTGCAGTGGCAAACTTGAGCTACCGTGTCATCAATATTTAGAATTCTACTAACATATTGAAATGAAGTGTTTACAGATTTTGTGCTGAGGTCATATTTGAAAACCAAAAGAAAAAAACAGTTCTTTTTGTCCAACTTTGTGTTAAAAACGTACAGTAGCTCAAGGCGGGGAACACGAGCTAGTTGCGTCGTGAATATTTAAAATTTTCTGAACCGCGGTTAGAGCAGAATCTGTGCTGGCGCAAGATTTTCAAACTAAAACGTGAAGAAATTGTGATGATTTCGAAATTCACATTCATAAAATATCAGTGGCTCGCAGTGGAAAACTCGAGCTACCGTGTTTTGAATATTAATAATCTGCCGAAAACCAAATCCTAGCTGAATACGATTTTTTAAGATAGAACCTTAGCATATTGTCACAGTTGCCATGGCGCCCAATTGGCCCCGCCCGTGTGGCGCCAGCTGCGGCTCATCGACAGACTGGTTTTCTGTCTATTTAAGCTCAGTGCTCTCATTTTTCCTGGGTTTCGACTCGGTCCTGTTTCCTGTTTGTATTTCCTGTCCGTCATTGTTCCCATTTATTTTGTCCTGTTCAATTTCGGTTTCTAGTTTTCTTTCCGTCTATTTTTGTCCTGTTTATTATTCTCTCCAGTTTTCGTTCCCGTCTTGTTTATACTGTTTATTATCGATATTCTGTTTCATTATCAATCCTGTCTGTCCTGTCCGGTATCAACCCCATCTGTCCGATATCTACTCGGACTATTGGTATCGATCTCGTCGGCCTCTGGCTTCCTATAATTTAACGCCAGACTGCTGCCTAACGTGCATGACTCTCCATTTCCGGTAAAATAAAAGGCTTGTGTGAGAACATCACGCGTTTTAAGCAGGACAAACTACACGGGAACAAAACTGGAAACCGATATTAAACAGGACAAAATAAACAGGAACAATACCAGACAGGAAATACCAACAGGAAACAGGAGCGAGTCAGAACCCACGTCTTGCGGGGCAGAGGTTCGTTGACGGACTGACAAAAGAAGAATGAAAGCACTGAGCTTAAATAGACAGAAAGGCAATCTGTCAACAAGCCGCAATTGGCGCCACCCGGGCGGGGCCAATTGGGCGCCATGGCAACCGTAACAAAAATTAACAATATAAATAATAATAACATGTTTAACTTTAACCAAGGGTAAAATTCTTGAGCATATATATATAAATTGGGAATATTTATCATATTCCAACATTTGAAATATTTTTTGTTGATGAAACACGTCCTACACATAAATTAAAATCATGATTACCGATGTGAATCACCTGTGCCCGCTCTTTTGGCGCCAACTGCCTCGGAATCTGATTGGATCCTGATCAGTACTTGTACCCACTCCTGTCTGTCCTTTTGTCAGTCCGTCTGCGAACCTCAGTTAACACTAGGCAAGCCTTTTTCGACCCTGACTCCCACCTGTTTCTTGCTCCCGTCTGTCCCCCGTCTTCGACCCGTTTTTGATCCTGACCACATCTACTCTCCCGTCCCGGGTTTCAACCTCTTTTTGTCCCTGACCACGTCTACTCTCCTGTCCTGGCTTACGACTCTGACCGCGTTTTTTGCTCTCCTACTGACCCATTTCCGTTCCCGACACCGCTCGACACGGGAGTTCCACATCCGCGTTCAGAGCGACCTGATTCCCGCGTCCAGCGCAACCTTTTCCCTTTCTTTCTAATAAAACTTGTGAGAAACGCCACGCAAGTGGGTCCTGTCTCCGTTCTGGTCCTAATATAATATGATCTTCGGATATTTACATGTGTATAGCATATATTTTGATGTATTTTTGTTTATTATCAATTTAATTGACAAACACTTATTGTTTTATATTATGGGATATTTTGTTATCCTGTGGATTATTTTTCTATTGTCCTAAGCTTAAATATTTGAATAAAGGGAAGGAAAATAAAAATGCCTTTAAGAAATTTGTTTCATCGATTAATCCAAAAATATACGACCCAATCATCGATCATGAAATTAATCGTTTGTTGCAGCCCTAGTAGCAATTACAAAATTTAAGATATATATTATATATACATAAAGTGGTACCTCTACTTAAGAATGCCTCTGCATACAAACGTTTCAGGTTATAAAGTACCCGATCGGGAAAATATTGTCTCTAGTTGCAAAGTCAAAAATCCAGTACAGTACACGGATTTCTCGAGCGTCAACAAATTAGCTATCACTTCAAATCTGCCTGGATATCCGGTGCTTCCAGCATGCTCTTCGTGTCACCGTCACAGTTTAGATTTCAGTGACAGAGGAGGAGGCGGAATTCTGGCAAGATATGAGGAGATGCATCCATCATTCAATCAGCCTACATTAAAGACGGTTTGGCAAAATTCCATGAGGTCTCGGAATTTGTGGAAAGGAGTCACCCCAAAAAAGTCGAGCTATTGTATTATGACGTCTGCTCCGTGCATTTCTGACAGATCGTCAATAACTGGAAAAAGCAGACGTCATTGGATCAGTTTTTCAAGAAAGGTAAAAAAGGTTAATGAATATTTTTATTATTTCCTTGATTCTTTGTTTTTTTACATCATGTGCTTCTCGTTTTATTGTGCGGTCATCTCATTTTAACATGTATTTGTTTCCTGTTCTGATCCTCTTTGTAATCCATTTAAAAAAAATATCACACAGTACTTTTGCAGGGCTAGGAACGGATTAGCGTATTTACATTCAAAATGCGTCTCTACTTACAACGTTTTCAGGTTACAAAGTTACTCCCAGAAAAAATGGAATTTGTAAGTAGAGGTATCACTATAGGAAAGTTGAATATGTGGAACTTAAAACTGCTGTAGCTCGCAATGTCAAACTCGTGCTACTGCGTCATGAATATTTATAATTCCGTCCTACGAAGGTTATCCTTCATAATCACCGACTCCACTCATTGATTTTACTCTTGAGAATTTTTCCCAACCGGGATACGACTCCGCACCGTCTCGGCCCGTTTCGGAAACAAATGGGGATTAGAAAGCAGGACATTTCCCACGTCCGCTTTGCCCATTCCACTTTTACTTCCGGCAATTAAAAAAAGAGAGACGGACTCTGACTCAGCAGTGTTCTTGGACGAGACGATAAAGTGAAAATTTGGGATTATTTTAATGAACGAGACGGCGGACGGAGAGGAAATGGAGGCCAGGGCTATTACGGATTTCTTTCCAGGGATGTCTCGTTTTGATTTTAGTTTTTGAGACACTCTTCCTATTATATTGTCTTACCTTTGTTTTAAAGCTATAACGTGCATCAATAACACAGGTGTCAAACAGGCGGCCCGCGGGCCAGATCAGGCCCGCTAAGGGATTGAATCCGGCCCGCGAGACAACACTCAGAGAAGCGCAAGAGAAAAACAAGCTGCGGGTTGAAATATGTCAACTTGATGTTGCCAAAGCCAGGTGCCTCTCACAAAGACACTGTACTTGTATTTCTTTCTCTCTCCCTTTCTTTTCCACCCCTTTTCTCCCACTCTGTCTCTTTCACTCTCTGTGTCTCTCTTTTTCTCTTGCTTTGTTTCTCTTTGTCTATTTCCCTCTCTGTGTCTTTTTAACTTCTTTTGCTCTAACTTCCTTTTTTCCTCTTTTTCTCTTTCTCTCTTCCTACCCTTTGCGCTTTCTTTTCTCTTTTCTCTCCTTCTGTCTTTCTATTTCTCTTTGGATTTCTTTCTTCCTCTGCCTTTCTTTTCCCCCTCTCTCATGACTTTTTATCTTTTGTTTCTCTCTCTCTCCCTCTCTCTCTTTCTTTCTCTCTTTCCTTCTCTCTCTCTCTCTCTTACTTTCTCTTTCTCACTCTCTCTTTTCCACCCCTTTTCTCCCACTCTGTCACTGTCTCTTTCTCTCTGTGTATTTCAACCTATTTTGTTCTAACTTCCTTTTTTCCTTTTCTCTCTTTTCTCTTTCTCTCTTCCTACCCTTCGCGTTTTCTTTTCTCTTCTTCTGTCTTTCTGTTTCTCTTTGGATTTCTTTCTTCCTCTCCCTTTCTTTTCCCCCTCTCTCATGCCTTTTTATCTTTTATATCTCATGCTCTCTCCCGCTCTCCCTTTTTTTCTTTCTTTGTCCCGCCCTCTCTCCTTTTCCCTCCCTCTTTCTCTTATTTCTTGATCTCTCTTTTTCTTTCTCTTGAATCTACTAGTCCGGCCCCCGACAGAATGTTTGTTCTATGGTGTGGCCCCCGAGTTCAAATGAGTTTGACACCCCTGATCAATAAGAAACGTTGTATCGTATTTTCCATGACTTAAGCCATTCCCAGAGTCGGACGACACAGGTCTCACTCAGTATGGCTCATAACTAAATTGTACATACCGTAAATTCCGGACGATAGAGCGCACCTGATTATAAGCCGCACCCACCACATTTTAAGAGGAAAACCCATTTTGTACTTACACAAGCCGCACCTGTATATAAGCCGCATGCGCCCACATTAAAACATGTAACACAATCACAAAATTAGCCCAAACCCGGCGTTGAGTCCCGCAATTGTAACTGAATATAAATTACACAGTCCAAAAAACCACAGCCGGCAAAATGAACGGAAAATGATACCGGTACTTAAGGTTTGATGCAGACCTGCAGAGTCCGGGTACCCGTTGAAACGAATCCAAGGGAAAAAAAAGTCTATATTTCCAAAGGTAAGGGTGGGAAAAATATATATCCACTATTGTCCGCCGCGACAACAGGTCTCACTCACCTTTACCCCACTTCCCGTCAGCCCGCGTTTGCTCCGCCCCACTTTTTGAATTCGCAAAACATCAGAATAAGTGTCTCCAATAAATACATTACAAAAATATACAGGTGCAATTACATATTATACATCGGTTACACATATTTACAAAGAAAGACGATACACCGAGAGTTTTCAAAGCTTTCATTATAATATAACTTTAATCCTAAACCGTGCCTGTGAAGGGTAGCAAAACGCTACTAGCAACACGCTCGCAACACAGTAAATGGGTCTGTAAAAAACACATACCGTACTTGCAGAAACCACGGTAACCCGTCCTCATCTTCCTCCTTATAACCGGCGTCATCAAAGTCGTCTTCCCCAGTATGGGGAAGAGACTTTGTCATATAGACTAGCTCAGTGATATGAAAAGAGACGAACGACACATGTCTCACTCAGTATGGCTTATTATCACTAAATTGTACTTAATAATTGTAGGATTTATGTAGGGATGAGTTTGTATCTTAATGATAGCGACGTCATATTTTTTTAATTACCTGAGTAATATCATAAGAGACGGACGACACATGTCTCACTCAGTATGGATTATTCTAACTAACTTGTACATAATAATTGTAGGATTTATGTAGGGATGAGTTTGTATCTTCATGATAGGAACATCGTATTTTTTCACTAGTTCAGTGATATTAAAAGAGACGAACGACACATGTCTCACTCAGTATGGCTTATTATCAATTAATTGTACATAATAATTGTAGGATTTATGTAGGGATGAGTGTGTATCTTCATGATAGCAACATCGTATTTTTTCACTAGTTCAGTGATATCAAAAGAGACAGACGACACATGTCTCATGACACATGTCTCACTCAGTATGGCTTATTATCACTAAATTGTACATAATAATTGTAGGATTTATGTAGGGATGAGTTTGTATCTTCATGATAGCGACGTCATATTTTTTCATTACCTGAGTAATATCATAAGAGACGGACGACACATGTCTCATGACACATGTCTCACTCAGTATGGCTTACTATAACTAAATTGTAGATAATAATTGTAGAATTTATGCAGCGATGAGGTTGTATCTTCATGATAGCGACGTCATATTTTTTCATTACCTGAGTAATATTAAAAGAGACGGACGACACATGTCTCACTCAGTATGGCTTATTCTAACTAACTTGTACATAATAATTGTAGGATTTATGTAGGGATGAGTTTGTATCTTAATGATAGCGACGTCATATTTTTTTAATTACCTGAGTAATATCATAAGAGACGGACGACACATGTCTCACTCAGTATGGCTTATTATCACTAAATTGTACATAATAATTGTAGGATTTATGTAAGCATGAGTTTGTACCTTCATGATAGCGACATCGTATTTTTTCACTAGTTTAGTGATATCAAAAGAGACGGACGACACATGTCTCACTCAGTATGGCTTACTATAACTAAATTGTACATAATAATTGTAGGATTTATGTCAGGATGAGTTTGTATCTTCATGTTAGCGACGTCATATTTTTTCATTACCTGAGTAATATCATAAGAGACGGACGACACATGTCTCGTTATGGCTTATCATAACTGAAATGCATGTAATAATCGTATTATTTACGTCAGTAAGAGTTAGTAAATTTATGATAGTAACCTTATGTTATTTTTTCGTTACCCGAGTAATTTTAAAAGAGACAGACGAAACATGTCTCGTTATGGTTTATTATAACTAAATTGTATCTATTAATTCTATTCTTTACGTAGGGATAGGTTTTATACTTCATGATAGAAACCTTATATTATTTTTTTTGTTACCCGGGTAGTATCAAAAGAGAGACGACACACGTCTTGTCATGGGTTATTACAACTAAAACGTATGTACTAATTGTATTATTCACATCGGGAAGAGTTTGTAACCATGATGGAAACCTCATTTTTTTGTTACCTGAGTAATATCAAAAGAGACAGACGACACATGTCTCGTTATCGTTTATTACAACTAAATTGTATGTAATAAATGTATAATTTACGTAGGGATAGGTTTATACTTCATGATAGAAACCTTAAATAATTTTTGTGTCACCTGAGTACTATCAAAAGAGACAGACGACACACGTCTCGTCATGGTTTATTATAACTAAATTGTATGTAATAATTGTATTATGTATGTAGGGATAGGTTTATACTTCATGATAGAAACCTTAGATTATTATTTTTTTGTTACCCGGGTAGTAGCAAAAGAGACAGACGACACATGTCTCGTTATGGCTTATCATAACTAAAATGCATGTAATAATTTTAGTATTTACGTCGGGAAGAGTTTGTAAGTTCACGATAGAAACCTCATATTATTTTTTCGTTACCCGAGTGATATCAAAAGAGACAGACGACACGTGTCTTGTCATGGCTTATTACAACTAAAACGTATGTACTAATTGTATTACTCACATCGGGAAGAGTTTGTCACTTCATGATAGAAACGTCATATTATTTTTTTTGTTACCCGAGTAATATCAAAAGAGACAGACGACACATGTCTCGTTATGGCTTATCAAAACTAAAATGCATGTAATCATTGTATTATTTACGTCGGGAAGAGTTTGTCACTTCATGATAGAAACGCCATATTATTTTTTTTGTTACCCGAGTAATAAAGACTGACGACACATGTCTCGTTATGGCTTATCATAACTAAAATGTATTATTTACCTAGGGATAGGTTTGTACCTTCTTGGAAGAAATTTTATATTATTTTTGTCATGATTACAGATGTGTATCACCTGTGCCCGCTCCTTTGGCGCCAACTGCCTCGGACTCTGATTGGCTCCCTGTCCCTCTTTAAACCAACTCCTATCCCTCCCCTTTAGTCAGTCCGTCTGTGAACCTCAGTTACCACTAGGCAAGCCTTTTTTAACCCTGACTCCCACTTGTTTTTTGCTCCAGTCTGTTCCCTGGTTTCGACCTGACCATGTCTCCTCTGCTCTCCTGGCTTATGACTCGTTTCCAATCCCGACAATGTTTTTGCTCTCCTGTCCCGGCTACTGACCCGTTCTTTTCCTGTTCCCGACACCGCCATTGCTCGCCACGGAAGATCCACTTCCGCGTTCAGAGCGACCTACTTCCCGTGTCCAGCAATCACCGATTCGTGGGGCGTCTACTCTCCCGTCCCGGCTTTCGACCTCTTTCGTACCCGACCTCGTCTACTCTCCTTTCCTGGCTTCCGACTCGCTTCCGACCGCGACTACGTTTTTGCTCTCCTGTCCCGGCTACTGACCCGTTTTTCCATTCCCGCCATCGCTCGCCACAGAAGATCCACTTCCGCGTTCAGAGCGACCTGCTTCCCGTGTCCAGCAATCACCGGTTCGTGGGGCGTCTACTCTCCCGTCCCGGCTTTCGACCTCTTTCGTACCCGACCACGTCTACTCTCCTTTCCTGGCTTACGACTCGCTTCCGACCCCGACTATGTTTTTGCTCTCCTGTCCCGGCTACTGACCCGTTTTTTTCCCGTTCCCGACACCGCTCGCCACGAAAGTCCCACTTCCGCGTTCAGAGCGACCTGCTTCCCGTGTCCAGCAATCATCGGTTCGTGGGGCGTCTACTCTCCCGTCCCGGCTTTCGACCTCTTTAGTACCCGACCACGTCTACTCTCCTTTCCTCGCTTCTGACCCCGACAACGTTTTTGCTCTCCTGTCCCGGCTACTGACCCGTTTTCCATTCCCTCCATCGCTCGCCACGGAAGATCTACTTCCACGTTTAGAGCGACCTGCGTCCAGCAATCACCGGATCGTGGGCGCAACTCTTTCTCTTTCTTCTAATAAAACTTGAGAAACATAACGCAAGTGGGTCCTGTTACTACTTCTTATAACCATAACATAGATTTTTTTTTACGTATTTTCAAGCGTCTTAATTCATGATTCAAACTTATTTGTATTCTATTTTCGTTACCTAAGCAAAATAGAGACAGACACATGTGTCGTTACGCCGTACTATAACTAAATACATCATATCGGTATTTTTACCTAACGTCCAAAACTTCAAATAATTGAAACCTTACCCAAGTACTATCCGCAGGGACGTACGACACATTTTCGGGGTACTTTTAAGAATAGCGTTTCATTGGGTGAGCATGATGGGAAGAAATTGGGGCTTAAATTTCGTTTAAGTCCACGATTAAAACAAATTGCGTGTTGTGACGGAGAAATATACTTGCGTTAAATCGCTCCCAGATGGATTTTCCGTCTGTTTGGGCTACCGAGAATTCCGTACGGGACTTTGCAAGCGGAGCAGCTAAGAAAAATTACAGCTTGCAAGGAACCCAATCTTGCAGGTAAGTGGCTAGAGAAGGAAACACTGGTAAAAGAACCAGGTTCCACACCGAACAGTTAGCGTTAACATTGCAAGTGGCTAGAGAAGGAAACAGAGAGGAAATTATAACCACATGGCGACGTTTGCTTGCATAACCAGCTGTGGAGGACGAGAGACACTGAACAATGAAGGCAGAGCAGCTAAATAATGACAGTAGCAGTTAGCAAGGAGCCAAATCCTGCAGGCAAGTGGCTAACATGAGTGGCTAGAGAAGGAAACAGTGTGGAAAAAGCACTAGATTCCTGAATCACAGGAACATGTTCTAACTCTAGCAGCTGTGGAAGGCAAGCGACACTGAAGGAAGTACATGGCTCATAACAATAATTCCTTAACCTGCAGAAAATGTCTTACATAGGTGGCTAGAGAAGGAAACAGCGAGGGAAAAAGCAGAAGCTGCTTGAATCATGAGATGCTTGCTGTGGAAGGCGAGCGACACCCAAGAACGAAGCACCATCACCTCTAAATGACAACAGGGGCTAACAGCGAGCTATAACCTGCAGCTTAGTGGTTGACAAAAGTGGCTAGAGAAGGAAACAGTTGAAAACCAAGTCAAAGATGCCACTCCTGGACAGGTTACCATTGCAAAATCATCCATCATGTTTCTGTAGTAACTGTAGTGACAATGAAGGAAGTACATGTCCATAACAATAACGACTTAACCTGCAGAAAATGTCTTACATAGGTGGCTAGAGAGGAAAACAGCGAGGGAAAAAGCAGAAGCTGCTTGAATCATGAGACATTTGCTATGGAAGGCGAGCGACACCCAAGAACAAAGCACCATCACCTCTCAATGACTAGAGGGGCTAGCGGCGAGCTATAACCAGCAGCCGAGTGGTCCACAAGAGTGGCTAGAGAAGGAAACAATTGAAAACAAAGTCAAAGATGCCACTCCTGGACAGGTTACCTTTGCAAAATCATCCATCATGTTTCTGTAGTAACTGTAGCAACAATGAAGGAAGTACATGGCCCATGACAATAATTCCTTAATCTGCAGAAAATGTCTTACATAGGTGGCTAGAGAAGGAAACAGCGAGGGAAAAAGCAGAAGCTGCTTGAATCATGAGACGTTTGCCATGGAAGGCGACCGACACCTGAGACCGAAGCACCCTTACCTCTAAATGACAACAGGGGCTAGCGGCGAGCTACAACCTGCAGCCCAGTGGTCCACAAGGGTGGCTAGAGAAGGAAACAGTTGAAAACCAAGTCAAAGATGAAAGTTACCATTGCAAAATCATCGCTCAGCCTTCCGCAGTAGCTGTAGTAGTAGTGACATGTGTTTTTGGCTGTTTTATTTCATTCAAGGGTGTTTTATGTCAACCGTTTTCGTAAAAAGCACCACTGTATGATACACACTGTCCCTTTAAAAGAGGGTCCCCCATTTTGAGGCTGTTTTAAAGGCGGCAGGGTGAAGGAAAGAGGCCAGATTGAGCACCAAGAAAAATAAAGGAAGGAATCGATGGACCGGCGACGGGAGAGAAAATAAACGGGACAATTATGAGAGATGGAAGTGCCCACCACCACCCCGAATCCCCCCCCTTCAAACCACCTTGAATGGTTTGACCCGGCTCCAATTTCAAAACGCCGAACATTCCACATCATGAAAAGGGGGGCCGGGATGTCATTTTTCAATTTTCCAATTTCGCAGCAATCGTTTCAGGAATATTTACATTATATATATTAAAAAAAAAAATTATAATAAAATAAATTAAACATCCATATTCCTTTATGTTAACAGTGTTATTTATCTTTATATTTTTAAACTATGTTATTTTTATATAAAGGGCCTGATTTGAAATGCAACCCTATTAAATAAAATATTATAAAAATATGAGCTAAAATAAAACAATAAAATGATATATATATGTGTATAATGAAAAAAACATTATAATTGAATAAAGAAAAAAATCTACATTTAAAGTGAACATTTGAGAAAAATGGAGTACTTTCTTCATATATCCAATTTAATAACATCAATATAAATTACAATGTAATAATAACATTTCTAAAAAATAATGTTTACAGTATAATAAAATAAAATCAAAAACATATATTCATACAAAATAAATTGAAAGCTATAAGATTAATAATGAATTATAATAATAAAAACTACTCAAATATTTAAAAAGTGGTGTGTAACAAAATATAAAAACAAAAATAAAACATAAAATAATAATAAAAATAAGATTAAAAACTAAGGGAAAACAAAAATGTCATACATAATTTGTATATAATAAAAAGCACATAAAACAAAAAAATATAATTATAAAACAAAAATCATAAAATTAAACTATTTAATGAGTGTAATAGTAATGTATAAGATAAAATGACAAATCAAACTCATAAAATAAAAATGAATATTAACAAAAACAAAGTATATAATGTGTATATAATAAAAACAAATACAATATTTTACTAAATGTATAACATGTGCAATATATAATAAAAAATATATATAGAGAGAGAGATAGATAGATAGATGGATAGCTATCTATCTATCTAGACAGCTAGCAAGAGCGATAGCTAGGTAGACAGCTAGATAGAAAGCTAGACAGCTAGATCGACAGCTAGCGAGAGAGATAGCTGGGTAGACAGATAGCTAGATAGACAGCTAGATAGACGGCTAGCAAGAGAGATAGCTAGATCGACAGCTAGCGAGAGAGATAGCTGGGTAGACAGATAGCTAGATAGACAGCTAGATAGACGGCTAGCAAGAGAGATAGCTAGATAGACAGCTAGATAGACAGCTAGATAAAAGCTAGACAGCTAGATAGACAGCTAGCGAGAGAGAGATAGACAGTTAGACAGCTAGCGAGAGATAGCTAGCTACGTAGCTAGCTAGACAGCTAGCAAGAATGATAGACAACTAGACAGCTAGCGAGAGAGAGACAGCTGGACAGCTAGACAGCTAGCGGAATAGTTAGCGAGAGAGCTAGACAGCTACCTAGACAGCTAGCTAGACAGCTAGCTAGGCAGCTAGATTAGCGAGATAGCAAGAAAGATAGCAAGAAAGATAGCGAGATGGCTAGCGTGAGAGATAACGAGATAGCTAGCGAGAGACAGCTAGCTGTATAGCTATCTAGCTATACAGCTATCTATCTATCTAGGTATCTATCTAGCTAGACAGCTAGCCAGAGAGATAGCTGGATAGACAGATAGCTAGATAGACAGCTAGCAAGAGAGATAGCTAGATAGACAGCTAGATAAAAAGCTAGACAGCTAGATAGACAGCTAGATAAAAAGCTAGACAGCTAGATAGACAGCTAGCGAGAGATAGTTAGCTACATAGCTAGTTAGACTGCTAGCAAGAATGATAGAAAGCTAGACAGCTAGCGAGAGAGATAGACAGCTGGACAGCTAAACAGCTAGCGAGATAGTTAGCGAGAGAGCTAGATAGCTAGCTAGACAGCTAGCTAGATTATATATTTAAATGTTAAATAAAACTAAAAACAATGCATTTTAATTCTACATTTCTATTTGTATTTACTGTATCACGAGCTTCATAGACCAGAAAATACATAAAATATAAATAGTTATGAGTGGGCGCTGTCAAGTATCGAGCGATTGGACACAAGGGAACAAAAGAAAAAGACAACAACAACAAAAAAAAACGTGTATTTCTATCCAATCCTCCGATTCTTTTCATCAGAGTCCATTTAACGTGTTGGAAGGACGCCAAGATTGTCGATATCCACCTCCGAGATCTCGCATTTCTAATATAATCGGTGAAAAATAGAAAGTTAAGGATAACCCGAGCACTTATTGGCTTTTCGGGAACATCCCGCCAAGAAAATATTGTTTCAAAAGACGTTAAATAGGCAATTTTCCGTCCTTTGTTTGAAAAATGAACGTTAAAAATAAGAAACATGTTGAAAGGATGGCGGCATTTAGATCCCGTTATTCGAATTTAACAACACTATTGTTTTTCGATTGTTGGATTCGATTAATACAACATTTTACACCTAATTAGGGTTTCGGGGAGTATACTTAACACAATCGTCTGCACGAGGTTTTCTTTCGAAGTTGTAGCACAACTTGGTCGTGTCTCCTCGCTACCTCTTCATAATGTGCGCGAAGCACAAAACAGACATGATCATCAGACTTTTTTTAATACGGTATAATATCCAGTCTGCCAAAAATACTTGTAATATTCTAGGCAATTAGGCTCCTAATTAGAGTAGATTCTGATTTTCCAAAGAAATAGTAAGCGTTTGGTCGTGTCTCCTCTCTACCTCCTCACAATGTGTGCGAAGCACAAAAACAGACATGATCATTAGCCTTTTTTAATACACTATAATATTCGGTTCGCTAAAAACAATTGTGAGAAATACTCTAGGCATTTAGGCTCCTTATTAGAGTAGATTTTGATTTTCCAAAGAAATAGTAAGCGTTTGGTCGTGTCTCCTCTCTACCTCTTCAAAATGTGCACAAAGCACAAAACAGACATGATCATTAGCCTTTTTCGCCAAAAACAATTGTGAGAAATATTCTAGGCATTTAGGCTCCTAATTAGAGTAGATTTTAATTTTCCAAAGAAATAGTAAGCGTTTGGTCGTGTCTCCTCTCTACCTCTTCATAATGTGCATAAAGCACAAAACATGATCATTAGACTTCTTTAACTACACTATAATATTCGGTCCGCCCAAAAAATGTGAGACATGTTCTAGGCATTTAGGCTCTTCATTGGAGTAAATTTTGATTTTCTGGTCATGTCTCCTCTCTACCCCTTCATAATGTGCACGGGCACTGGAGAACTCAGCTATAATTAGTCGCGTGGCTCCCGATATTTATTTTGATTTTGTACAGAAGTGGTAAACCTAACTTGGTTGTGTCTCCTCTCCACTTCTTTTTTCTACAGTAGTGGCACATGTTGGTCGTGTCACCTCTCTACCTCTTCAAAATTTGTGCGCAGGCACTGGAGAGCTCAGCTTTAATCAGTCGCATGGCCCCCGATATTTATTTTGATTTTTTAGAAGAGTGGCACCCTAACTTGGTTGTGTCTCCTCACCATCTCTTTTTTCTACAGAAGTAGTGGCACATATTGGTCGTGTCACCTCTCTACCCTTTCAGAATTTGTGTGAGGCACTGGAGAGCTCAGCTATGATCAGTCGCTCCTGATATTTATTTTGACTTTTTGCGGAAGTGGTACTCTAACTTGGTTGTGTCTCCTCTCCACCTCTTTTTTCTATGGAAGTAGTTGCACATTTTAGTCACGTCACCTCTCTACCCCTTCAGAATGTTTGAAGGCACTGGAGAGCTCAGCTATAATTAGTTGCCAGCCTCCTGATATTTATTTTATTTTGTTACAGAAGTGGTACTCTAACTTGGTTGTGTCTTCTCTCTACCTCATGCAAGAGAGAGACAGTATTTAATCACTTTTAGCAATATCATTGTACTCGATCAGCAGAGAGTACTTGTTAGAAGAATTTGATGCATTCATGTTCCTCATACAATATATTTGGCTTTGATATGGTAGTAGCACAACTTGGTTGTATTTCCTCTCCATCTTATCAGAATGTGCGCGAGGTACCGGAGGGCACGATAATGCACTACAACATTGATGAAGCAAACACTACTTGTAAGATTCAAAGCATTTATGTTTCTCAAGAAATTTACTATTTTTACTCTCTATATAACTACTAACAAAACTTGGTCGTGTCTCCTCTCTAGTTCTCTGTTATGTGCATTAAGTACCAAAGAGATAACGATGAGTCATTTGATGCCTCGCTATATTCGATCAGCTGACACTACTTGTTGGAAAGATTCAAAGCATTCCTTATTCGAAAATATTTTGATATTTTAGAAAAGCGGTAGTAGAACTTGGTTGTGTTTCCTCTCTACCTTTTTTTTAATCTGCATGACAGACTGGAAAGACATGGTAGTTAATCACTTGACTCCATGCTAGAATATCCAATTAACGACATGACTTGCTTGAAAGATTTTAAGCATTTATTTTCCTCATTAGAATATATTTAGTTTTCCTACAGAAGCGGAAAAATAACTTGGTCGTGTCTCTTCGCTACCATTTTGTACGGTGAAAAAAATTAACATGAAACAATATCAGAAAGTAAAAGTCAGCAGTAAACAATATCAAGTGAGTCAACCGAGGACAACTAGTCAAGTAGACATAGCCTACGTACTTTAAGTATCTTGTCAAATGGAAAATAATATGAAGTGAGTCTCACTCTAAAGCTGGGGTGTCAAACTCATTTTAACTCAGGGGCCACACGATAGAACAAACATTCTGTCGTGGGCCGGACTAGTAGATTAAAGAGAAAGAAAAAGAGAGAGAGGGAGGGAAAAGGAGAGAGGGCGAGACAAAGAAAAAGAGAGAGGGAGAGAGCGTGAGAAACAAAAGATAAAGTGAGAGGGGGGGAAAAGAAAGGGAGAGGAAGACAGAAATCCAAAGAGAAATAGAAAGACAGAAGGAGAGAAAAGAGAAAAGAAAGCGCGAAGGGTAGGAAGATAGAGAGAAAAGGAAAAAATGAAGTTAGAGCAAAAGAAGTTAAAAAGACAGAGAGAAAGAGACAAAGAGCAACAAGGAAGAGAAAAAGAGAGACACAGAGAGTAAAAGAGACAGAGTGGGAGAAAAGGGGTGGAAAAGAAAGCGAGAGAGAGAGAAACAGATACAAGTACAGTGTCTTTGTTCGAGGCACCTGGCTTTGACAACATCAAGTTGACATATTTCAACCTGGAGCTTGTTTTTCTCTTGTGCTTCTCTGAGTGTTGTCTCGCGGGCCGGATTCAATCCCTTAGCGGGCCAGATCAGGGTTGTGAGCCTGGCGTGCTCACAAAAAAGAGCCATGAATGACTCTTGGGCCCAGCGTGCTTACGAAAAGAGCCATATTTGGGTCGAGAACCCGGCGTGCTCATGAAAAAGAGCAGTGTTTGGCCCACGAGCCAGGTGTGCTCACCAGAAAGAGCCATAAATGAGTCATGGGCCCGGTGTGCTCACCAAAAGAGCCATAAATGGCTCGCAAGCCCGGCGTGCTCACCAAAAGGGCCATTAGACTGTTAAATGGTCAATCTAACATATAGTTAACCTAAATCTTAACGGCTGCTAATCTGACTTTTTGCACTACTGGCAGTTCTTTATAGCTTGCCACTCCTTGCACATTTGCTCTCTGCACTATTGTACTTACAGCGTTATTGTTACAGTGTTAATGTTACTGTTTACCTGACTTGTTAACCTGACTGCCCATTTTGCACATCTGGTTAGCTACTCCTCTTGCACTATCGGCACTATGGTAAAATACTATACGTAGCCATAATACAATACAACTTTTACTTATATCTGTACATTCGAGGAAACTGTGTGGGTCAGATGTATCGACATTTCGTTCTGTATACACGTGTACTAGAATGACAATAAAGTAGATCTGAATCTGAATCTGAATCTGAATAAATGGCTCGCGAGCCCGGCGTGCTCAGGAAAAAGAGCCACAAATGGCTCACGGGCCTGGTGTGCTCACAAATAAGAGCCATTGTTGGGTCGCAAGCCCTGCGTGCTCTCGAAAAACAGCCATAAATGGCTCGCAGGCCCAGCATATTCACAAAAAAGAGCCATGAGTGGCTCGCGAGCCCGGCGTGCTCAGGAAAAAAGAGCCATGAATGGCTCCCGTGCCCGGCATGCTCACAAGAAGAGCTATGTTCTGCTTGCGAACCCGTCCTGCTCACGAAAAAGAGCCATAAATGGCTCGTGAGCCAGGCTTGCACACGAAAAAGATCCATAAATGGCTCGCGAGCCGGGCGTGCTCACGAAAAGGAGCCGTATTTGGACCGCGAGTCCGGCATGCTCACAAAAAGAGCCATATTTGGACCGCGACCCTGTCGTGCTCGGGAAAAAGAGCCATATTTGGGTTGCGAGTCCGGCGTGCTCACCAGAAAGAGCCATAAATGACTCGTGGGCCTGGTGTGCTCACAAAAAAGAGCCATAAAAGGCTCACGAGCCCGTCGTGCTCAGGAAAAAGAGCCATGAATGGCTCGCGAGTCCGGCATGCTCACTAAAAGAGCCATATTTGGACCGCGAGCCTGTCGTGCTCAGGAAAAAGAGCCATATTTGGGCTGCGATCCCGGCGTGCTCAGGAAAAAGAGCCATGTTTGGCCTACGAGCCCGGCGTGCTCACCAGAAAGAGCCATAAATGACTTGTGGGCCCGGCGTGCTCACGAAAAGAGCCATATTTGGGTCGAGAGCCTGGCGTGCTCACGAAAAAGAGCCATGTTTGGCCCACGAGCCAGGTGTGCTCACCAGAAAGAGCCATAAATGAGTCGTGGGCTCGTCGTGCTCACGAAAAAGAGCCATAAATGGCTCGCGAGCCCAACGTGCTCATGAAAAAGAGCCATATTTGGGTCACGAGCCCAATGTGCTCACGAAAAAGAGCCATTACTGGCTCGCGAGCCCAACATGCTCACGAAAAAGACCCATATTTGGGTCGCGAGCCCGGCGTGCTCACGAAAAAGAGCCATAAATGACTCCCGTGCCCGGCGTGCTCACGAAAACAGCCATGTTTTGGTTCCCGACCCCCGTTTAAGCATTTCACTCCCGTCCCCATTCATGCAACTCTCAGTCACTTTCTCCCTCCCCCATTTAGGAGGGTCCTCCCACCATTGGGAAGGCATGAAAACGCTTCTCCATTAGGAACGCCGGGCCTAAGCTGGCCCTGACAAGTCCCGCTTTGATCTGCCGTGAGCCGGTCTAAACACTGCCGCTAAACTCACAGTTCGGGCGGGGGCGGGGGCGGCGGGCGAGGGCACAAGGAGACGGGGGCGGCGAGCGAGGGCCAAGATTAAAGCAGCCAAAGGGAACGGAGACAACTTTTTCCAATGAAACTTTTCAACACAGCCGTTTTTTTTTACTTCCCTGTAAAAGCCGCAACTTTTGCTAGCCAATTTCAACCCCGCGCCTTATGTTGAGCCACATCTAAGAGCCCAGGTGTCAAAAAGGCGGCCTGCGGGCCAGATCAGGTCGGCTAAGGGATTGAATCCGGCCCGCGAGACAACACTCAGAGAAGCACAAGAGAAAAACAAGCTGCAGGTTGAAATATGTGCATCATGAGACTGGAGATAGGCCGGATTCAGCCCTTTTTGGTTTATGCTGCTTTATGTACCGTATTTTCCGCACTATAAGGCGCACCTAAAAGTCTTCATTTCTTTCAAAAGCTGACCATGCGCCTTATAATACAGTGCGCCTTATATATGGATAAACATTAAGTCGCAAAGTCTTGCAACTAATGCAAAGCAGCCGCCGACTCGATTTTCCCCCGAACGCCAAGTCGTCCGCGGTGTATGCTGGGATTTATTTACCGGCGTTTCATTGGCTAACCAATGTGTCAATCATCATTTGAATCGATCACTATTGGCTAAAGTTATTTGGAGACAAAGGGGGCGGATCCTTTTTATCATTTACAGGCTTGTATAGGCTAAGGGGCAAAACAAAGCCTGCAATTGGCCGAAAAAGATGTGTCAATCATCAGTTGAATCCATCACTATTGGCTAAAGTTATTCGGAGGTAAAGAGGGCGGATCCTTTTTATCATTTACAGGCTAGCATAGGCTAAAGGGGCAAAACCAAGCCTGCAATTGGCCGAAAAAGATGAATGTGAATAGCATGTTGGGTTGACGGCATAGAGAAAACAGTATTTTACTATTCTGTACTGTATTTGTAAATATTTTACTCTCCTGGATTTTACTACACTCACGGATATAAGAGGACCATGGTTGCACATTATTATTGGACACGACGACTCCGGTGAGCTACTCCGGCTATATATTTTCCCAGTATCTTGTTTCAGAGTGATATCGATGTTTCTGTGATGGGCCTTTTTTTTAAATTCAACTCAATTCCAAGTGTTTATTGTCGTATGCACAGTAAAGTTGGGAGCGAAAAAGAAAATAGAAACTAAGGAATGGTTGGCATTTCTTGAATCCCAAGACTTTAACCTTCCGAATGATATTTGAAACAATGCATTTGAGTGACATCGTACGGACACCGCATTTGCTTCTTTGCAAGCTTTGGGAATGTTAAGGGGGTAATAAGTTGGACTGAACCATCTGACTGTTTTGTCCACGTTCCCATTGTAGCGCCTTATAATCCGGTGCGCCTTATGTATGGAAGATAAAGGACCAAAAACTATTTTTTGGGGGTGCGCCCTATAACCCGCTGCGCCCTATAGTGCGGAAAATACGGTATGTGCTTTATTTATGTTTAACAATATCATTATTATATTATTAAAACTTTTAACACTTTACACTTTTTTTTTCACTGATTTCTTCTCGAGCCATCCTGGGCACCTGATGCCCCACGCATTTCGCGGGGCTACGGCCCTGCCTACCACCTTATGGAGAATCGTATTACATTTATACTTATCAGACAAAAAAAAAAAAAAAAAAAAAAAAAAAAAATCATTATGTTTTTCAACATTTGTATCCGTCAATATATATCAAAAATGTTAACCGACTTTTAAAAATGATGTCATCAATTTTGTTTTGGGGGGTTCATCTTTGATTATATTATCGTTTTTTTTTCTTAATCCATTTTCTTAATTTATTTTCCTATTTTTTTTACTCTGCATGTCTGCAGCACTTTCATTGGTTCATGCCAATTTTGATGTAAAAGAATATACAGTAAGATACTTTAATGAGAATTGTCAAGGCGCCCTCTGCTGGACCAAAGTGGTACTACAACCCTAAAACCTCACAGGGAGCCGACGTACTTATTTCCATCGATTTAACGTGCGTAGCGGCCGATAAGTGGCGCAACGAGACCAATCGATGAGGTGATTAGACATTATCGATTTGTTGTTGCAGCCCTAGTCAATTATACACGATAACAAAGTACTTGTGCTGCTGCAGTATTTCTACTGTGTCTCAATGCCGTGTATGTTTGTTGGTACACTTTTGAGAATTCTTTCTGCGTACTGTTCTCATCTCATCACATCAGCTGCACCGCTTATCCTCAGTAATCATCGGGCAGGGGACACCCTGGACTGGTTGCCAGCCAATCGCAGGGGACAGACAACTCACTCGCTCAGTCACACCTAGGGACAATTTGAACCGGCCAATTCACCTGACATGTATGTTTTTGGAACGTGGGAGGAAACCGGAGTGCCCGGAGGAAACCCACGCAAGCACGGGGAGAACATACAAACTCCGCACAGTAAGGCCGGGAGCTGGATTTGAACCCACTCAGGAGGTTCCCACGACCTCAGAACTGTGCCGCACACGCGCTAACCACTGCGCCGCCGTGCTGCCCTCTGCGTACTGTTATTATTCGTAAATATTGCATGTGTCAAAACAAGCACATGCGGCTTATAGTCAGGTGCGGCTTATATACCCTATATTCCGCACTGTAAAAGATGCAGTGGCTTATAAAAATGTGTCTTTTGTTATATAAATAGGGACTATAAAGCACATAGTACAGCAGCACGAATAACTGATATTGAATCAAAATCGCAGTGTCATCGCAAGACACTGCGGTTTGAGCCTCGTGTGACCATAACGTAGCTCACCACCAGAGGGAGCCGTTTTTCAAGTTTGAAATATGTCAAAATAATAAACCCTAGTTTTGACTTCATTTCAAGCACCATTTTTTCACTTTTTTATACAGCTTACAAGGAAATATGAATAAAACAATATTTTATTTTGTTTTGACCAATCTAGAAAAAGTCATAATATTTGAAGACAAATAAAATTAAGTTAAGTACTCACAATAAATAGACTTTTAAAATCGAAAATTATATTCTAATTGCAACACTGGTCTGAAAAATCGCAATTTGGTTTTGGCCCTAGAACATAGTATTAAAGATGGGTTGCGCTTAAAATAAATAAGTTTTATATGTGTGCATTTGTGGAAATCGATCACTGTTCACAATTGAAAACCAAGGACAAGTTAGATAGACATAGATAGATGTCTTGATAGAGAGAGTTGTTTAGATGGAGATAAATAGATGTCTAGATAGAGAGATGTCTAGATACAGATGGATGTCTAGATAGAGATAGATAATTGTCTAGATAGAGATACAAGTCTAGATGGAGATAAATGTCTAGATAGAGATAGATGTCTAGATAGAGATAGATGTCTAGATCGCAAAATAGAGATAGATGTCTAGGTAGAGATAGATGTCTGGATAGAGATAGATGTCTAGATAGAAATGGATGTCTAGGTGTCTAAATAGATAGATGTCTAGTTAGAGATAGATGTCTAGATAGAGATATGTCTAGATGTCTAGATAGAGATAGATGTCTAGATCGCTAGAAATAGATGTCTAGGTAGAGATAGATGTCTAGATGGAGATAGAGATAGATGTCTAGATCGCTAGATAGAGATAGATGTCTAGGTAGAGATAGATAGAGATAGATGTCTAGATAGAGATAGATGTCTAGGTAGAGATAGATGTCTAGATAGAAATGGATGTCTAGGTGTCTAAATAGATAGATGTCTAAATAGAGATAGATGTCTAGATAGAGAAATGTCTAGATAGATGTCTAGGTCGAGATAGATGTCTAGATGGAAATGGATGTCTAGGTGTCTAAATAGATAGATGTCTAAATAGATGTCTAGTTAGAGATAGATGTCTAGATAGAAATGGATGTCTACGTGTCTAAATAGATGTCTAGTTAGAGATAGATGTCTAGATAGAGAAATGTCTAGATAGAGAGCAAGAGAGAAAAAAAGATCATAAGAGCAAGAGAGACAGACAGAAAAAAGAAAAGAAAGAAAAGATTATGAAAAAGAGAGAGGGAAAGAGAGAAAAGAAATAGGAAAGAAAGGAAAAAGAAAGAGAAATAGAGAGGGACCGACAAAACAGAGAGAGCGATAAATCCATAGAGAGCGAGAAAAAGACAAAAAAGGAGAGAGAAGGAGGGAAAAAAAGAGAAAACAGAGAAAAGGAAAAAAGAGGAAAATAGTGAGAAAGAAAAACCGAGAGCAAATAAGAGCGAAACAGAAAAGAAAAAGATAATGAAAAAGTGAAAGGGATGGAAAAGGGGAAAGAGAGAGAGAGAGAGAGATAGACAGCAAAAAAGAGAAAAAAAAGAGATATGGAGCCATAGAGAGAAAGAGAAAAAGACAAGAGAGAGAAAAGTGAGAGGAAAAAAGACCGAAACAGACTGACACAAAAAAGAAAAGAAAGAAAGGAAATCGAAAGAAATAGAGAAAGAGAAAGAGACAGCAAAAAAGAGAAAAAACGAGAGCTATGGAGCCATAGAGAAAGAAGAGAAAAAAGACAAGAGAGAAAAAAGTGAGAGGAAAAAAGAGGAAAAGAGCAAGAGATAAAAAACGAGAAAATAAGAGCAAAACAGACCGACATAAAAACCAAAAGAAAGAAAAGATAATGAAAAAGACAGGGATGGAAAGAGAGTGAAAGAGAGAAAAGACAAAGGAAAGAAAGGAAATAGAAAGAAATAGAGAGAGACAGCAAAAAAGAGAAAAAAACAAGAGCTATGGAGCCATAGAGAAAGGAGAAAAAAGACAAGAGAGAAAAAAGTGAGAGGAAAAAAGAGGAAAAGAGCAAGAGAAAAAAAACAAGAAAATAAGAGCGAAACAGACTGACATGAAAAAGAAAATATCATGAAAAAGAGAGAGGGATGGAAAGAGTGAAAGAGAGAAAAGACAAAGGAAAGAAAGGAAATAGAAAGAAATGGAGAACTTTGGAGCCATAGAGAGTGAAAGACAAAAAAAGAGATAGAAGAGAAAAAGGAGAGAAAGAGACGAAAAAGAGAAAAAAGTGAGAGAAAAAAAAAAGCGCCGGTCTTCTTCGAGAAAAGAAAAAGGATTTCCGCCGAGCGCTAATCAATCAGCCCCTAATAATGGCTCCCATGCCTGTGGGGGCTCAATGCATCCCGTGACCCCAAACCCTAGGAGGGAGGGGGGGGTGGGGCACCCCCTCTCAGAATAGAACCCCGGGACAAACTCCCCGGGCTAATTGTCCTTGCTAGTGTCAGCCTTTTCAAAGACCCCCCCCGCCTCTTCTTCCCACTTTCCCCAGTAAATCCTCTCACTTCGTCCATGCAACACCGGAGGAATTTCTGACATTTTTGTTCTGAATTCTGATTGGCTAAACAGAGGAAGACGCTTTCAACCGCCAACAAACCTGGACCTCTCCACCTTCTACATCTGTTGAGTAGCTCCACATGGGTCTTTCTAAAAAAAAATATTTGAAAATAAAAAAAAAACACGATATGGTTTCTGTAGGACTCAACTGGAATGTAAATGCAGTTTCCCATACCGTCCACATGTTGGCGCCAAAGTCATGTAAAGTGGATTGAGTCCTTAATTCATAAAGTTGTGCAGTAAAAGAGGATAAAGATTTTTAAAATCATTGAACAGAAGTTAAAGGTTTTAAGTACAATACTTTTATTTGTTGAGAAAAAACTTAGGGTTGGTTTTAGAGTAATACACAAAGATTTTTATGTTTTCCAGGGTGTTCGATCCCCCATTAACCGCCATGACTGAGGTATAAGGTTTTATCAACAGTTTACACGTATCAGCGATACACCAAAAGACCCCCTGTTGGCTGTCTTTATATGGAAACAATCCAAGTTCACTTTTTATGATGAAAACCCACAGAACAAACCGTAAACGCCAGCCAAGAACCCGGAGTATTTGATTGTGTGGTTGGATATCTGCGCAGAAAACACACCTACAGTGGGACCTCGCTACTTCGCGGTTCCACGTTTGCGGGTTCGGAGCTTCGCAGGTCTAAAAAATAATAATAATAAAATAAAATTTTAAAAAAAAAGAAAAAAAAAGAAAAAAAGAAGAAGGGGCGTCACTACTTTGCGGATTTTCACTTTTCAGAAAGAGAAAAAGAGAAAGAGTGAAAGAGCGTGAGAAACAAGAGATAAAAACAGAAATTGTGAGAGAGGGGAAATAAAGAGAAAGAATGAAATCTAAAGAGAAATAGAAAGAGAAAAAGAGGAGAGAAGAGAGGGGAGAAAGATAGGAGGGGAAAGCAATAGAGAGAGAAAGAGTAAAGGAAAAAATGAAGAGAGAGCAAAAGAAGGTAAAAAGAGAGAGGAAAGAGAAAAAAAGGAACAAAGAAAGAGAAAAAGAGACAGAGAGTGAAAGAGCGTGAGAAACAAGAGAAAAAAACAGAAATTGTGAGAGAGGGGGAAAGAAAGAGAAAGAATGAAATCCAAAGAGAAAAAGAGGAGAGAAGGTGAGAAAGAGAGAAAGGGGAAAGACAGAAGGGGAAAGCAAGAGAGAGAGAAAGAGAGTAAAGGAAAAAATGAAGAGAGAGCAAAAGAAGGTAAAAAGACAGAGAAAGAGACAAAAAGGAACAAAAATGGAGACAGAGAGTGAAAGAGCGTGAGGAACAGAAAAACAGAAATAGTGAGAGAGGGGGTAAGAAAGAGAAAGAATGAGATCCAAAGAGAAATAGAAAGAACAAGAGAGGAAAGAAGATAGTAGAAAGAGATAAAGGGGAAAGCAAGAGTGAGGAAGAGAAAAGTAATAAATGAAGAGAGAGCAAAAGAAGGTAAAAAGACAGAGAGAAAGAGAAAAAGAGACAGAGTAAAAGAGCGTGAGAAACAAGAGATAAAAACAGAAATAGTGAGAGAGGGGGAAAGAAAGAGAAAGAATGAAGTCCAAAGAGAAATAGAAAGAGAGAAAAAGAGGAGAGAAGAGAGGGGAGAAAGAGAAAGTGGAAAGACAGAAGGGGAAAGCAAGAAATAGAGAAAGAGAGTAAAGGAAAAAATGAAGAGAGAGCAAAATAAGGTAAAAAGACAGAGAGAAAGAGACAAAAAGGAACAAAGAAAGAGAAAGAGAGAGAGTAAAAGAGAGAGAGATAGAAAGAGTGAGAGAAAAATGGAGGAAGAGAGAGAAATACAAGAGCAGCGTTTGTGAGAGGCACCTGGCTTTGTGGACCTATTTCAACCTACAACTCTCTTTTTCTCTTGCGCTTCTCTGAGCGTGTTCTCGCGGGCCGGATCCAATCCCCTAGCGGGCCTGATCCGGCCCTCGGGCCGACTCTTTCGCACCTGTGCACTAGGGGGACCAAACCAATCGTATCATGATTAGTTTGAGCAAAATGGAGTTTATTACAATTTGTCCAGAATTGGATTGTTCCACTAGGGCAGGGGGTGTCAAACTCATTTAAGGGGCCACATCGTAGAACAAACATTCTCTCGGGGGCCGGTTTAGTAGATTAGAGAGAAAGAAAGAAAAGAAAGAGAGAGAAAGAAGAAAAAGAAAAAGAAAAAGAAAGAGAAAGAAAGAGAAATATAGAAAGAAAGAGAAAGAAAGAAAGAAAAAGAAGAAAAAGAAAGAAAGAAAACAAAGAGAAAGAAAGAAAGAAAGAAGAGAAAGAAAAAAAAGAAAAAGAAAAAGAAAGAAGAGAAAGAGAAAGAGAAAGAGAAAGAGAAAGAGAAAGATAGAAAGAAAGAGAAATATAGAAAGAAAAAGAAAAAGAAGAAAAAGAAGAAAAAGAAGAAGATAGAAAGAAAGAAAAAGAAAGAAAGAAAGAAAAAGAAGAAAAAGGAGAAGATAGAAAGAAAGAAAAAGAAAGAAAGAAAGAAAAAGAAAGAAAAAAAGAAAGAAAAAAAGAAAGAAAGAGAAAGAAAGAAAGAAAGAGAAAGAAAGAAAGAAAAAGAAAGAAAGAAAGAAGAGAAAGAAAGAAAGAAAAAGAGAAAGAGAAAGAAAGAGAAAGAGAAAGAAAGAGAAAGAGAAAGAGAAAGAAAGAATGAGAAAGAAAGAAAGAAAGAAAAAGAAAAAGAAAGAGAAAGAAAGAAAGAGAAAGAAGAGAAAGAAAGAGAAAGAAAGAAAGAAGAGAAAGATGAGAAAAGAAGAGAAGAGAAGAGAAAGAAGAGAAAGAAAGAAAGAGAGGACACGAAAAACAAGTGATAAAAACAGAAAAAGTGAGAGAGGGGGAAAGAAAGAGAAAGAATGAAATCCCTCTCTCTTTTTGATCATATTTTTCATTATGTCTGTGTATAGCTCCGCCCTTTGCTACGGCTCACCCAATCAGATTGCTCTAGGGGCTTTGCTAGAGCTTTTGGGTAAAATGTTTGTTTTGGGTTACAGTTAGTTCTGTGGCTTTTCATTATAAACTCTAATCTCTTTTTCTCTCTTTCTCTTCCTCCATTTTTCTCTCACTCTCTCTATCTCTCTTTCACTCTGTCTGTTTTTCTCTTTCTTTGTTCCTTTTTGTTTCTCTTTGATTTGCTCTCTTCATTTTTTCCTTTACTCTCTTTCTCTCTCTCTCTTGCTTTTCCCCTTCTGTCTTTCCCCTTTCTCTCTTTCCCTCTCTATTTTCCTATTTTTTTTTCTTCACATCTGTGTATAGCTCCGCCCATAGCTACGGCTCACCCAATCAAATGGCTCTTGGGGCTTTGCTAGAGCTTTTGGGTAAAATGTTTGTTTTGAGCTACAGTTTGTTCTGTGGCTTTTCATTATAAACTATTTCTCTCTTCCTCCATTTTTCTCTCACTCTATCTCTCTTTCACTCTCTCTGTCTCTTTCTCTTTCTTTGTTCCTTTTTGTCTCTCTCTTTCTTTTGCTCTCCCTTCATTTTTTTTCCTTTACTCTCTTTTCTCTCTCTCTTGCTTCCCCCCTTCTCTCTTTCCCCTTTCTCTCTTTCTCTCCTTCTCTGTTGGTGTCCTTTCTGGACCAGTTTTCCCTGGGTGGTAGAAAAACCTGGAACCGACCTCCTAGCACACTGCACATTGGATTCTGGAGAAAATCAGGTTCTGGTCTGTCTCTAGACAAAAGCTAATTTGATTGCACTGAGTGATGATTTGATTAAAATCTATAAAATAATAATAATAATAATGATGAAGTCAATATCAATACGCCGCTTTAAATTCCGCTCCTTCCCGCAATGACTTAAGAGTCTTGAAGCTCATGGTGTCCTAAATCATGCTTTCAAAACAAGGTGCAAGCAAAGTTCGCTTGTAGAAATGTCACAAAATACTGCAAACAAGGATACCATCGTATTTTTCTTCAGTGCAGACAGCGGTGGCCAAAAGAGAGACTGTTTTTTTTTCTCTTGCTCTTTTCCTTTTTTTTCCCTCTCACTTATGTCTCTTTCTCTTTTTTCTTCCTTCTCTCTCCTTTTTGTCTTTCACTCTCTCTGTATGGCTCTATCTCTTTTTACCTGTCTCTCCCTCTATTTTCTTTATTTCATTTTCTTTCTTTCCATCCCTCTCTCTTTTTTGATTATCTTTTTCTTTTTTTTGTTTTTATGTCTGTGTATAGCTCCGCCCATTGCTACAACTCACCCAATCAATCAAATTGCTCTAGGGGCTTTGCTAGAGTTTTGGGTAAAACGTTTGTTTTGGGTTACAGTTTGTTCTGTGGCTTTTCATTATAAAGTGTCTAAACAATGAACATAGATTGTTCAATGAGCTTCCATATGATGGGTTATTTAGCGCGCTACAACCCAAAAATGTGTTGGTGCGACCCTAAAAACTGTAGTTAAAACTGTCTTATAGCTCATGGACTGAACCATTTCGCAGTCAGTACTGTCTCTGCTTGGCATGTGCGATAATCAGCTGTGCTTGAATCATACGGATATGCATATTATCTACCTCACGAAAAGAGCCATGGATGGCCCGCGAGCCATAGGTTCCGGACCTCTGATTTACAGCACAGTTAGACCTTGCAAATTGGTTTGTGTTTTGCTCGACCAATGTAGAGCAAATCAAGACCGAACATGTTTTTTGTTTTATTTGGTATTGCCGAATTTTAGATGCGGTACGGAAAATTATTTTCAGATGTCGATTTTTGGACCAAAAGGTAGAAGTCTAGATTCAGTGGTTAGCGCATTTAACTTGAGTCATCCTTTCAATGTTTTTTCCACCACTTTCACCTTTTTTTTTTTTTTTTGCTGGGTGGGACAAAAACCAAAACAGATTCCCAACAGAGGAACTGTCTTCGGACCAATCAGAATGTTGCGTAAATCAGATTCATTTTAGACTCGATTATGACCACTGATAGATTTCGAGAAATGATTTTTGTTAAGCCAATCATACGCTTAGTGTTTAGCAGATTTAACTTGACCAACTTGAGTCAAAAAGGGTCTTTTAATTACCTATTTTTTCCACATTTAAACCCCCAAAAAAGTCAACATGGAAAGTAATTGCCTTCAACCAAATGAACTTATCTTTTGGTTGAGCCCTTGGCATCCTTTCAATGTTTTTTCCACCACTTTCACCCTTTTTCTTTTTTTTTTTTTTTTTTTTGCTGGCTGGGACAAAAACCAAAACAGATTCCCAACAGACCAACAGTTATCGTACCGGATGTCCGAATGTTGCGTAAATCAGATTCATTTTAGACTCAATTATGACCACTGATAGATTTCGAGAAATGATTTTTGTTAAGCCAATCGTACACTTAGTGTTTAGCAGATTTAACTTGACCAACTTGAGTCAAAAAGGGTCTTTTGATTAACTTTTTTTTTCACATTTAAACCCCCAAAAAAGTCAACATGGAAAGTAATTGCTTTCAACCAAAAAAACTCATCTTTTGGTTAGGTCCTTGGCATCCTTTCAATGTTTTTTCCACCACTTTCAACCTTTTTTTTTTTTTTTTTTTGCTGGGTGGGGCAAAAACCAAAACAAACCAACTGTCTGCGTCCCGGATGTCCGAATGTTGCGTAAATCCGATTCTGATCTATTTTAGACTGCATTGTGACCACTGATACATTTCGAGAGATGATTTTGGTTAAGCCAATCGTACATGAAAAAAAATATAAAAAAATGTAAATAAATATAAAATGTATCGACTTATTCAATCCATCCCTATTGTCCTAACTGCAAAAGCTCCTCATGTCAACCAGTCCATCAAGCGGCACATTGACCGACTGTCAAAATGTCAGTTAGATATCGACTCAAGGATGAGAAACAACTGTAAACATCAAGAACAGTTTCGGAACACCTCAGGAAAGTATAAAAAGCGAGAGTGTAGCCTCTGCCCAACTTACAATAGTGTCCAGACCTGTGATTCTCCACAACCTTCTCAGCACCAGGTAAGAACTTCCACTTTTCAACCAAATCTATAGACCTTCAGCATCTCTGATGTCTTTTCAAGGTTTTAGTCAAACAGTTTTTGGGATGGGATGAAAAACTAGGACTGGTTCTCCTCAAAACCAACCTTCTGACACTAAACCAATGGTGGTTCTTCTTATGGACAGTCTTGGACATCATTTAGACCAGAAACAGACCTCTCAAATGGGGTAGTGTTCAATATAGACCACAAGACCCAAAAACCTTTCCTTTGGAACTGAACCAAGACAGTTTTTGGATAGACTACAGGTGCCTTTCAACCGGTTTTCGGATTTTGGGCTCAAGTGGAAAGTTGTAGCTAGAGTTTAGCTTAAACAATGTGGACAGAATTTCAGTCAGAAAAAGACTTGATTGCTACCAAATAAAGACGTCTTTTGGATGGACTACAAGAGTCTTTTAGACCAGTTTTGGGATTTTGGGCTAAAGCAGAATATGTCCCTCTTCAGATGTGATTTAGACCCATATAGACCTCTCGAATTGGGTTGTGTTTAGCTAATCCTATGTGGACCAAATTGAATCCCCAAAACACTTTTCTTTGAAACTGATATAGACTACAGGTGTCTTTTCAACCAGTTTTTAGATTTTGGGCTAAAGCCAATTCTGGTCCATTTTAGACATGATTCAGACCTAAAATAGACGTCCAGAGCTGGGTCATGCATAGTCCATGTTACATGGACTAAATTCAGTCCATTTATATCATTTTTCAAGCAAACAAAGATATCTCTTGGATAGACCAGTGGCTCTTATTCAACAGGTTTTTAGATTTTGGGCTAAAGCTGATTCTGACCTGCTTTAGACCCATATAGACCTCTAGAACTGGGTTGTGTTTAGCCAATCCTATGTGGAGCAAATTAAATCCCCAAAACACTTTTCTTTGGAACTGAACCAAGATGTATTTTGGATAGACTACAAGTGTCTTTTCAACCAGTTTTGGGATTTTGGGCTAAAGAATAATCTGACACTCCTTAATTATGATTTAGACCTCTAGAATTGGGTTATGTTTATCAAATCCTATGTGGACCAAATTAAATCCCCCAAACACTTTTCTTTGGAACTGAACTAAAATGTCTTTTGGATTGACTACAGGAGTCTTTTCAACCAGTTTTTGGATTTTGGGCTAAAGAAGAATCTGACACTCCTTAATTATGGTTTAGACCTCCCTCTAGAATTGGGTTATGTTTATCCAATCCTATGTGGACCAAATTAAATCCCCAAAACACTTTTCTTTTGGATAGATTACAGGTGTCTTTTCAACCAGTTTTTTAGATTTTGGGGTAAAGCTGATTCTGGTCCGTTTTAGACATGATTCAGACCCAATATAAACGTCTAAAATTGGGTCATGCATAATCCATGTTATGTGGACTAAATTCAGACCATGAATAGCCTTTTTCAAGCAAACAAAGATGTCTCTTGGATAGACCAGTGGCTCTTATTTAACAAGTTTTCCGATTTTAGGCTCAATTTGATTCAGGTCTGTTTCAGACCCAAAACAAATGTCTATATGTAGCTTGTATATATAACCCATTAAATGTGGGCAAAATTCAGTCATAAAAAAAAACTTAATTGAAACCAGAAAGTTGTCTTTTGGACAGGTAATTGGTGTCCTTTTAACAACTTTTCAGATTTTATGCTCAAGTGTAGTCCTCTTTAAATGTGATTCAGACCCAAAATAGACATCTAGAATTGGGTTTTAGTATAGCTCATCTGACGTGGACTACATTTAGTGCAAAAGACTTCTTGGGGGCTGAATAAAGACATATTTTAAATAGATAATCTGGTTTATTTTCATTCAGTTTTGGGATTTATGGCAGAAGCTGGTATGTTTTAGACACGATTCCGACCCAAAAATAAACGTCTAAAATTGGGTCATGTATAGTCCATCTTTTGTGGACAAAATTTAGGCCATAAGACTTCTTGGGAATCGAATAAAGAAATATTTCAAATAGATAATCTACTTCTTTTCATTCAGTTTTGGGATTTATGGCCGAAGCTGATATGTTTTAGGCACGATTCAGACCCAAAATAGACATCTAGAATTGGGTTTTTGTATAGCTTATCTGACGTGTATTAAATTATTCCAAAAGACTTCTTGGGAATCAAATAAAGACATATTTTAAATAGATAATCTGGCTTCTTTTCGTTCAGTTTTGGGATTTATGGCGAAAGCCGATGCTGGTATGTTTTAGACCCGATTCAGACCCAAAACAGACGTCTGGAATTGGGTCACATATAGTTCATTTTATGTGGACTAAAATGAGTCCATCAGACTTCTTGGGAATCAAATAAAGACATATTTTAAATACATAATCTGGCTTCCTTTCATTTAGTTTTCGGATTTATGGCGGAAGCTGATGCTGGTACGTTTTAGACATGTTTCAGACCCAAAATAGACGTCTAAAATTGGGTTATGTATAGTCTAAATTGAGTCCACAAATACCCTTTTTCAAGCAAACAACGACGTCTCTTGGATAGACTAGTGGCTTTCATTCGACAAGTTCTGGGCTCAGTTAGTTTTAGACCCAAAATAACGGTCTCCATGTAGCCCAATTACTGTGGAGCAAATTCAAATCAGAACAAGCGATTATTTCAACCCATTAAAAATAGGTAATTGGTGTCCTTTTAGGGTTTTGGGGCTAAAGCTCATTCTGGTTCCGACCTGGACAATTTTCAGTCCAAAAACAACATTTTTATAACCCAACGAAGAAGAAATAGCGTCGAAAAATACTCCACATTTCGACCCCCAAACAAGTCCTTTCGAAAACACCCCCACCCAACTTTCACTTTGCAACCCCGTCATCTTTTCAACCTGTTTTCAACCCGTTTTGGACCTCCGGGACAAAACCCAAGGACCGTGTCTAGCCTGGACCCACATCCTCCAGAACAGGTCCGGATTCACACCTGAAAACAACCTGACGACACGCGCCGCCCGGCATTCCTTTCATTCCTAACGCACGCTGCTAATTAACGCGTTAACGACGAGCGGCTGGAGTCATGAATCAAACGAATGGGTTCCTCACCGGTGCCGATGATTCCCAGCGTCCCGTTTCCGTCTCACTCCTTATCCGTTTTTGTTACGGTCCTCGTTATCAGTCCGAGAAGGGAAAGTTCCGTGCGTGCGCGCGCCTGCGTGGATGAGCGTGCGTGCCTAGGTACGTGCGCGCGTCCGTCGCGCTCGGTGCCGTGCGCGCTTCTGACTGCAAGCAAGCGAAGGCTCTTTTAAAAAGACTGAGAAGACCCCGCCCCCTTTCCTCCTCACGTGACCACACACGCATTTTCCCTCTCTATTGCTATGTATGTGGTACGCCCCCTGGCCATTCGTTGTGGTACTGCAGGGAGCAGCGCAAATATTTACCGTCAAATGAGTTAATTTCAAGTTTATTACTTTCTTATTTCTTTTTTAAAAAAGAAGCTTAAATTAAATAACATTATATTGTCTCTCCACGATGTATAAAATATGAAAATATATAATAACAAATAAATAAACACAAATATAATAGAATTTAAAAAACGTACAAATTATGAAAATATTCAGAAATATAGTACAAATAAAACACAATATCATATACAAAAAAATATACCATAAATGGAGAATATGCACAAATCTAGGACAAATAAAAACACAATACATTATATGAAAAATATAATACCAAATATAGAAAATATACTCAAATATAGTACAAATAAAACACAATATCACATACAAAAAATATAATACCATAAATAGAAAATATATCCAAATATAAGACGTATAAAAAAATAATTATAAACAAAATATACCCGAAAAATATAACTCAAATAATGCAATAATGGCTTAAAATATTATTATATATTAAGACAAAATATACAAAAAAAATGAAATATACAGCAATATACACAGATACAGTAGTAATTTACGAAAAATATACAAAATACTCCCACAAATACACAAATACATCACATGTATTTTTTATTATTGATTCCAGGAAAAAAACTACAAAAACTACAAATTAAATCTTCACACTCCCACGTGACTCAATGCATAAAAAATACATTTAAATTAATATTTACCCTCAAATTATTTAATTTGAAGTAGATTATTATCTTATTTGAGAGATTATCTTTTATTTTCTTGAATCTACCTTAAAAGAACTAACATTATAGAGAAATATTGTCAATCCACGATATACAAAAAATAAAATCAAAAGGGAAAAAAAAAGATTTTCTCGTATTGTCAAGACCAGAACGGAGACAGGACCCACTTGCGTGACGTTTCTCTCAGTTTTATTGGAAGAAAGGAAAGGGTTGCACCCCTGATCCAGTGATCGCTGGATGCGGGAAGCAGGTCGCTCTGAACGCGGAAGTGGGACTTCCGTGCCGGGAACGGAAAAACGGGCCAGTAGCCGGGACAGGAGAGCAAAAACATTTTCGGGATCGGAAACAAGCTGCGGCTGGTGCCACACGGGCGGGGCCTATTGGGCGCCGTGGCAACCGTGACACCGCCTTACAATGTTTTCACTTTACATTATGGGATAAGATGTTTTTGGGGCCCCTTGATTTTCCCACAATATGAAAACAGGTCAGTAGCCGGGACAGGAGAGCAAAAACGTGGTCAAAATCAGCAACGAGTCGAAAGCCAGGAGAGGAGAGTAGACGTGGGTAGGGTCAAAAAAAACGTGTCGAAGCCGGGGAACAGACGGGAGCAAAAACAGGTGGGAGCCAGGGTCGAAAAAGGCTTGCCTACAGTACACTAATGTTCGCAGACGGACTGACAACAGGAGACAGAAAGGAGTGGGTTTAAATAAGGACAGGGAGCCAATCAGAGTCAGGTGCTTGATATCAGTAATCGTATTTTAGGTATTGGTTCTTATTGAGTAAAAAAAGAAATAAATGCAAAAAAAGCCGGACGAGGGACGACGAATCGTACTCGGGGTTGATTTCTGCATTCAGAGATCAAAGCCAATGCCTTTTCATATATTATCACAGTGGTGCTCTGGTGCTTAGGTTTCAGCGGGTCTCGCTGCCACAACCGGGGTTCGATTCCCGTTTCATACAATGTTTTTGTCATGATTACCGATATGCTTCACCTGTGCCCGCTCCTTTGGCGCCAATTGCCTCGCACTCCGATTGGCTCCCGGTCGCTATTTAATCCCTCGTCTATCCGTCACCTGTTGTCAGTCCGTCTGCGAACCTCAGTGTACTCGAGGCAAGCTTTTTTCGGCGCTGACTCACTCCTGTTTCGGCTCCCGTCTGTTTCCCGGCTTCAAACCGTATTTTGATCTTGACCACATCTACTCTCCTCTCCTGGCTTTCGACTCATTGCTGATTTTGACCACGTTTTTGCTCTTCTGTCCCGGCTACTGACCTGTTTTGATATTGTGGGGAAAACGAGGGGCCCCAAAAACATCTTATCCCATAATGTAAAGTGAAAACATTGTAAGGCGGTGTCACGGTTGCCATGGCGCCCAACAGGCCCCTCCCGTGTGGCACCAGCCGCATCGTGTTGACGGATTGGCTCCCTGTCAGTATTTAAACTCGGTCCTGTCAGTCTCCTTTTGTCGGTCCGTCTGCGAATCTCTTTTTACACGGCAAGCCCTTTTTCACCTGTCCTGTTTTTTGCTCTTGGTTGTCCTCCTCCTGTTTATCTCGACCACGTCGACTCTCCTCTCCTGGCTTTCGACTTGTTTCCGACACCGACCACGCTTTTGCTCTCCTGTCCCGGCTACTTACCCGTTTTTTTCCGTTCCCGACACCGCCATCGCTCGCCACGGAAGAGCCACCTCCGCGTCTGAGCAACCTGCTCCCCGTGACCAACGATCACCGTGCGATTCTTTTCCTTCTTCCCAATAAAACTAAGTAATTTTACGCGAGTGGGTCCTGTCTCTGTTCTGGTCCTGACAGTTTTACCATTTTGGTCAGTGAAATAAGGTAGTACACTAAAAAAAACATGTGTAGTATTGCATACAAATAAATACTTTTGAAATATCCGATTTTATCCGCACTGGATTATAAGTCACACTTGAATTTCGCCTAAAATTTCATTTTGGGGTTTTTCGCCGCACCTCATAGTTTGAAAAATACGGTAGTATTCTCTTCAACCATTTTATAACCCAATCAAGCTGTTTTTATTATTAGTAGAAGAAGAAATTCCCCTTAATGGAAGTTTTCCACTGCGTTTGTGAGTCTTTACCCAGCGGTGGCTGTCACCTGGAAATTTTGACCTTTTCCAGTCGTGGAAACCTTTTAAAGATGACCTTCAAAATAAAAGCTGCCGCACAGGTAGCGTACCTTGACGGGAAATATAATACGTAGGAGGGGTTTCGGCCAGGAGGAGGAAAGTATATGTTTGGTACGGATGTACAGTGACTGTTTTTTCCGACCGATATCCAATAAAATCCGATACTGATAAATGATATCAACTGATAGATTTATACTTACTGTGTCAGTAAGTATGAGCGCCCTACTAAAGAAAAAATACTGGAAATTTTGCATATTTTGAGGGTATTTTTTTTGCTGGTAAAATCAGAAAATGCAATTAAAATATGTCCAGATCAGGAGGAGGACCCAGATGCGTAACGTTTTCACACGAGCTTTATTTACGGGGGTGGGGCAGTCATGCGCGTTAACACAAACGCCAGACAGAAAGCCAGAGGCTGACGAGATCGATACCAGATACACAAGCAGGAACCGGATAGGAAGGGACAGACAGGATTGATACCGGATACACGAGCAGGTACCGAACAGACGGCATCGATACCAAACAGGACAGACAGAATGGATACGGGAGACTGGAGTCAGACAGGACGAGACAGATGGGATCGATACCGGATACACGAGCAGATTTCGGACGGCCAGGATTGATACAGGACAGGACAAACAGGATCAATACTAGATGCACGAGCAGATACCGGAGAGATGGGATTGATACCCGACAGGACAGACAGGATTGATACCAGAGACTGGAGTCAGATATCAGACAGGACGAAACAGACAGGATCGATACCAGATACACGAGAAGATGCCGGCGAGACGGGATGGATACCAGATACACAAGCAGATACCAGATAGGACGGGACAGACAGGATTGATACCAGATACACGAGCAGGTACCGGACAGACGGGATCGATACCAAACAGGACAGACAATATCGATACCAGATATGGGAGACTGGAGTCAGATATCAGACAGGACGAGACAGATGGGATCGATACCGGATACAGGAGCAGATATCGGACGGACAGGATCGATACCGGACAGGACACACAGGATTTATACCAGAAACTGGACTCAGATATCAGACAGGACAAAACAGACAGGATTGATACCGGATACTGGAGTCAGATATCAGACAGAATGAGACAGATGGGATCGATACTGGAGACTGGAGATTGTCGCAAGATATCAGACAGGACGAGACAGACACGATCGATACCAGATACACGAGAAGATGACGGCGAGACGGGATGGATACCAGACAGGACAGACGGGATTGATATCAGATACTGGAGACTGAAGTCAGATATCAGACAGGACGAGACAGATGGGATTGATCCCAGATACTGGAGACTGGAGTCAGATATCAGACAGGACGAGACAGATGGGATCGATACCGGATACACGAGCAGATATCGGATGGCCAGGATCGATACAGGACAGGACAAACAGGATCAATACTAGATGCACGAGCAGATACCGGAGAGACGGGATCGATACCGGACAGGACGGACAGGATTGATACCAGAGACTGGAGTCAGATATCAGACAGGACGAAACAGACAGGATTGATACCGGATACTGGAGTCTGGAGTCAGATATCAGACAGGACGAGACAGACGGGATTGATACCAGATACTAGCGCAAGATATCGGACAGGACGAGACGAACAGGATCGATACCAGATACACGAGAAGATGACGGCGAGACGGGATGGATACCAGACAGGACAGACGGGATTGATATCAGACACTGGAGACTGAAGTCAGATATCAGACAGGACGAGACAGATGGGATTGATCCCAGATACTGGAGACTGGAGCCAGATACCAGACAGGACAAGACAGACGGTATTGATACCGGACAGAGTTAAATTACACATCTTGCGGGGCAGAGGTTCGTTGACGGACTGACAATGGAAGAGTCAGAGCACTGAGCTTAAGTAGAAGGGAAGCATATCTGTCAACGAGCCGCAGCTGGCGCCACACGGGCGAGGCCAATTGGTCACCATGGCAACCATGACAATAAGTATTTAAAAAAATATTGGAAATTTTGCATAATTTGAGGGACTTTTTTCTGACTGTGGTATTTTTTGCCAGTAAAATCAGAAAATGCAATTAAAATAAGCAAAATTGTCTTTTTGAAGAGAATAGTTTAGGTATCATTTTTTTATCCTGGAAGGAAATACTTACTATATAGAGCAACATGTCAGGACCAGAAACAGGACCCAACTGCGGAGCGTTTACCACTAGTTTTATTGAAGGAATCAAGATCCAGTGTTCGCTGGACACGGGAAGCAGGTCTTGTACTCGGATTGTGATCCGAACACGGAAGTGGATCTTCCATAGCGAGCGAGGGCGGTGTCAGGGACAGAAAAACGGGTCGGTAGCTGGGATTAGGAGCGCAAGGCGTGGTCGGGGTCGGAAAGGAGTCGTAAGCCGGGACTCGAAAGCAGACGTGGTTGGGATCAAACATAATAATAATAATAATAATAATTTCCTTGTATTGTCATTCTGTGTAACAATGTACACAGAACGAAATGTCGATTGCACCTGACCCGTTGTAGCGAGCCGATGCAGCCGCAGCCAACAGAGGGCGCCGCCGACCACTTTTTAAGTCTTAGGAATGACGGGTTGTAAGTAGGGATGGGAGAGCAGACGTGGTCGGGTTCAAAATCGGTCGTAGCCGGGGACAAACGGGAGAAAAAATAAGACAGGTGAGAGTCAGGGTAAAAGAACTGCAGACTTCTTGGCTCTCGGAGTCACAAGTAGACTCCGTGCAGGAACATAGGGGGAAATCAAATCAGAGAGATAAGAGGGTGCAAGTCCATGCAAACATTTATATGTTAATAAGAGAACCTTAAAGTCACATCTTAAGTGGACTGGGAGCCAGTGCAAGTTGGCCAATACAGGAGTCATATGCTCAAACTTTTTCGCCTGGCAGGGATGGGAAGCTGCGTCGTGGCCGTCATTTACTTTCTGGACTAGTTTACAGGCTGGGGGCGTCGTTGCTGTCATGCACTTTCCGGACACATTTTCAACATCTTACCTAGTGTTTACCATGTTTGTGTACTGTAACGCTAAATGTAATTCACCCTGGTCATCCTGAAAGGGAAATACCACTTGTGAGGTCCCTTCTCAAGGTTTCCCTTTTTCCTCACGCTGAGGTTTTGAGTTTTTCCTTGCCCGGATGTTGGTTTAAGATCAGGTCATTGTGTCATTGTAATCCTGTGCAGTCTTTTGAGACATTTTTGTGATAAAGGGCGTCGTAAATAAATTTGACTTGACTTTGACTTAAGTAATTTGTAGCATTTTACCATCAACGGTCTTACTTTAAAAACAACAGTAGTCGCAAACAACAGCTGGAGCGGCGGTCTTGGTTTTTCCTCCACGACCCGTTTGTGTCTTTGTAATTTCAAAGACACGGCGGGACGTCTGATGCTCTGCCAAAATAGCCGGCGGTGTCGCCTCCAATGTTTGTCTCACAGGAAATTGTCTTCCGCCTTATTTGGATGCCCGTTGTTGCAACTTAAGTCAAAAATGGCAGATGACTCCGAAGGTTTACGCTAACACCGACAAGGTCATGCTAATTCGGTATTCCGGTTTTAGCCCTGTTTACATTTTAAATAAAACCGCGTTTGGAGTTTTTTTGCCGTGATTCCAGAAGGTCTAGTAGTTTGAGATGTACAGTGAAAAAAATAAGTAATTAAACACCCTGCTAGTTTGCTATTTCTCCCACTTAGAAATGGAGGAGTCTGAAAGAAAGAGATAAACTAAAAAGAAAAATCCAGAAATCACAATGCATGATTTATTAATGATTTATTCGTCAAATACATATTTAAACACCGTGATATTTTGCTATTTCTCCCACTTAGAAATCATGGAGGGGTCTGAATTTTTATCGTAGGTGCATGTACACTGTGAGAGAGATAAACTAAAAAGAAAAATCCAGGAATCACAAAGCATGATTTCCTAACAATTTATTTGTGTGATACAGCTACAAATAAGTATTCGAACACCCTGCTATTTTGCTATTTCTCCCATTTAGAAATCATGGAGGATTCTGAAATCAAGAGATAAACTAAAAAGAAAAATCCAGAAAACACAATACACGATTTCTTAACAATTTATATGTGAGATACAGCTACAAATAAGTATTTGAACACCTTGCTATTTTGCTATTTCTCCCACTTAAAAATCATGGAGGGGTCTGAAAAAAAGAGATAAACTAAAAAGAAAAATCCAGAAATCACAATGCACGATTTCTTAAAAATTGATTTGTGTGATACAGCTGCAAAAAAGTATTTGAACACCCTGCTTATTTGCTATTTCTCCCACTTAGAAATCACGGAAGGGTCTGAAATTGTTATCGTAGGTGCATGTCCACTGTGAGAGAGATAAACTAAAAAGAAAAATCCAGAAATCACAATGCATGATTTCTTAACAATTTATATGTGCGATACAGCTGCAAATAAGTATTTGAACACCCTGCTATTTTGCTATTTCTCCCATTTAGAAATCATGGAGGATTCTGAAATCAAGAGATAAACTAAAAAGAAAAATCCAGAAAACACAATACACGATTTCTTAACAATTGATATGTGTGATACAGCTGCAAATAAGTATTTGAACACCCTGCTATTTTGCTATTTCTCTCACTTAGAAATCATGGAGGGTCTGAAATTGTCATCGTAGGTGCATGTTTACTGTGAGAGAGACAAACTAAAAAGAAAAATCTAGATATCACATGCCTTTATCGACCCTGACTCCCACCTGTCCTGTTTTTTGCCCCCGCCCGCCCGTCCCGGGCTTCGACCCGTTTTGATCCTGACCACGTCCGCTCTCCTGTCCCAGCTTTCGACCTCTTTTTGTCCCCAACCAAGTTTTCTCTCCTACTCTGGCTTATAACTCGCTTTCGACTCAGACCACATTTTGGCTCTCTGTCCCTATTTAATCCCACTCCGGTCTGTCCCCTTTTGTCAGTCCGTCTGCGAACCTCTGTGAACACTAAGCAAGCCTTTTTCGACCCTGACTCCCAGCTGTCTCATTTTTGTGTCCCATCTGTCCCCGGCTTTGACCGGTTTTGATCCTGACCACGTCTTCTCTCCCATCCTGGCTTACAACCCATTGTTGATCCTGACTACGTCTGCTCTCCTGTTCTGCCTTTCGACCTCTTTTTGTCCCCGACTAGCAAACACGAGATCGTGGCCGCAGCCCTTTCTCTTTCCTCTAATAAAACTTGTGAGAAACGTAACGCGATTGGGTTCTGTTTCCGTTCCGGTCCTGACACAAGCTTGTTTTAACTGCCACTGACGGCAATAGACATCAACGAGCCCTTTTTTTGCTAAACTAGCGGTGAATTTGTCCCATTTTATAAGTCGATTCTCGAAAATGAATGTCAGGGAAGTCAGTCGAGGCAAACGCCCACCGCGTTGAAAAACAGCAGCCGTCTTTTAAGCTAACATTCATATTTGATAGCGATGAGTTAAGATTTCAGGCTGTCTACTGTCCACAGTTCCGCAATATTAAAGGCGCAGCCTCAAAGACACGCTATCCTTTAAACAGAGGAGCCCTAATGAGAAGAGCTCAGCGGGGCGATTAAGACCGGAGGTTACTTATGCGGGGCCACACTCCGGCAAGGAAGTCGGACGCAGAACTTTTAATATCAATGTTCCCGTTTCGGAAAACATCAAAGAGGAGGTTAAGGTGATCAAATAAATACCGGATTGCTAATGCCCTGCTTGTTGCCTCACTCAGAAAGATAGGAGAAATGCGGAAATTGGCTACCGTCCCTATTTAAACCCACTCCTATCCGTCCCCTTTCGTCAGTCCGTCTGCAAACCTCAGTTTACACTAAGCAAGCCTTTTTCGACCCTGACTCCCACCTGTTTTTGCTCCCATCTGTTCCCCAGCTTTGACCTGTTTTTGATCCTGACCTTGTCTACTCTGCTCTCCTGGCTTGCGACTGGTTTCCGACCCGACCACGTTTTTGCTCTGCTGTCCCGGCTATTGACCCGTTTTCCCGTTCCCGACACCGCCATCGCTCGCCACGGAAGTCCCACTTTTGTCCCCAACCACGTCTACTCTCCTTTCCTGGCTTCCGACTCGTTTCCGACCCCGACCACGTTTTTGCTCTCCTGTCCCGGCTACTGACCCATTTTTTTCCGTTCTCGACACTGCCATCGCTCGCCAAGGAAGTCCCACTTTTGTCCCAAACCACGTCTTCTCTCCTTTCCTGGCTTACGACTCGTTTCCGACCCCGACCACGTTTTTGCTCTCCTGTCCCGGCTACTGACCCGTTTTTCCGTTCCTGACACCGCCATCGCTCGCCACGGAAGTCCCACTTTTGTCCCCAACCACGTCTACTCTCCTTTCCTGGCTTGCGACTCGTTTCCGAATCCCGACCACGATTTTGCTCTCCTGTCCCGGCTACTGACCCGTTTTTTCCGTTCCTGACACCGCCATCGCTCGCCACGGAAGTCCCACTTTCGTCCCCAACCACGTCTACTCTACTTTCCGGGCTTACGACTCGTTTCCGACCCGACCACGTTTTTGCTCTCCTGTCCCGGCTACTGACCCCTTTTTTCTGTTCCCGACACCGCCATCGCTTGTCAAGGAAGTCTCACTTTTGTCCCCAACCACGTCTACTCTCCTTTCCTGGCTTACGACTCGTTTCCGACTCCGACCACCTTTTTGGCCTCCTGTCCCGGCTACTGACCTCGTTTTCCCGTTCCCGACACCGCCATCGCTCGCCACGGAGGTCCCACTTTCGTCCCCAACCACGTCTACTCTCCTTTCCTGGCTTATGACTCGTTTCCGACCCCGACCACGTTTTTGCTCTCCTGTCCCGGCTACTGACCCGTTTTTTTCCGTTCTCGACACCGCCATCGCTCGCCAAGGAAGTCCCACTCATGTCCCCAACCACGTCTACTCTCCTTTCCTGGCTTACGACTCGTTTCCAACCCCTTTCTTTTCCACCCCTTTTCTCCCACTCTGTCTCTGTCTCTTTCACTCTCCGTGTCTGTCTTTGTGTCTTCCTTTGTTGCTCTTTGTCTCTTTCTCTCTCTGTGTCTTTTAACCTCTTTTATTCTAACTTCCTTCTTTCCTTTTCTCTCTCATCCTTTCTCTCTTCATATCTTCGCGCTTTTGTTTCTCTTTTCTCTCCTGTCTTTCTCTTTGGATTTCTTTTTTCCTCTCCCTTTCTTTTCCCCCTCTCTCACAACTTTTTATCTCTTTTGTTTCTCACGCTCTCTCCCCCTCTCTCTATTTCTTCTCTCTCTTTTTCCCTCCCTCTTTCTCTTATTTCTTTATCCCTCTTTTTCTTTCTCGTTAATCTACTCGTCCGGCCCCCGACAGAATGTTTGTTCTATCGTGTGGCCCCCGGGTTAAAATGAGTTTGACACCCCTGAGTTAGAGGGACCCCTTTGTATCATTTTTTTCCTGATTGTTATATACCTAGTTGCTTCGTCATTTTTTTCAATCGCGTTTCCTGAGAGGTTCTAGTTCTGACCAACTTCAGTTATTGACTCTTTTCAGCCGCTCCGGGTGAATCCAGCTAGTTTACCAGGAAGTGGGCTCCTGGATTTTGCTTAGCTGTATCCTTCAAGCTTCCATAGTGTCTGCTCCATGTCAGAACGACCCGTATTGAAGAATTTTTACACACTGTCACTTTAAAAATTCATAACTTTTAAAGTGGTTTATAGAGAATCACATCTTGTAAGGAATCGTGCCATTTTTATTCCTTCTCTAGCCACTCACGTTAGCCACTTAGCCGTGGTTGACTGCTAGCTGCATTTTTTAGCCACGAATACCAGCTCTGACCAACTTCACTTATTGAGTCTTTTCAGCCGCTCCGGGTGAATCCAGCTAGTTTAGCTGGAAGTGGGCTACCGGATTTTGTGTCATGATTACTGATGCAGGGAACCCGACTCTGTCCCGTTTGCTCCAACAGCCACGGACCTCGACTCGTTTTAAACCCCCGGCTTCCTGACAACATTCGTCAGATCGTCTGCGAACCTACGCTACACGCTAGGCAAGCTTTTGTGACTCCTGACTCAATCCTGCCCTGTTTTTCGCCTGATTCCCAATGCCGGCCTCTTTTCTGAAGCCGTTTACGTTTTTGCTCCTCCGTCCCGGCCATCGACCTGTTCCCAGCTATCTGCTACCCTTGACTGACGATCACCGGATCGTGGGTGCAAGTCCTTTCCTCCTTCTAAAAAACATAATTGGGTCCCGTTTCCGTTCCTGGTCCGTGACATTTTGTTACACACTGTCCCTTTAAAAATTCATGACTTTTTAAAGAAACTTAGTTTGGAGACAATATTGAAGCATGCAAAGTTTTCTGCTCGAAAAACAAATCCAACTTTGTTTTTCTGCGCTTGGGTCAGCTTCTGATCCTATATGTTTTAAAGAGCCAATTTTCGTTCGGGTTGTTTTGATGGATGAAGTTTATCGGCAAGTCTCGGCTTTTTTTGATCCGAGGTTGCGGCGCTACAAGGCAGCGATTCAAATCATCAACAACATCATCTGACCCGCGAAGCCTCCGTGAACGCTGAGCCAAACATGTACCGGCACAGAGAAGATGAAGATATAAAGAGAAAAACGGCCGGCTTTTCTATGCAAGGAGTGTTTACGGACGGGATCATGTTCCTCATTTAAATGGAAGCGTTTTTTATTCGTTTGAGCGAAAGAAAAGCCAAAAAAGTCCCGGTTTCCAATCAAGTTTCACGCATTGTGATTTTTAAAAAGACACGACCTTGCGCGCGTCTCATGTTTTGCATTTTCGCTTCCAAAGAGTCGATTTGGCAGAAAACGGGTGAATGGGCTCAAAAACTCAGGGACAGGAACGGAAACAGAACCCACTCGCGTAACGTTTCTCACAGTTTTATTGGGAAGAAAGGAAAGGATTGCACACACGATCCGGTGATCGCTGGTCACGGGGAGTAGGTTGCTCAGAAGCAGAAGTGAGACTTCCGTGAAGAGCGATAGCGGTGTCGGGAACGGAAAAAACGGGTCAGTAGCCGGGACAGGAGAGCAAAAATTGTGGTCGGGATCGGAAACGAGTCGAAAGCCAGGAAAGGAGAGTAGACGTGGTTGGGAACAAAAGGGGGACTTCCGTGGCGAGCGATGGCGGTGTCGGGAACGGAAAAAAACGGGTCAGTAGCCAGGACAGAAGAGCAAAAACGTTGTCAGGGTTGGGAAGCGAGTCGTAAGCCAGGAAAGGAGAGTAGACGTGGTTGGGAACAAAAGGGGGACTTCCGTGGTGAGCGATGGCGGTGTCAGGAACGGAAAAAACGGGTCAGTAGCCGGGACAGGAGAGCAAAAACGTGGTCGGGTCGGAAACGAGTCGAAAGCCAGGAAAGGAGTAGACGTGGTTGAGAACAAAAGGGGGACTTCCGTGGCGAGCGATGGCGGTGTCGGGAACGGAAAAAAAACGGGTCAGTAGCCGGGACAGGAGAGCAAAAACGTGGTCGGGATCGGAAACGAGTCGAAAGCCAGGAGAGGGGAGTAGACGTGGTTGGGATCGGAAACAAGTCATAAGCCACGAGAGGAGAATAGACGTGGTCGAGATCAAAAACAGATCGTTATTCGGGACGGGAGAACAGACGTGGTCGAGATCAAACAGATCATAGCAGGAGACGAACAGGAGCAAAAACAAGGGACAGGCGAAAAAGGGCTTGCCGTGTAAAAACAGAGAATCACAGACGGACCGACAAAAGGGGACTGACAGGACCAAGTTTAAATACTGACAGGGAGCCAATCTGTCAACAAGCTGCGGCTGGTGCAACATGGGCAGGGCCTATTGGGCGCCATGGCAACCGTGACACCGCCTTACAATGTTTTCACTTTACATTATGGGATAAGATGTTTTGGGGGCCCCCTCGTTTTCCCCACAATATGAAAACAGGTCAGTAGCCGGGACAGGAGAGCAAAAACGTGGTCGGGATAAGAAACAAGTCGAAAGCCAGGAGAGGAGAGTAGACGGTCTGGATCAGGGGTGTCAAACTCATTCTAACTGGGGGGCCACACGATAGAACAAACATTCCGTCGGGGGCCAGACTAGTAGATTAAAGAGAAAGAAAAAGAGAAAAAGAAATAAGATAAAGAGGGAGGGAAAAGGAGAGAGGGCGGGACAAAAAAACAAAATGAGAGAGGGGGGAGAGAGTGTGAGAAACAAAAGATAAAAAGTCGTGAGAGAGGGGGAAAAGAAAGGGAGAGGAAGAAAGAAATCCAAAGAGAAATAGGAAAACAGAAGGAGAGAAGAGAAAAGAAAGCGCAAAGGGTAGGAAGAGAGAAAGAGAAAAAAGGAAAAAAGGAAGTTAGAGCAAAAGAGGTTAAAAGACACAGAGAGAAAGAGACAGAGTGGGAGAAAACGGGTGGAAAGAGAGAGAGAGAGAGAGAGAGAGAGAGAGAGAGAGAGAGAGAGAGAGAGAGAGAGAGAGAGAGAGAGAGAGAGGTACAGTGTCTTTGTTCGAGGCACCTGGCCTTGGCAACATCAAGTGGACATATTTCAACCTTCAGCTTGTTTTTCTCTTGCGCTTCTCTGAGTGTTGTCTCGCGGGCCGAATTTAAATCCCTTAGCGGGCCTAATCTGGCCCGCGGGCCGCCCGTTTGACACCTGTGTTCTAGATCAAAACAGATCGTAACGGGAGAACAGAAAAGGGTCGTAATTCAGGACGGGAGAGCAGACGTGGTCGAGATCAAAACAGATAATAACAGGGGAAAAACAGGAGCAAAAAACAGGACGGGTGAAAAAGGGCCTGCCGTGTAAAACAGAGATTAGCAGACGGACCGGCAAAAGGGGACTGAGCGGACCGAGTTCAAATACTGACAGGGAGCCCATCTGTCAACAAGCTGCAGCTGGCGCCACACGGGCGGGGCCAATTGGGCGCCATGGCAACCGTGACACTAAGACAACTGGCTCCATCTACTTCAACCGCTTTGGAACCCTCCAGTGCCTCTTTTATTTTTCAACCTTTTACTTCTAAGATTTCCAATTTTTGCTGTTTTGCTGACCAACCAAAATTCGAGCAACAACTAGGCATCTGTTTTAACCGCATTCAAAAATTATTCACCACTTTGTCCCCTCCAGTGCCTCGTCTCTTTCCGCTTTTATTTTGCCTTCAAAAATGTCTCCTATTTGTCACAGTTGCCATGGCCCCCAATTGGCCCCGTCCGTGTGGCGCCAGCTGCGGCTCATTGACATATTGGCTTCCTTTCTGTTTAAGCTCAGTGCTCTCACTCTTCCTTTGTCAGTCCTTCAACGAACTTCTGCCCCGCAAGACGTGGTTTTTGATTCCGTCCTGTTTCCGTAGGTATTTCCTGTCCGGTATTGTTCCCGTTTGATTTGTCCTGTTTAATATCGGTTTCCAGTTTCGTTCCCGTCTATTTTTGTCCTGTTTATGATTCTCTCCAGTTTTCGTTCCCATCTAGTTTGTCCTGTTTATTTTTCTATATCCTGTTTCATTATCTATCCCGTCTGTCCTGTCCGGTATCGACCTCATCTGTCCGATATCTTCTCGGGCAATTGGTATCGATCTGGTCGGCCTCTGGATTCCTATCATTTCATGCCGGACTGCTGCCTAACGTGCATGACTCCCCATTTCCTGTAAATAAAAGACTTGTGTCTATTTAAGCTCAGTGCTCTCACTCACCCTTGGTCAGTCTGTCAAAGAACCTCTGCCCCGCAAGACGTGGGTTTTGACTCAGTCCTGTTTCCTGTTGGTAGTCCCTGTCTGGTATTGTTCCTGTTTATTTTTGTCCTGTTTAATATTGGTTTCCAGTTTCGTTCCCGTGTAGTTTGTCCTGTTTAATTTCAATATCAATCCTGTCTGTCCCGTCCTGTCCAGTATCGACCCCATCTGTCCGATATCTTCTCAGGCAATTGGTATCGATCTCTTCAGCCTCTGGCTTCCTATCATTTCACGCCGGACTGCTGCCTAACGTGCATGACTCCCCATTTCCTGTAAATAAAAGACTTGTGTGAGAATCATCACGCATTTGGGTCCTGATCCATTTGCGGTTCTTGACATATGTATGTATTTTTAATGACATCAATTCAAAATTTCCGTGTATTCAGGACAAAAATAGACAGGAACGGACAGATGGGGTCGATACCGGACAGGACGGGACGGACAGGATTGATATTAAAACAGGATATCGAAAAAAAACAGGACAGACTAGACGAGACTGAGTCGGATTACGAGAATAGAAATGTGTTTATTCTAATTATTTCTACTGCTAAAGAGATGGCGATTAAAGACAGTACCTATTAATGATTCTAATTGTAGGACTAGCACATTTTAGATGAATACATGAATTATGAATCATGAATACTCTCGCAAAGGATCCTTATTGAATTTGAGGCGTGAAGAGATTAGAGTGACATTTGGCGTAAAGAAGCCGGATTAGCTTGGAGTCAGTCTTCAATTTGCCTTCTGAATGTCAGCCCACTTCATTACTGCGCATTGTTTACAATGCGGTGGCGCTTATCGGCGAGCTAAATTCGCCGCGCTTAGCGTTAGCTCGAGACGTTCACAAAAAGAATGGCGCATATGCTTTCTTTGCGATCATCGGAAAACCGAAACCCACGTTATGTTTCAGTTTTGCGATATCGATCAGCGATGTTTTTTGATCTAACTCTGGTGCACCATAAAACCTCGTGTAGTATCTCATACAAATACTGTGTGCATTTCCAAGGCCATATCCGCCACCATGCTTTCCTTGCGATCATCGGAATACCGAAACCTTGCGATCATCGGAATACCGAAACCTACGTTATGTTTCAGTTTTGCAATATCGATCAGCAATGTTTTTCGATGTAACTCTTGCACCGATAAAACCACATGTAGTATCTCATACAAATAAATACTGTGTGAATTTAAAAGGGCATATCTGCCACACTGCTTTCCTTGCGATCATCGGAAAACCAAAACCTACGTTATGTTTCAGTTTTGCGATATCGATCAGCGATGTTTTTCGATCTAACTCTTGCACCGATACAATGTGCACCATAAAACCTCGTGTAGTATCTCATACAAATAAATACTGTGTGCATTTCCAAGGGCATATCTGCCACCCCGCTTTCCTTGCGATCATCGGAATACCGAAACCTACGTTATGTTTCAGTTTTGCGATATCGATCAGCGATGTTTTCCGATCTAACTCTTGCACCGATACAATGGTGCACCATAAAACCTTGTGTAGTATCTCATACTAATAAATACTGTGTGCATTTCCAAGGGCATATCCGCCACCCTGCTTTCCTTGTGATCATCGGAAAACCGCAACCTGCGTTCATTACGATACAGTTTTGCGATATCGATCTTTGATGTTTTTCGATCTAACTCTTGCACCGATACAATGGTGCACCATAAAACCGCGTGTAGTATCTCTTAAAAAATAAATACCGTGTGCATTTCCAAGGGCATATCCGCCACCCTGCTTTCCTTGCGATCATCTGAAAGCCGAAACCTGTCTCAGTTTTGCGATATCAATCATCAATGTTTTTTGATCCAACTTTCTCATACAAATAAATACTATGTGCATTTCCAAGGGATTATCGGCGACCCACAGGTCCACATTTTTCGATTTTCTTGCTTTACTTGCGATCATCGGAAAACCAAAACCCACGTTACGTTTAAGTTTTGCGATATCAATCATCTATGGTTTTCGATCTAACTATCTCACACAAATAAATACCATGTGCATTTCCAAGGGTGTATCGGCGACCCAGAGGTCCAAATTTATCGATTGTCTTGCTTTCTTCGCGATCATCAGAAAACCGCAACCTGCGTTCCATTACGTTTCAGTTTTGCGATATCAATGATCGAAATGTTTCAATCGTTCAACTATTGCACCAATACAGTGGTAAACCATTAAACCTTGTGTAGTATCTCAAACCAATAAAAACTGTGTGCATTTCCTAGGGCGTATCAGCCACCCATAGGTCCAAATTTATCGATTCTACTGCTTTTCTTGCGATTAACGGAAAACAGTGACTTGTCATGGTTGCCATGGCGCCCAATTGTCCCCGCCCGGGTGGCACCAGCTGAAGCTCGTTGACAGATTGGCTCCCTGTCAGTATTTAAACTCAGTCCTGTCAGTCCCCTTTTGTCAGTCTGTCTGCGAATCTCTGTTTTCACACGGCAAGCCCTTTTTCGCCTGTCCTGTTTTTTGCTCCTGTTTTCCCCTCTTACGATCTGTTTTGATTTCCACAACGTCTGCTCTCCCGTAGTGAATTACGACCCTTTTCGATCTCAACCACGTCTGTTCTCCAGTTACGATCTGTTTTGATCTAGACCATCTACTCTCCTCTCCTGGCTTTCGACTTGTTTCCGATCCCGATCACGTTTTTGCTCTCCTGTCCCGGCTACTGACCTGTTTTTCCGTTCCCGACACCGCCATCGCTCTTCACGGAAGTCTCACTTCCGCTTTTGAGCAACCTACTCCCCGCGACCAGTGATCACCCGATCATGTTTGCGATCAATGCGTGAAACTTGATTGGAAACCGGGACTGTTTTGGCTTTTCTATCGCTCAAACGAATAAAAAACGCTTCCATTTAAATGAGGAACATAATCCCGTCTGTAAACTCTCCTTGCATTGAAAAGCAGATTGGCTCCCTGTCAGTATTTAAACTCGGTCCTGTGTCCCCTTTTGTCGGTCCGTCTGCGAATCTCTGTTTTTATACGGCAAGCCCTTTTTCACCTGTTTCTTGCTCCAGTTTGTCTCCTGTCACGATCTGTTTTGATTCGGACCGTCTCCTCTCCTCTCCTGGCTTTCGACTTGTTTCCGATCCTGATCACGCTTTTGCTCTTCCATCCTGGGTACTGACCCGTTTTTTCCGTTCCGGACACCGCCACCGCTCACCACGGAAGTCCCACCTCCGCGTTCAGAGCGACCTGCTCCCCGCGACCAGCGATCACCACGTTTTTTGCTCTCCTGTCCTGGCTACTGACCCGTTTTCCGTTCCTGACACCGCTCGCCATGGAAGGTCCACTTCCGCGTTCAGAGCGACCTGCGATCACCGGATCGTGTGTGCAATCCTTTCCCTTCTTCTGTATAAAACTGAGAGACGTTACGCGAGTGGGTCCTGTCTCTGTTCTGGTCCTGATATTACTTAGCTTGATAGTCGGTTGGGTATCTTGTGGAAAATGTTAGATGGATTGGCTAAGATTGGCTTGAAAGTTATTTATTGCATTTTGTTTCAATTCCCTCTTTGTGCTTTTTTGCGTTTATTTATATCTTTTGGGACGGCATTTTCCTCTGGTACCGTGACTAAAAAATAGGGTGGAATAAAATCAAAATGGATTACTTTTGCAATTTTAATCATCAATGTTTTTCCATCGATCAATCATTGCACAAATACGGTGGCACACTATGAAACTTCTAGTATCTTTCTTGTATCTGTCATGATTACTGATGTGACTCAGTATTTGGACCCAGTCCTGTCTGCCCACTGTTGTCAGTCCGTCTGCGAACCTCAGTTAACACTAGGCAAGCCTTTTTCGACCCTGACTCCCAGCTGTCCCGTTTTTCTCGTCTGGCCTGTTTTGATCCTGACCACGTCTGCTCTCCCGTCCCCACTTACGACCCGTTTCCGACCCCGACCACGTTTTTGCTCTCCTGTCCCAACTATCGACCGGTCTTTCCGCCCTTGACACCGCCATCACTCGCTACTAAAGGAAAATCAAAATACAAGCATTAAAGAAAATCAAAATATAAGCATAGAGTGTTTTGTTAGAAGCTGCTGCTTATTGTATGAAAGTGTGAGGATATCTGCATGAGCGCGTGACGGGGGGAACAGGAAGTGTGGTGCGAAAAAGTGCAAGAATAGAATGTTCTAGAACAGACGTTAACTACCAGAAACAGGGTGATGACTCCGAGGCAGTTGATAAACAACTGCCAGGAAGACCACAACCAGGTAGGGCCAACACGTGATCCTGCAGGGGAGGAAAGACCAATCAGAGCGAGCTAAGGATAACTGCAATATACACATAGCCAATAGAATTATGCTAGAATGTTTTGTTGCTGTGCTATTTGCATATTGTATAGTATAAGACGCACAAGATTTTATTAAGATGGACCCGAGACCCAGTTGTGTGTATTAGATTTGTGTGAATAAATCCACTCGTGTGTGAAATGCCGGCTTCCTGATTCCTTTCAATTGCAGAACGAGCGCGCATATTATTGGATGAGTGGCGTTTGGATAAGGTCAGAAATTGGAGTCGGATTACTAATGTAAGTGTGTATTGATAAAGTAATAATTCCCACACTACAGAAGATCCAGTTTTGTGTTCGGATCGCAATCCGGGTACGAGAGCCGGATCGTGGGCGCTTTCCTTTAGATTCAGATTCAGATTCAGATTCAGATCTACTTTATTGTCATTCTAGTACACGTGTATACAGAACGAAATGTCGATACATCCGACCCGCAGAGTTTCCTTGAATGTACAGATATAAATAAAATGTTGTATTGAGTTGGAGTATTGAAGTACTAATAATATACTAAATAATTATGGCTATGTATAGTATTTTACAGTAGTGCAAAGAGTGCAAGAGGAGCAGCTAACCAGATGTGCAAAATGGGCAATCAGGTAAACAAGTCAAGTAAACAGTATGTGAGAAACATAACGCAATTGGGTCCTGTCTCCGTTCTGGTCCTGACAAAACAAGGCTACGTTGATTTTCGCAGGTGGAAGAATTCAATAAAGATGATGACATTAGCATATTGGAGATAGCACAATTACAGCAAAAGGGGCTCATTATCCGCCACTCATTTCGATGAATACGATCAGAAACTGCAACTCTGATTGGGAGATAATGAATATTGAAATGTTTGTACATGAAAAATATTGACAAGTCGGCTTGTTTGCCTCCGGAAAATCGGCGGTAATTGTTACATGTATCTCATCTTGCTTAACGATTTCTGATTCGCTGATTCTGGACGTCTAGGTGTCGTCCAGGGACTTGATCCATGACACACGAGGAAGATGGAGACAAAATCCAGGTTAGTGATTTAGAGGAATGGTACTTTGTGAAATTGGATATGAATAAAATGAATATGGTCAGGATTACTGATGTGAATCACTCAGTGACCACGTCTACTCTTCTGTCCAGGCTTTCGACCTCTTTTTGTCCCCGACCACGTCTACCCTACTTTCCTGGCTTACGACTCGCTTCCGACTCCGACCAGGTTTTGACTCACTGTCCCGGCGACTGACCTGTTTTTCAGTTCCCGACATCGCCACATCCGTGTTCGGAGCACAATCTAGGTATCGGAGCGACCGGCTTCCCGCGTGCAGCAATCACCGGTTCGTGGGCAACCCTTTCTCTTTCTTCCAATAAAACGAAACGCAACACAAGTGAGTCCTGTCTCCGTTCTGGTCCTGACAGTATCAATTGAAAATTAACTGCCTCGGACTCTGATTGGCTCCCTGTCACTATTTGAACCCGGTCCTGTCAATCCCCTAGTGTCAGTCCGTCTGCGAACCTCAGTTAACGCTAGGCAAGCTTTTTCGACCCTGACTCCCGCCTGTTTTTTGCTCCCGTCTGTTCCCTGGCTTCGACCCGTTTTTGATCCTGACCAAGTCTTCTCTCCCGTCCCGGCTTACGACCTCTTTTTGGCCCCGACCACGTCTACTCTCCTTTCCTGGCTTAGAACCTGCTTCGGACCCCAACCACGTTTTTGCTCTCCTGTCCCGACGACTGACCCGTTTTCCTGTTCCTGACACCGCCATCGCTCGACACAGAAGATCCACTTCCGCGTTCAGAGCAACCTGCTTCCCGCGTCCAGCAATCACCAGATTGTGCGCGCAACCCTTTCTCTTTCTTCCAATAAAACTTGTAAGAAACGCAACACAAGTGGGTCCTGTCTCCGTTCTGGTCCTGACGGTATCAATTGAAAATTAACTGCCTGGGACTCTGATTGGCTCCCTGTCACTACTTGAACCCGGTCCTGTCAATCCCCTAGTGTCAGTCCGTCTGCGAACCTCAGTTAACACTAGGCAAGCTTTTTTCGACCCTGACTCCCACCTGTCCCGTTTCTGCTCCCATCTGTCTCCAGCTCCGACCCATGTTGATCCTGACCACGTCTGCTCTCTCGTCCCAATTTACGACTTGTTTTCGATCCAGACCATGTTTGCTTTCTGGATCCAGCTCACAACCCGTTTCTGACCCAACCACGTTTTTCCTCTCTATTCTCGGATATCGACCTGTTTTTCCGTCCCCGACACCGCCATTGCTCGCCACGGAAGATCCGCCTTTGAGTTCAGAGCGACCGGCTTCCCGCGCCTAGCGAACACCGGATCGTGGGCACGTAACGCAATTAATATGTCATAATTGGAAAATTTCAAATACTGTAAACAATTTAAAAAAATATCCGAAATATTTCGAATCATTTAAAAAAAATGTTCAATTTTAATAAAATATTTCTACTAAATATTGTATGACATAGGAATTGTGGAATCTGGGCCGAACACAACTCTTAAAAATGGTGTTAATAGTCGTGTTAATGTCCCGTTTTTGCACCAGTTTTACCCCCTGTCCGTTCTTGATCTCCCTGTTTGTCTCCGGCTCTGACTAGTTTTTGATCCTGACCACGTTTGCTCTCCCGTCCCGGCTTACGACCTGTTTTTGAACCCGACCACGTTTTTGCTCTCCTGTCCCGGCTATGGATCTGTTTTTCCGTCCTTGACACCGCCATCGCTCGCTACGGAAGATCCACTTCCGTATTCGGATCACGATCCGATTGCATGAGCGCTGCCCTTCCACTTTCTATCAATAAACTTGTGGTTAACGCTACGCATTTGGGTCCTGATTCCGTTCTGGTCGTGACAATTTTTTTGACACATGATGATTAAAGCACATTTTAATAACATCCTGCAATCTCCAAAATTTTGGGGATTTGTATTTTTTCCCCTTTTCAAACCTACTTCTACTTCACAAAAGACGTTTTGATCCCGTCTGTTCTCCTAAATCAGGGGTGTCAAACTCATTTTAACTCGGGGGCCACACGATAGAACAAACATTCTGTCGGGGGCCGGACGAGTAGATTAAAGAGAAAGAAAAAGAGAGATAAAGAAATAAGAGAAAGAGGGAGGGAAAAGGAGAGAGGGCGGGACAAAGAAAGAGAAAGAGAGAGAGGGAGAGAGCGTGAGAAACAAAAGATAAAAAGTCGTGAGAGAGGGGGAAAAGAAAGGGAGAGGAAGAAAGAAATACAAAGAGAAATAGAAAGACAGAAGGAGAGAAAAGAGAAAAGTAAGTACCAAGGGTATGAAGAGAGAAAGAGAAAAGGAAAAAAGGAAGTTGGAGCAAAAGAGGTTAAAAGACACACAGAGAGAAAGAGACAAAGACAGAGTGGGAGAAAAGGGGATGAAGAGAGAGAGAGAGAGAGAGAGAGAGAGAGAGAGAGAGAGAGAGAGAGAGAGAGAGAGAGAGAGAGGTACAGTGTCTTTGTTCGAGCTACCTGGCTTTGGCAACATCAAGTTGACATATTTCAACCCGCAGCTCGTTTTTCTCTTGCGCTTCTCTGAGTGTTGTCTCGCGGGCCGGATTCAATCCCTTAGCGGGCCTGATCTGGCCCGCGGGCCGCCTGTTTGACATCGGTGTCCTAAATCAAGTTAAGAGTGGAATCTGTGTCATAATATGTGTCCCGAAAATGTTTTTTATTTTTGGGTCGCCGAGGAAGCAGGAGTCAAAAACCATCCCTCCGCCGCGGATGATAAAATCGTTTTGCCACCATAGCCGTCATTTTTTTCTCTCTCTTTTTCCGAGGGTGAATCATGCGAAGGGGACGTGAAGCGCCGTCTTATTTTGTCACACTTTTATGTAGCACTCACATAACATTCTCATAACGTTCTCACACTCGGCAAGAAGAATTTGATTTCCGAGGCGTGAACTTGAGACTTGAGCGGAACTGTTATTTATTTTATTTTGATTTTCATTTTTAGTTTGGCGCCAACTGCCTCGGAGTCTGATTGGCTCCCTGTCCCCATTTAAACCCACTCCTTTTTGTCAGCTGTTGTCAGTCCGTCTGCGAACCTCAGTTTACTCTAGGCAAGATTTTTTGACCCTGACTCACTCCTGTTTCGGCTCCCGTCTGTTTCCCGGCTTTTACCCCTTCATTTTTTATTTTTTTTATCTTGACGACGTCTACTCTCCTCTCCTGGCTTTCGACTCGTTGCTGATCCTGACAACGTTTTTGCTCTCCTGTTCCAGCTACTGACCCGTTTTTTTCTGTTCATGATTACCAATGTGATGCACCTGTGCCTGCTTCTTTGTCGCCAACGGCCTCGGACTCTGATTGGCTCCCTGTCACTATTTAAACCCACATCTGTCACCGGTTGTCAGTCCGTCTGCAAACATCAGTTTAGTCTAGGCAAGATTTTTTGACCCTGACTCACTCCTGTTTTTGCTCCTGTCTGTTTCCCAGCTTCGACCCGTTTTTTTTTTTTTTCTTTATCTTGACGACGTCTACTCTCCTCTCCTGGCTTTCGACTCGTTGCTGATCCTGACCATGTTTTTGCTCTCCTGTCCCAGGTACTGACCCGTTTTTTCTATTCGTGATTATCGATGTGATGCACCTGTGCCTGCTTCTTTGTCGCCAACCGCCTTGGAATCTGATTGGCTCCCTGTCCCCATTTAAACCCACTCTTCTTTGTCAGCTGTTGTCAGTCCGTCTGCAAACTTCGGTTTACTCTAGGATTTTTTGACCCTGACTCACTCCTGTTTCGGCTCCCGTCTGTTTCCCGGCTTTGACCCGTTTTTTTTTATCTTGACGACGTCTACTCTCCTCTCCTGGCTTTCGACTCGCTGCCGATCCTGACCACGTCTATCTGTCACCGGTTGTCAGGCCGTCTGTAAATCTGAGTTTAGTCGAGGCAAGCTTTTTTGATCCTAAATCACTCCTGTTTTTACTCCTGTCTGTTTCCCGGCTTCGACCCGTTTTTTGATCTTGACCACCTCTGCTCTAGTCTCCTGGCCTTCAACTTGCTGCCGATCCTGACCACGTTTTTGCTCTCCTGTCCCGGCTACTGACCCGTTTTTTCTGTTCATGATTACCGATGTGATGCACCTGTGCCTGCTTCTTTGTCGCCAACCGCCTCGGACTCTGATTGGATCCCTGTCACTATTTAAACCCACGTCTATCTGTCACCCGTTGTCAGTCCGTCTGTAAATCTGAGTTTAGTCGAGGCAAGCTTTTTTGATCCTTAATCACTCCTGTTTTTACTCCTGTCTGTTTCCCGGCTTCGACCCGTTTTTTGATCTTGACCACCTCTGCTCTAGTCTCCTGGCCTTCAACTTGCTGCCGATCCTGACCACGTTTTTGCTCTCCTGTCCCGGCTACTGACCCGTTTTTTCTGTTCATGATTACCGATGTGATGCACCTGTGCCTGCTTCTTTGTCGCCAACCGCCTCGGACTCTGATTGGATCCCTGTCACTATTTAAACCCACGTCTATCTGTCACCCGTTGTCAGTCCGTCTGTAAATCTGAGTTTAGTCGAGGCAAGCTTTTTTGATCCTAAATCACTCCTGTTTTTACTCCTGTCTGTTTCCCGGCTTCGAACCGTTATTTGATCATGACCACCTCTGCTCTCCTCTCCTGGCCTTCAACTCGCTGCCGATCCTGACCACGTTTTTGCTCTCCTGTCCCGGCTACCGATCCGTTTTTTTCTGTTCATGATTACCGATATGATGCAACTGTGCCTGCTTCTTTGGCGCCAACTGGATTGGTTCCCTGTCACTATTTAAATCCACGTCTATCTGTCACCGGTTGTCAGTCCGTCTGCGAACCTGGGTTTACTCTAGGCAAGCTTTTTTCGACCCTGACTCCCACCTGTTTTTGCTCCCGTCTGTTCCCCGGCTTCGACTTGGTTTTGATCCTGACCACGTCCCGGCTTTTGAGGTAATTTTAAATTTGCAGCATGGACTTAAAAATAATTTCAAAATAAAATCTGGGGATGGAAAATCCGACGTAGCACAACATTTCTTCCGAAGCAGCAAGAAATCTCTCGTCTTGTTTATAACCATGATGCTTTAAATCCCGGCAAATGTTTGCCAGGAAATCAAGAGGGAAAAACAAAGACCACCGGGACCGGTGGGGTCTGTTTTATTTACATAGCTGCGCTTGGGTCCGATCGCAACAATCTGTTTGACGGCGAGCAGACGTCTCGGAAGATTTTTCGTCGGCGGCCATTAACGGAAACGTTTATGCAGACGGGATCGACTCATCCCGCTTCTAAATTGCTGCGAGCTTGTCCCCGGTTTCCCCACGGTGCCTTCACAAATTGCCATCTTCCTTTTCTCGTCTTTTTCATCTCGTCCTTTTAATCTATTTTACGTTTTTTTTCCTACGCTTCTTTCATTTGTGGAGGAGTTATTTTTTTTTCCTATTTTCTCAAGCTCACTTTGAACTCATCGTGCTCTCATTAGCATATTAGTATCGGGAACAAACAAAAAACAAACAATGAAAATGGCAGAAAACAACAAAACTAACCTTAAAAAGCGATTTAAAAATTTGCTCCCGTCTGTTCCCCGGCTTCGACCCGTTTTTGATCTTGACCACGTCTGCTCTTCTGTCCCGGCTTTCGTCCTCTTTCTGTCCCAGACCACGTCTACTCTACTTTCCTGGCTTCCGACTCGCTTCCGACCCCGACCACGTTTTGGCTCTCCTGTCCCGGCGACCGACCCGTTTTCCGTTCCCGACACCGCTATGACTTGCCACGGAAGATCCTCATCCGTGTTCGGAGCACAATCTGAGTATGAGAGCGACCTGCTTTTTGCATCCAGCGATCACCGGATCGTGGGGGCAACCCTTTCTCTTTCTTCCAATAAAACTTGTGAGAAACGCAACACAAGTGGGTCCTGTCTCCGTTCTGGTCCTGACCGTATCAATTGAAAATTAACTGCCTCGGACTCTGATTGGCTCCCTGTCACTATTTGAACCCAATCCTGTCAATCCCCTAGTGTCAGTACGTCTGCGAACCTCAGTTAACACTAGGCAAGCCTTTTTCGACCCTGACTCCCGCCTGTTTTTTGCTCCCGTCTGTTCCCCGGCTTCGACCTGTTTTTGATCCTGACCACGTCTGCTCTCCCCTCCCCGCTTTCGACCTCTTTTTCGCCCCGACCACGTCCACTCTCCTTTCCTGGCTTAGAACCCGCTTCGGAACCCAACCACGTTTTTGCTCTCCTGTCCCGGCGACTGAACCGTTTTCCCGTTCCTGACACCGCCATCGCTCGACACAGAAGATCCACTTCCGCGTTCAGAGCGACCTGCTTCCCGCATCCGGCAATCACCGGATCGTGGGCGCAACCCTTTCTCTTTCTTCCAATAAAACTTGTAAGAAACGCAACACAAGTGGGTCCTGTCTCCGTTCTGGTCCTGACCGTATCAATTGAAAATTAACTGCCTCGGACTCTGATTGGCTCCCTGTCACTATTTGAACCCAATCCTGTCAATCCCCTAGTGTCAGTCCGTCTGCGAACCTCAGTTAACACTAGGCAAGCCTTTTTTAACCCTGACTCCCGCCTGTTTTTTGCTCCCGTCTGTTCCCCGGCTTCGACCTGTTTTTGATCCTGACCACGTCTGCTCTCCCCTCCCCGCTTTCGACCTCTTTTTCGCCCCGACCACGTCCACTCTCCTTTCCTGGCTTAGAACCCGCTTCCGACCCCGACCACGTTTTTGCTCTCCTGTCCCGGCTACCGAACCGTTTTCCCGTTCCCGACACCGCCATCGCTCGACACGGAAGATCCACTTCCGCATTCAGAGCGACCTGCTTCCCGCGTCCAGCAATCACCGGATCGTGGGCGCAATCGTTTCCCATTCTTCCTATAAAACTTGTGAGAAACGCAACGCAAGTGGTTCCTGTCTCCGTTCTGGTCCTGACAGGTTCTGTTTTGACACATTAAGAAAAACATATTTCAAAAATACTTTTTAATAAACCATTGTTGATGACTAAATAGAACCAAATATAAATATAAGATTTTTTTATTTAAGTTAACATTTTTTGATTAAAATTGTAATTACCCCCCCAAAATTTTTTTTTGTTTTTTGGGTTTTTTTACGCTCGACAGCAACTATGTCTTTGCATGCATGTTTATATTTTGAATGTTTTATTTTAGAAATTTAATATATACTAGAAATGTTTTTGTGGGCAACGCAGTGGTTAGCGCGCGTGCAGCACAGTTCTGAGGTCATGAGATCGAACCCCCTGTGTGGAGTTTGCATGTTCTCGCCGTGCTTGCACTCCGGTTTCCTCCCACATTCCAAGAACATGCATGTCAGGTTGATTGGCCTAAACAAAATCAAATTCTCCCTGGGTGTGAATGAGCGAGTGAGTTGTCTGTCTCAGTGTTTCCTGCGACTGGTTAGCAACCAGTTCAGGGTGCCCGAAGACAGCTGGGATGAGCTCCAGCACCCCCGTAACCCTCCTGAGGATAAGCGGTACAGATAATGGATGGATATACATATACCGTATTTTCCGCACTATAGGGCGCACCGGGTTATAGGGCGCACCCCCAAAAAATAGTTTTTGGTCCTATATTTTCCATACATAAGGCGCACCAGATTATAAGGCGCTACAATGGGAACGTGGACAAAACAGTCAGATGGTTCAGTCCAACTTATTACCCCCTTAACATTCCCAAAGCTTGCAAAGAAGCAAATAGGTATAGTAGACACGTGCGGATGCGGGTTCCGTACGATGTCACTCAAATGCATCGTTCCAAATATCATTTGGAATGTTAAAGTCCTGGGATTCAAGAAATGCCAACCATTCCTTAGTTTCTATTTTCTTTTTCGCTCGCAACTTTACTGTGCATATGACAATAAACACTTGGAATTGAGTTGAATTCACTCAACTCATCACAGCAACATCAAGATCGTTCTAAAACAAGAGACCGGGAAAATATAAAGCCGCATAGCTCACCTAAGTTCCCTTGCTGCCATCACGTTCAATAATGATACGTAACCATGGTCCTCTTACAACCGTGAGTGTAGTAAATCCAGGAGAGTAAAATATTTACAAATACAAACTAATGAAACATGTTTCTTTATGGCGTAGTTTAGCAAGATTGCTATTCATCTTTTTCGGCCAATTGCAGGGTTTGTTTCCGCCCCCTAGCCAATCCGAGGCTCTGAATAACTTTAGCCAATAGCGATCGATTTCACTGATGATAGACACATCTTTTTCGGCCAATTGCAGGGTTTGTTTCGGCCCCCTAGCCAATCCGAGGCTCTGAATAACTTCAGCCAATAGCGATCGATTTCACTGATGATAGACACATCTTTTTCGGCCAATTGCAGGGTTTGTTTTGGCCCTCTAGCCTATCCGAGGCTCCGAATAACTTCAGCCAATAGCGATCGATTTAACGGACGATTGACACATCTTTTTCGGCCAATTGCAGGGTTTGTTTCGGCCCCCTAGCCAATCCGAGGCTCTGAATAACTTCAGCCAATAGCGATCGATTTCACTGATGATAGACACATCTTTTTCGGCCAATTGCAGGGTTGGTTTCGGCCCTCTAGCCTATTTGAGGCTCCGAATAACTTTAGCCAATAGCGATCGATTCAAATGATGATTGACACATTGGTTAGCCAATGAAACACCGGTATATAAATCCCAGCATACACCGCGGACTACTCCACGTTCGGGGGAAAATCGAGTCTGCGGCTGTTGCGTAAGTTGCGAGACCTTGCGATTTAATATTGAGCCATATATAAGGCGCGCTGTATTATAAGGCGCATGGTCAGCTTTTGAAAAAAAAACAAGACTTTTAGGTGCGCCTTATAGTGCGGAAAATACGGTATATTAGACTGCTGCCTAACGTGCATGACTCCCCATTTCCCGTAAAATAAAAGGCTTGTGCGAGTAACATCACGCGTTTGGGTCCTGATCCTGTTCCCGTTCATGACAATTTTTTGGTGAGAAAGTATTTGGAACCCTTTTTTTTTTTTAGATCCCGGGTTTGTTTATTTTGGTCGTTGTAAACACCGGTTACACGATACAATTTTTTTTAAGGCAACTTGAAGGAAAATTACATATCGATTAAAAATGTCGTTTGAGAGGAATCGAGTGACAAACGATTTTTTTTCCTTTACCACGAAACAAAAAACACATCAAGAGTGACTGCCCCGTTTTGTGCGCAGTATTCTCCCTATTGCACATTTTCCACTTGTCAAATTTCATCTCGAGCATCCTTCTTTTTCTCTTATACGGTGGTAAGGTTTGATAAGCGACTCGTGACTGCTGCCTCTGGTTTAAAACAGAACTGCAGCCTTTTTTTGGGCTAAATTAACAGTTTTAAAGCCCCAGTGAGTAATTTCTGACCACTAGATGGCACTGTTGTCCGAGGATGAAAACCAGTGCCACAGAGCAGAGCATAGCAGCAAGATGCCAGACAATCATGGTGGCAACATCGAGGTATGGGTTCCACTATGTAAAAGAAACTTGAGTTCCACTGGCATGGTAGTTTCTATATTTTTTTCAATTACCGTATTTTCCGCACTACAAGGCGCAGCGGGTTATAGGGCGCACCCCGAAAAAATAGTTTTTGGTCCTATATTTGACATACATAAGACGCACCGGATTATAAAGCGCTACAATAGGAACGTGGACAAAACAGTCAGATGATTCAGTCCAACTGATTACCCCCTTAACATTCCCAAAGCTTGCAAAGACGCAAATACGTGTCGAGAACACGTGCGGAGGCGGTGTCCGTACCATGTCACTCAAATGCATCGTTCCAAATATCATTCGGAATGTTAAAGTCTTGGGATTCAAGAAATGCCAACCATTCCTTAGTTTCTATTTTCTTTTTCGCTCGCAACTTTACTGTGCATGTGACAATAAACACTTGGAATTGAGTTGAATTTAAAAATAGACACTCCATTCCATCCATTATCTGCACCGCTTATCACAGAAACGTCGAGTTCAGTCTGAAACAAGATACAGGGAAAATATATAGCCAGAGTAGCTCACCGAAGTTGTTGTGTTCAATAATAATGTGCAGCCATGGTCCTCTTATATCCGTGAGTGTAGTAAATCCAGGAGAGTAAAATATTTACAAATACAGAATAGTAAAAAAATGCTTTCTGTATGCCGTCAACCACGTGCTATACGCATTCATCTTTTTCGGCCAATTGCAGGCTTTGTTTCGCCGCTTCAGCCAATGGCAGCCTGTAAATGATAAAAAGGATCCGCCCTCTTTACCTCTGAGTAACTTTAGCCAATAGTGATCGATTCAACTGATGATTGGCGCCACACGGGCGGGGCCAATTGAGCGCCATGGCAACCGTGACATTCAGTCCCTCTTATTTTACCCTCCTCACGTTAAAAAGTGATCTTTTTGTAAAACAAGGAGAATAAGCGTGAGGAGAACAAAACAATTCGTTCCCCCTCGGAAAAAAACTCCACGTCGGATTTAAAGGTGTGACTCTAAAGGTTTTTTCGAAATCCTCCCCCAAATTCTCACCCACCGTGACCCAAAAAGATTAAACGCAAAAAAAAACGGAAAATATTTTCCGCATCGAATAAAAAAAAGTAGGACAGGCCGAATCAAGAGATCGACGGAACGGAATCAAGGAAAAAACCCCGAAACCCCCCACTTACCTCCTCTCAGCGTGGCTCTTCTTCTCGGTTGGGGCCCCCGACTGTGTTCCATCTGTTGAGGTAGCGCTCTACTACTTTGTTCCTTAAGTGCGGAACATACGTTCGCCCTGAAATTACCTGGAACGGGAACACAAATAGAAACTTAATTTCCCACTGAGAAAAGGGGGAGAAAGGGTGGGGTCATAAATCGCTTTTACCCCCACCCTTTTCCTAAAAAAATAAATCGTAATTTGTACAATCTAACTTTTAAATACTTAAATAACAGGTTCAAATAGGTTGAGTCGGTCAGGACCAGAACGGGGACAGAACCCACTTGCGTAACGTTTTTCTCAGTTTTATCAGGAAGAAGGGAAAGGATTGCACACACGGTGATCGCTGGTCGCGGGGAGCGGGTCTGAACGCGGAAGTGTCAATTCCTTGGTGAGCGATGGCGGTGTCGGGAACGGGAAAAAAACGGGTCAGTCGCCGGGATAGAAGAGCAAAAACATGATCGGGATCGGAAACAAGTCGAAAGCCAGGAAAGGAGAGTAGACGTGGTCGGGGACAAAAAGAGGTCGAAAGTCGGGACAGGAGAGTCGACGTGGTCAGGATCAAAAACGGGTCAAAGCTGGGGAACAGACGGGAGCAAAAACGGGACAGGGGGGAGTCAGTGTCAAAAAAGGCTTGCCTAGTGTTAACTGAGGTTCGCAGACGGACTGACAAAAAGCGACAGACAGGAGTGGGTTTAAATAGGGACAGGGAGCCAATCAGAGTCCGAGGCAGTTGCCGCCAAAGGAGCGGGCACAGGTGCATCACATCGGTAATCATGAACGGAAAAAACGGGTGAGTAGCTGGGACAGGAGAGCAAAAACGTGGGAAAGAACTGAAGCACTGCAATATATTTTGATTTTCTACAAAGGAAGTACCACAACTTGTCTCCACTCTACTTCTTTTTAATGTCCACGAGGGACTGGAGACACCTGATAATTAATAATTTCACACCACCGTATAATATTCAATCAGCTTATACTGTCACGGTTGCCATGGCGCCCAATTGGCCCCCGCCGAGTGGCGCCAGGTTCTGTCACGGTTGCCACGGCGCCTAATTAGCCCCGCCCATGGACACCAGCTGACTACTTAATCGCTGTCTTGTGAGTCGCCTTTTGTCGGAGCGTCTGCGAAACTTCTGCTAAACTCTGTTGTGATATGCCAAGCCCTGTGAATCCCCGTTTTGCCTGTGTTTTGCTCCTGTTTTGTCCTCGCCCCGATCCGTTTGATTCTGACCACTTCCTCGTACCGAGCAATCTACTTCCACGACTAACGAGCCCCGGATCGAGTGTGCTCTCATTTCTCTTCTCCCCAATAAACTGTGATAACGTTACGCGAGTGGGTTCTGCTTCCTGTTCCTGTCCTGGTCCTGACAGAGACTACTTGATAGAAAGAGTATTGCAATATATTTTGATTTTCTACAAAACTTGGTCGTGTCTCCTCTCTTCCTTTTTATGTTATGGAAAGCTTGGCCATAAGTCAAAAACACTGGTTTACTGGCGCTGTATAAATGAAAATGAAGACACGCAATAGAAAGGGTGTAGTTTGCGTGAATAGTTTTAAAGGGAAGGTGTATTTGGAGGAGCGATTTGATGACAGGAGGTGGAACGTTTTCAATTTGGCAAGGCCTTCATTAGAGGTGGCTGGGGTTCAAAGGTCGAGCCCTCTCCAGCTAGCTCCCCACGGTTAGCTTGCGCGGTTGCCACATGTGTGTCATTACCCGCAAAGACACATTCTTTTTTGCTCCAATTGGATTTCAAGCTAAATTATGAGGCTGCTGTTGTACTTGGAAAGGAATGCCGTGTTTAGGGCTCCACTTTTAGCCTTTAATACTCACTTTGTGTTTCTTTGGGCGGAACCCAAAGAAAATCAATAAACATCCAAAAAGCCGGGGACGATGGGAATGCTGGCGACAGGAGAAACGGAGATAATCCAAGCGAGTTAATGGCGGTTGTGTCCAGTTTCCTTTTTAGGACTCTATTTTAGTCTAGCGTGTCAAATAAAAACATGTACTTATTCCTCGTTCGGATTCATGCTAGCTATATTTGGAGGGAGCACCGATTCAAGATGGACGTTCCCTCTAAACGGTAGCTAGTTTCAATTATTTTTGAATTTAATTGAATGATCTTTATTTTCATTTGAAGCTAAAATACTAAAAATATTTTTTAAGAATGTCACGGCCAGCACACAGGGTAAACCCAGAAAAACGGGTCAGTAGCCGGGACAGGAGAGCAGGCCGTTGTCAGGGTCAGAAACGAGTCGTAAGCCAGAACGGGAGAGTTAGAAGTAGTCAGGGACAAACAAAGTCGGGAAGGGAGAGCAGATGTGGCCAGGATCAAAACGGGTTGAAGCCGGAGACTGACAGGAGCAAAGCGGGACAGGTGGGGGTTACGGTTGAAAAAAGGCTTGCCTAGTGTTAACAGGTTTGCAGACGGACTAAAAAAGGGGACAGATCGGAGTGGGATTAAATAGGGACAGCGAGCCAAAACGTGGTCAGAGTCGGAGGCGAGTCGTAAACCAGTATAGGAGAGAAGAAGTTGTCGGGGACAAAAAGAGGTCGAAAGCCGGGACGAGAGAGTAGACGTGGTCTGGATCAAAAACGGGTCGAAGCCGGGCAACAGACGGGAGCAAATTTTGTTATAATTCTTAGTGGAATAATTGCATTTTTAACGATAAAAAAATAAATAGTATACACTGAGGTTCGCAGACGGGTTGAAGCCAGAGACAGACGGGAGCAAAAAACGGGACAGGTGGGGATCGGGGTCGAAAAAAGGCTTGCCTAGTATACACTGAGGTTCGCAGACGGCAGAGGTTCTTAGATTGGCTCAGAGCGATTTGAAGGAGACACTGGAACACAACAGCGTTAGGAAGACAAGAGAACACACCAGGCAGGATAGATAAGAAGTTGTGGAGAAGTTCAAAAAACGTAACCGGGAACAAAAAAGGTCGTAAGCCTGGACGGGAGAGCAGACGTGGTCAGAATCAAAACAGGTCGTAGCTGGGGAACAGACGGGAGCAAAAACGGGAAAGGTGGGAGTCAGGGTCGAAAAAAGGCTTGCCTAGTATGCACTGAAGTTCGCAGACGGCAGAGGTTCTGTGATGGGCTCAGAGGGCTTTGAAGAAGACACTGGAACACAACAGCATTAGGAAGACAAGAGAACCCACCTGGCAGGACCGGGAAGAAGTTGTGGGAAAGTTCAAAAAAACGTAGCCGGGGACGAAAAAGGCCGTTAGCAGAGACGGGAGAGTAGGCATGGTCAGGATCAAAACAGTTGAAGCCGGAGACAGACGGGAGCAAAAAACGGGACAGGTGGGAGTCAGGGTTGAAAAAAGGCTTGCCTAGTATACACTGAGGTTTGCAAACGGACTGACCAAAGGGGACAGACAGGACTGGGTTCAAATAGAGACAGGGAGCCAATCAGAACCCGCGGCAGTTGGCGGCAAATGAGCGGGGACAGGTGTTTCACATCGGTAATCATGACAAAGACTAAACAACACGTGAGACACAATCATGGAACCAAATGATCTCAACATTTTATATAACATTTACAACAAAAAACTGAAAAATAGGTTATCTAAGCTCATCCAAGTGACCCTGACGACTTCTGAATGATACAACGTCCACCTAAATGACTATGACAGAGTCTCAATTGAAAATACACCTGTTCTGTGATGGGCTCAGAGGTCTTTGAAGGAGGCACTGGAACACAACAGCATTAGGAAGACAAGAGAACACACCAGGCAGGACCGGGATGAAGTTGTAGAACAGTTAAAAAAAGGAAGGGTGATACGTGAAGATTTCTTAATATTCACACATCCCTCAGAGCAATGAGTAAAAACTTTCCAAGACAAGGTTGTCCCTCTAAACCTTTAGCCCAAAGACGGGGAAAACTAATCATACAAGCAACCAAGAGGTCCATGATCGCATTGTATGTGGGACAATTAGTCACACTCTTCATACATCTGCCTTTTATGGAGCAGTAGCAAGAAAAACACCCTTTCTGAAACAATAAAGAGGCCCGTTTGACATTTGCAAGACGCCACATGGGAGACGCAAATAATATTTGGAACCGTATACTCTGGTCAGATGAGACCAAAATGGAAACTTTTGGTCTGAATGGAAAGAGAAACACTTCATATCACCCTGAGAACGCCATCCCCACTGTCAAACATGGTGGTGGCAGCATCATACTATAACACTATAGTTTTGTGGCTGTGATTTTTTTCAAAGTACCGTAATTTCCGCACTATAAGGCACACCGGGTTATAGGGCGCACTCCAAAAAAATAGTTTTTGGTCCTATATTTGACATACATAAGACGCACCGGATTATAAGGCGCTACAATGGGAACGTGGACAAAACAGTCAGATGGTTCAGTCCAACTGATTACCCCCTTAACATTCCCAAAGCTTGCAAAGACGCAAATACGTGTCGAGAACACGTGCGGATGCGGTGTCCGTACCATGTCACTCAAATGCATCGTTCCAAATATCATTCGGAAGGTTAAAGTCTTGGGATTCAAGAAATGCCAACCATTCCTTAGTTTCTATTTTCTTTTTCGCTCGCAACTTTACTGTGCGTATGACAATAAACACTTGGAATTGAGTTGAGTTTAAAAATAGACACTCCATTCCATCCATTATCTGCACCGCTTATCACAGAAACATCGAGTTCAGTCTGAAACAAGATACAGGGACAATATAAAACCCGGAGTAGCTCACCAAAGTCGTTGTGTTCATAATAATGTGCAGCCAATGTCCTCTTATATCCGTGAGTGCAGTAAATCCAGGAGAATTAAATATTTACAAATACAGAATAGTAAAAAAAAATTTCTCTATGCTGTAGTGAAACCCAACGTGTGATTCACATTCATCTTTTTCAGCCAATTGCAGCCTGTAAATGATAAAAAGGATCCGCCCCTTGACCTCCAAATAACTTTAGCCATTAGTGATCGATTCAAATGATGATTGACACATTGGTTAGCCAATGAAACGCCGGTAAATAAATCCCAGCATGCACCGCGTACTACTTGGTGTTCGGGGGAAAATCGAGTCGGCGGCTGCAAGTTCGTTGGAAAACTTTGCAACTTAATGTTGATCCATATATAAGGCGCACTGTATTATAAGCCGCATGGTCAGCTTTTGAAAAAAATAAAGGCTTTTAGGTGCGCCTTATAGTGCGGAAAATACGGTATTCCCTCAAAGGCGGCCAATATCTATGCAACTTTTCCGTTTTGTTTTTGTTAACAGGATATAAAATGTGGAATTTAGATTTAGTGTCTTTCCATGATTGTGTCTCACATGATTTTGCGTCTCGGAAATTATTTGGAGTTGAGTTTAAAGCCTGAAATAGGTCCAAATGTTCAAGGGGGCGGGGCAATACTTTTGCAAGTCGCTCTATGTGCCATACACTCAAAGGCATTGAGACCTCCTTTAATTAGGACATTTGTGTGAGAAAGTTCCGGAGAAAAAAAGCCAGTCAAAGAGGTCGACGCCTTTGTTTGTCCACTAATAAGCGGCTAACGCTAGCCAAGCCTTCTCTCTGGTGTCTATTTATCGACGGGTTCTTGTTGACTCAGCTTTTTGGGCTATTTTATGCTAGCCACATTGCAGTAAGTAATGAGTACGTTTGCTCAGGAATGATAGGATTGTAACTGCTCGGGAAGAAAAACCTACATTAGGGATGCATTCCCTAAAGGGAAGGAAATGTTTGGTGCAGGTTAAAGTGACAGTGTGTAATAATTCATGACTAGAAATTCTTGATGGAGCGGAAGATTTTCCTTTCCTTTGAATCGCTACTGTAAAGGTCGATGAGAGAATGTAACATGCGTGATTATCGAGCCATGGGACCCTGAATCGCAGGGAATGAGATCATGAGTGGCTAGAGAAGGAAACAATGGGAAAAAAATAAAGATAGCTGAATGTGACTTGATTTTCTTGTGAAAGGCGAGTGAAACTTAACAAAGGGACAAGCTAAACATGACAAGTCTGGCTAGTGACAAGCCTTAGTCTAAATCTAACTGGCTAACATGAGTGGCTAGAGAAGGAAATTGTGAAAAAAAGATGCCAGAATTACCAGATACATCACCAATCACATGTATTCGCACCTGTGGAAGGAGAGTGATACTCAAAGACAAAGCAGGAGAAGCTTAAACTATCAATAGCAGCTATCGGCAGTCAATGCCCATCAGCTCCCTGGCTAACATGAGTGGCAAGAGAAGGAAACTATGAAAAAAAAAAACAAGATGCCTGAGTCATGTGACTTAAAAACATTTTCTTGTGAAAGGCAAGTGAAACTTAACATCGGGAGAAGCTAAACATAACAACTCTGGCTAGTGACAAGCCTTAGCTTAAATCTAAGTGGCTAACATGAGTGGCTAGAGAAGGAAATTGTGAAAAGAAGGTGCCAGACTCACGAGACGTATCACAAATCACATGCATTAGCATCTGTGGAAGGAGAGTGACACTCATAGCAAAGCAGGAGAAGCTAAAACTATCAATAATAGCTAGCGGCAATCAATGGCAATCAGCTACATGGCTAACATGAGTGGCAAGAGAAGGAAACAATGAAAAAAAATCAAGATGCCTCAGTCATTTGACATGAAAACATTTTCTTGTGAAAGGCGAGTGAAACTTTGCATCGGGAGAAGCTAAACATAATAAGTGTGGCTAGTTACAAGCCTTAGCCGAAATCTAAGTGGCTAACATGAGTGGCTAGTAAAGGAAATTGTGGAAGAAAAACATGCCAGAATCACGAGACGCATCACCACCTACAAGCATTAGCACCTGTGGAAGGAGAATGACACTGAAAGACAAAGCAGGAGAAGCTACAACTATCAATAGCAGCTAGCGGCAATCAATGGCCATCAGCTACATGGTGAACATGAGTGGCTAGAGAAGGAAAAAAATAAAGATAGCTGAATCATGTGACTTGATAGCATTGTATTGTGAAAGGCGAGTGAAACTCAACATCGGGAGAAGCTAAACATGACAAGTCTGGCAAGTGACAAGCCTTATCCTAAAGTGGCTAACGTAGGTGGCTAGTGAAGGAAATTGTGAAAAAAAAAAAATCTAAAATGGCCAGATGCCAGAATTGGGCAAGCTACCTGTATGCTATAAAAGACTAACCGGGACTGATCGTCAGAGAAAATCGTGAAGCTGACTGACCGAAAGCATGCAGTAAGCAGCCAGAATAACCACGAGCCAATAGCCATAACAAAATACCCTGGCGACAAACCACTCGATAACATTTTCTTGTGAAAGGCGAGTGAAACTCAACATCGGGAGAAGCTAAACATGACAAGTCTGGCTAGTGACAAGCCTTATCCTAAAGTGGCTAACGTAAGTGGCCAGTAAAGGAAATTGTGAAAAAAAAAAATGTCAAAAAAATGTCTAGATGCCAAAATTGGGCAGGCTACCTGTATGCTATACAAGACTAACCGGGACTGATCTTCAGAGAAAATCGTGAGGCTGGCTGGCCGAAAGCATGCAGTAAGCAGCCAGAATAACCACGAGCCAATAGACACAACAAAAAACCCTGGCGACAAACCCAGCCAGGAAAAACAATAAACTGGGTGACAAGCTAGTCGACTGCTAACGAGGCTAATGTAGACCAAACACAACTGGAAGGCTTTGTTAGCCTGCCCGCTAACTGGGGGCTATCTGGACAATATCACATTCATTGCAAGACACGCGGCGAAAAACACGAAAGGAAAAGTCACAATCAATCCATCCTCCATCTTCTGCTTATCTGGGATCGGGTCTTGGGGGCAGCAGCCTTAAAAGGGAAGACCAGATGTCCCTCTCCCCAGCCACTTCTTCCAGCTCATTCGACGGGATTCTGAGGCGTTCCTAGGCCAGCCGAGAGACACAGTCTCTCCAGCGTGTCCTGGGTCGCCTCCTGCCGGTGGGACATGCCCGGAACACCTCCCGATGGAGGCGTCCAGGAGGCATCCTTATCAGATGCCCGAGCCACCTCAACTGGCTCCTCTCAATGCGGAGGAGCAGTGGCTCTACACAGAGTCCCTCCCGGAGGACTAAGCTTCTCACCTTATCTCTTAGAGCAGGGGTGTCAAACTCATTTGAACTCGGGGGCCACACAATAGAATATACATTCTGTCGGGGGCCGGACGAGTAGATTAAAGAGAAAAAAAAAGAGAGATTAAATAAGAGAAAGAGGGAGGGAAAAGGAGCGAGGGCGGGACAAAGGAAGTGAAAGAGGGAGAGAGTGTGAGAAACAAAAGAGATAAAAAGAGAAGTCGTGAGAGAGGGGGAAAGGAAGCGAGAGGAAGAAAAAAATCCAAAGAGAAATAGAAAGACAGAAAGAGAGAAAAGAAACTGCGAAGGGTAGGAAGAGAGAGAGAGAGAGAGAGAAAAGGATAAAAGGAAGAGAAAAAGAGACAGAGAGTGAAAGAGACAGAGTGGGTAGAGAGAGAGAGTGAGAATAAAGGAAAGGGAGAAAGAGAGAGAGAGAAAGAGATGGATATATAGAGATAAAGAGAGAGAAAGAACTAGGTAGAAAAGAGAGAGGGAGAGAGAGGGAGAGATGGATAGATTGAGATAAAGAGAGAGAGAGAACTAGGTAGAAAAGAGAGGGAGAGAGAGAACTAGGTAGAAAAGAGAGAGAGAGAGAGAGAGAGAGAGAGAGAGAGAGAGAGAGAGAGAGAGAGAGAGAGAGAGAGAGAGAGAGAGAGAGAGAGAGAGAGAGAGAAATAAATACAAGTACAGTGTCTTTGTTCGAGGCACCTGGCTTTGTCAACATCAAGTGGACATATTTCAACCTGCAGCTTGTTTTTCTCTTGCGCTTCTCTGAGTGTTGTCTCGCGAGCCGGATTCAGTCCCTTAGCGGGCCTGATCTGGCCCGCGGGCCGCCTGTTTGACACCTGTGTCTTAGAGAAAACCCAGAAACGCTGCAGAGGAAACTCACAGTCACAATCACATACCTAAAATGAGGCAAAGGCAAAAAGGGAACGCACGCTGGACAAGATGGCGCAAGTAAAGATCCAGTTACTTGATTACTACAGGCACCATTCTTTTGGTTTTTGTTGTTGTTGACAACTTTAGGGGATATATGCTCAAACTGTCATCTTTGAGTATCAACGGCGCAAGGAATAATTTGGAACATATCCGTATGATTGTGGGGACTAAAATGATAAAAAAAAAAAAATGTAATCTCTCGAGCTCAGAAACGTTTTTGATGTGATCCTTGTTGATTTTTCGAATTTTGGCTTTCAAAGAAAGAAAATAATATTAATAATTTGTGTCCCCCCCCCGCTAAGCCGGAGTTAGCGAAGCAGCGGAAGGACGCTTTTTCTGATGTTCCCGACACAAAAACCTTCTGCCGTGCAAATGAGGGCCTGCCAGGCGACCAAATCAAACGCCCCTGCGGGCACTCAAAACCATTCGTCTCAAATGATCACAGAGGGGGACGCTTGTTTTCGTCTTTGTGTCCGATTTTGTTCAGGAAATGGATTCGATTGGGAAGCTTTGAGAACCATGAAAACATATATATATATATATATATATATATATATATATATATATATATATATATATATATATATCTCTCCTGTGTGGAGTTTGCATGTTCTCCCCGTGCAAAACATGCATGTCAGATAAATTGGCCAATCCATATTGGCCCTAGGTATGAACTTATTTAGTTTGTTATTTATATTTTGTGTATTTTGTTGTTTGTTTTGTCCGTTCGTTATGTTTGGCGTGTATATTGAATTTACTCCGTCATGTATTTTGTCTTTTGGCATGTATTTTGCAGTTTATTTTGTCGTATTTTGTTCTGTATTTTTTCATATTTGGCGGGTATTTTTTGTGTATTTTGTCAGATACTTTGTCGTGTATTTTGTCTTTTGGCATGTATTTTCCAGTTTATTTTGTCATATTTTGTCATGGACTTCGTCGTGCATTTTGTCTTTGGGCATATATTTTGCAGTTTATTTTGTCGTGTATTTTTTTGTGTACTTTGTCATGTATTTTGTCATTTGGCATGTATTCTGCAATTATTTTGTCGTGTATTTTGTCTTTTGGCATGTATATTGCAGTTTATTTTGCAGTTTATTTTATTGTGTATGTTTAGTTGTATTTTGTTATGTACTTCGTTGTGTATTTGGTCTTTTGGCATGTATTTTGTGGTTTATTTTGCCACGTGTTTTGTTTTGTATTTTTTCATGTTTGGCGGGTATTTTTTTGTGTATTTTGTCACATACTTTGTCGTGTATTTTGTCGTTGGCATGTATTTTGCAGTTTATTTTGCCACGTATTTTGTTATGTATTTTTTTATGTTTGGCAGGTGTTTTTTTGTGTATTTTGTCGTTTATTCTGTCAGTTCGTTATAAAGTTTGTAGTTTTTATGTCGTGTACTTCGTCGCATATTTTTTCATTTGTTCCGGCATTTATTTTGTCATATAGTTTGTCGTATATTTTGTATTTTTTATGTTTGGCGTGTATTTTTTATGGGATTTTATCATGTACTCCGTCATGTATTTTGTTTTTTGGCACGTATTTTGCAGTTTGTTTTGCCGTGTATGTTTTGTTGTATTTTGTCATGTACTTCGTCGTGTATTTTGTCTTTTGGCATGTATTTTACAGTTTATTTTGCCACGTATTTCGTTATGTATTTTTTTCATGTTTGGCGGGTATTTTTTGTGTATTTTGTCACATAACTTGTCGTGTATTTTGTCCTTTGGCATGTATTTTGCCGTTTATTTTGTCGTGTATTTTGTTATGTTTTTTTTCATGTTTGGCAGGTGTTTTTTGTGTATTTTGTCACGTACTTTGTTGTGTATTTTGTCATTTGGCATGTATTCTGCATTTATTTTGTCGTGTATTTTGTTGTGTATTGTGTCACATACATGATCATTTTTTCATTTGGCGTGTATTTTGCCGTTTATTTTGTCGTATATTTTTTTGTCTATTTTTTCATGTTTGGCTTGTATTTTTCCTTGGATTTTATCACGTACTTTTTTATTTTTTGGCATGTATTTGGCAGTTTATTTTGGAGTTTATTTTGTCGTGTATTTTTTTGTGTACTTTGTCATGTATTTTGTCATTTAGCATGTATTTTGCTGTTTATTTTTTGCGTATTTTGTCACATACTTCGTCGTGCATTTTGTCTTTGGTCATTTATTTATGAGTTTATTTTGTTGTGTATTTTTCCGTGTACTTTTTCAAGTATTTTGTCATTTGGCATGTATTCTGCAATTATTTTGTCGTGTATTTTGTTGTATATTCTGTCACATACTTTATCATTTTTTGTCTTGTATTTTGTCGTCTATTTTGTTATGTATTATTTCATGTTTGGCGTGTATTTTTTCTCGGATTTTATCATGTACTTCATCTTTTGGCATGTATTATGCAGTTTATTTTGCAGTTTATTTTGTCATGTATTTTTTCGTGTACTTCGTCATGTATATTGTAATTTGACGTGTATTTTGCATTTGTTTTGTCGTGTATTTTATCATGTACTTTTTCATGTTTGGCGTGTAATTTTTGTGTATTTTGTCATGTACTTTGTCATGTATTTCGTCTTTTGTCATGCATTTTGCGGTTTATTTTTTTGCGTATTTTGTGACTTATTTTGTCATATAATTTATTAAGTATTCTTTCTTTTATTTTGTCGTATTGTGACACGTATTTTGTCACAGAAAATTGTCCTTTTGAGTTGGTGCATTCTTCAATTTAACCACTAGGTGAAAAGCTCAGACAGTTTGTGACAAAACACATTTCGAAATAAATGAAATAGAAAATGCATACATATTTAAATAAACTTGGTTGTTGTATATATGCAAAATCGGTCCTCACTTCCTGTCGAAACGAGAGGAAATCACACATCCTTGATCCCGATTGGTCGATTTCAATGAGCCTCCAGACCGAAAACGATCAAAGGACGAATACTGCGTTTTTCTCGCATTTACATCATAATCTGATAAACAAATTAGAGGGGCTGGGATCCGGACGGTTCTCAAATTTGTATGATGATGAATTAACGTGTAAAAAGGCAGTCACGAAGCGTTGCAACGAATACATGATGAAACGGGACTGACGGGAAAAGAAATACTTGAAAATAAATACAAGCGTAACCCTGGGATACGATATCTGTTCTAAAGTTTGGGATCGCAAAGTGAAATTGTTGTAGAGCGGGGGAGATAGAAACCTATGGTATTGTCACGGAACAGAAACGGAGACGGGACCCAATTGCGTTGTTTACTCAGAGGAAAAACATAAAACGGGTTCAAAAAATTGGTCGGCACCGGGAATCAGACGGGAAACGGGGCACGATTGAGTCAGGAGTAAAAAAAAAAGGCTTGCCTAGCGTGTAGCTGAGGTTTGTAGACGAACTGACAATTGTTGACAGGAAGACCGGGGGTTCAAAAACATGTCAGCAGCCAATCAGCTTCCACGGCTGTTGGTGCCTACGGAGCAGACTCAGTTGCCCTGCAACAGTAATCATGACAGGTATTTAGCGAAAAAAGGTGAATATATTGTGGTATCCAAATGGATAGATATATAGATGTCTAGATAGATACATGGTTATATAGTTGTCTCGATAGACAGATGTCTAGACATCTACATAGATGTCTCGATAGATAGATGGATGGATAGATAGATGGATGTCTAGATAGAGAGATGTCTAGATAGATAGATGTCTAGATAGATACATGGTTATATAGTTGTCTCGATAGACAGATGTCTAGACATCTACATAGATGTCTCGATAGATAGATGGATGGATAGATAGATGGATGTCTAGATAGAGAGATGTCTAGATAGATAGATGTCTAGATATATGTCTAGATAGATAGATGCCTAGATAGACATCTAGATAGATAGATGCCAAGATAGATGTCTAGATAGATAGATGTCTAGATAGATAGATGTCTAGATATATGTCCAGATAGATAGATGTCTAGATAGGTGTCTGGATTTATATATGTCTAGATGGATGTCTAGATAGATGTCTAGATAGATGAATGTCTAGATGTCTAGATACATAGACAGATGTCTAGGAAGATGTCTAGATGTCTAGATAGATATGTGTCTAGATAGATTTATGTCTAGATGGATAAATGTCTAGATGTCTAGATAGATTGACAGATGTCTAGATAGATGTCTAGATGTCTAGATAGATATATGTGTAGATAGATTTATGTCTAGATGGATAAATGTCTAGATATCTAGATAGGTAGATAAATGTCTAGATGTCCAGATAGATGTCTAGATAGATAGATGTCTAGAAAGACAGATGTCTAGATAGATGTCTAGATAGATGGATAGATGTCTAGATGTCTAGATGGATACATGTCTAGATAGATAGATGTCTAGAAGGGTGTCTAGATGTCTAGATAGATAGATAGATGTCTAGATAGATAGATGTCTCGATAGATAGATGTCTCGATAGATAGATGTCTAGAAGGGTGTCTAGATGTCTAGATAGATGGATAGATAGATATCTAGATAGATGTCTAGATAGATAGATAGATAGATAGATGTCTAGATAGATAAATGTCTAGATGTCTAGATAGATGTCCAAATAGATAGATGTCTAGATAGATAGATGCCTAGATGTCTAGAGAGATAGATAGATGTCTAGATGTCTAGTTAGATGTCTAGATAGATAGATATCTAGTTAGATGTCTAGATAGATAGATATCTAGTTAGATGTCTATATAGATAGATGTCTAGAAAGACAATGTCTAGATAGATGTCTAGATGTATAGATGTCTAGTAAGATGTATAGATAGATAGATGTCTAGAAAGACAGATGTCTAGATAGATGTCTAGATGGATAGATGTCTAGATGTCTAGATATATGTCTAGATAGATAGATAGATAGATAGATGTCTAGCACTCCTGATAGACATAGATGTCTAGATGTCTAGATATATACGTTATTCATCCCCATGGGTAAATTCACACTTAAGTACAGTATCCTTGTGTTGAAAAATCAAATGATAAAATAAACATATAGAATACAAAATTACCCAATATAACGTGTTGATATAGAGTATTTAAATAGTGCTACGGAAAATACACACTGCCCTGGGTAGAGTTAAAGAGCCTCATGGCATGAGGAAGAAATGATCTCCTCAGTCTGGTGTTTATCATGTTATTGAAATACTTTACACAGTTAGTTAGGTTGGAACGGTGGGTCCTCAAATGAGACCACTGGTTGAGACAGTTTTCTTTTGACATACAGATTTGCGACGGTAATAAAGGAAAAAAAAAAAGGGAAAAAGGAAGTCCATATTGCAGCACTCGGCCAATTAGCACAAGCGACTGCTTTTCCTGTTGCATCACACCCCTGCTGTGGAGGTCGAGATACGGATCCGGGGTCCGAGGGAGCGCCGGGAACCCCGGGAACGCTCAGGAACTGGACAGGCTAATTGCGAGAAACCTGAGCACGGAAATTAAGACTCGTTATTTTCTTAATTGACCTAAAGTCTGGACTTTTCCCGCAACACCGATTGGGTTAAATCCTTTTTTCGAATTACGACGTTAACTAGTACTTCTGAGAGTCAAACGATGAACTGGACCTTAAAGGGACAGCGTGTGATATTTTGTGTCTCATTTTGGTGAAAATGCAGCACGGCGGCACAGTGGTTAGCGCTTGTGCGGCACAGTTCATGTCATGGGAACCTGTCGTGGGTTCAAATCCAGCTCCAGACTTCTTGTGCGGAGTTTGTATGTTCTCCCCGTGCTTGCGTGGGTTTCCTCCGGGCACTCCGGTTTCCTCCCACATTCCAAAGACATGCATTTCAGGTGAATTGGCCGGTCCACAATTGTCCCTAGGTGTGAATGAGCGAATGAGTTGTCTGTCCCTGTGTGCCCTGCGAGTGGCTGGCAACCAGTTCAGGGTGTCCCCTGCCCACTGCCCGGAGATGGCTGGGATGGGCTCCAGCCCCCCCGCGACCCTAATGAGGATTTTGGTGAAAATACCTCAGAATAGGCACTATTCAATGGAGAGACTCAGTAATTAGTAACTCAATCCACGCTTTAATATCCAATTAGCAGACACGACTCGTTACAAATTTCCAAAGCATTTATGTTCAACTTTCGATTCATGTCCCCGCACAATTTGGTTGTGTCTCCTTTCTACCTTGTCAAAATAAAAGCGAGGCACCGGAGGGATTCGATGATGAGTCACTCAATGCCACGCTTTATTATTCAATAGGCAGACACAACTTGTTACAAATATTCAAATCATTTTTGTTTAACTTTCTCTAGATGTAGTGGAACAACTCGGTCGTGTCTTATCAATACCTCCTTAGAATAAGTACGAGGGAATGGAGTGACTCAATGAATAGTCACTCAATGCTATACTTTAATACTCAATCGGCAGATACTACTTCTTACAAATCTTCAAAGCCATTATGTTTAATTTTCTCTAGATGTAGTGGAACAACTTGGTCGTGTCTTCTCTCTACCTCCTCAGAAATAGCACGAGGCACCGGAGAGAGTCAGTCACTTGGTGCCAAATTTAAATACTTAATCGGCAGATAAAACTTGTTACGAATCTTCAAAACATTTATGCTTAACTCTCTTCGGATGTAGTGGCACAACTTGGTCGTGTGTCCTCTTTACCTCCTCAGAATAAGCACGAGGCACCGGAGGGACTCAATTAGTCCCTCGATGCCACATTTCAATACTCAATCGTCAGATACTACTTGTTACAAATCTTCAAAACCTATATGTTCAACTCTCTACAGATGTAGTGGCAACACTTGGTTGTGTCTCCTCTTTACCTCCTCAAAATAAGCACAAGGCACCAGAGAGACTCAATAAATAGTCACTCGATGCTACACTTTAATATTCAATCAGCAGATACTGCTTGTTACAAATATTCGATGCATTTCTGTTCATGTAGCGGCACAACTTGGTTGTGTCTCCTTTCTACCTCCTCAGATTAAGCACGAGGCACCAAAGGGACTCAATTAGTCACTTAATGCCACATTTTAATACTCAATCAGCAGATACTACTTGTTACAAATCTTCAAAGCATTTATGTTTAATTTTCTCTAGATGTAGTAGAACAACTTGGTCATGTCTTCTCTCTATCTCCCCAGAAATAGCACGAGGCACCGGAGAGAGTCAGACACTCGGTGCCAAATTTAAATACTTAATCAGCAGATAATACTTGTTACGAATCTTCAAAACATTTATGCTTAACTCTCTACAGATGTAGTGGCACAACTTGGTCGTGTCTCCTCTTTACCTCCTCAGAATAAGCACGAGGCACCGGAGAGACTCAATTAGTCCCTCAATGCCATATTTCAATACTCAATCGGCAGATACTACTTGTTACAAATCTTCAAAACATTTATGTTCAACTCTCTACAGATGTAGTGGCAACACTTGGTTGTGTCTCCTCTTTACCGCATCAGAATAAGCACGAGGCACTGGAGTAACTCAATAAATAGTCTCTCTATGCTACATTTTAATATTCAATCGGTTGATACTACTTTGTCCAAATATTCCAAGCATTTATGTTTAACTTTCTCTAGATGTAGTGGAACAACTTGGTCGTGTCTTCCCTCTACCTCCTCAGAAATAACACGAGGCACCGGAGAGAGTCAGTCACTTGGTACCAAATTTAAATACTTAATCGGCAGATAATACTTGTTACAAATCTTCAAAACATTTATGTTCAACTCTCTACAGATGTAGTGGCACAACTTGGTCGTGTCTCCTCTTTACCTCATCAGAATAAGCACGAGGCACTGGAGTGACTCAATAAATAGTCTCTCTATGCTACACTTTAATATTCAATCGGTTGATACTACTTTTTCCAAATATTCAAAGCATTTATGTTTAACGTTCTCTAGATGTAGTGGAACAACTTGGTCGTGTCTTCTCTCTACCTCAGAAATAGCACGAGGCACGGGAGAGTCAGTCACTTGGTGCCAAATTTAAATACTTAATCGGCAGATAATACTTGTTACAAATCTTCAAAACATTTATGTTCAACTCTCTACAGATGTAGTGGCACAACTTGGTCGTGTCTCCTCTTTACCTCCTCAGAATAAGCACGAGGCACCGGAGAGACTCAATTAGTCCCTCAATGCCAAATTTAAATACTTAATCGGCATATACTACTTGTTACAAATCTTCAAAACATTTATGTTCAACTCTTTACAGATATAGTGGCACAACTTGGTTGTGTCTCCTCTTTACCTCCATGATTTCTTAGTGGGAGAAAAAGCAGAATACTTCTTTTCTTCACTGTTTATATTTCTTTTCTTCCTCCTTCCAGCGTCCATTACAGCTTACCTGGCACTCATCCACACAAAAGGATTTGCATCAAGTAGAAAAGAGATCAAGGTTATCTCTTGGTGCTCCCGGGAGTTAATCGAACCCTATCGAGTATTTAAAGAGGCATCGGGTTATCTCCACTATTTGATTCAGTAGAAGAAGAAAAAAAAACGTTTTTTCCACCTAATGAAGCGAGGCATTAATATGCACGTGAAGGTGACATCTTTGCACACGAACCGACGTCCCTCCCCCCTTACTCGTTCCTCCCCCTAGCAAAGCCGGCAAATGTTTAAATTACACGAGCAAGTAAGCAAGATTAATTAAAATGATAATCTACGCGTTTCACACTTAAGCGAACTGCACTTAGAAAAGCGCTTCCAAAGTCAAAGCCAGAGTGGTGACTCTCCGGTTCATTGGGAAGCTACGTGTGAAAAGGCAGGAATTGGAGAAAAGTATTCAACGTTTTGCTGGGAGAAGCCGGTGCAGGTCGTATCGAAATGGAGAACGGTTTGTAGTTATATAGCGCTTTTCGAGTCAATGAAGAGCTCCCGAAGCGGTCGAGACCAGAACGGAGACAGGACCCAATCGCGTAACGTTTTTCACAAGTTTTATTGGGAAGAAGGGAAAGGATTGCACACACAATACGGTGATCGCAGGCAAACGGGTCAGTAGCCGGGACAGGAGAGCAAAAAAACGTGGTTAAGATCAGCAACGAGTCGAAAACCAGGAGAGGAGAATAGATGTGGTCGAGATCAAAAACGGATCGTTATTCGGGACGGGAGAACAGACGTGGTCGAGATCAAAACAGGTCGTAGCGGGAGACAAACAGGAGCCAAAAAACGGGACAGGCGAAAAACGGCTTGCCGTGTAAAAACAGAGATTCGCAGACGGACCGACAAAAGGGGACTGACTGGACAGAGTTGAAATACTGACAGGGAGCCAAACTATCAACAAGCTGCAGCTGGCGCCACACGGGCGGGGCCAATTGGGCGCCATGGCAACCGTGACACACGGGCGTGGCCAATTGGGCGCCATGGCAACCGTGACATAAAGACATTTTAGCAAAAGTGTCAGAATTTTTTAAAAGGAATCACCCAGAAAAAATGTTGACGCGCTGCCGTTCATTTTGATGACGTCTGCCTCACGCATTTCTCACAGATTGTCAAAACCTGAGAATAGCAGACGTCGTTGGATCAGTTTTTCCAAGTAACGCCAGGAAAATAACACTAAACAAAGAGGCCCATATAAAAGGTCTTGAATTTTTTTACATGATGTGCCTTTTATGTTTGTTATGCCGTCATCTCATTTTAACGTGCATCCAAAATGTCCATTCAATTCAATGGGTCACCAGGGACCGTTCCAGGGGTTCCCAAGTGGGTTTGTCATGGTTGCCATGGTGCCCAATTGGCCCCGCCCGTGTGGCGCCAGCAGCAGCTCGTTGACAGATTGGCTTTCTGTCTATTTAAGCTCAGTGCTCTCATTCTTTCTTTCCTTGGCCCGTCAAACGATTTTCTGCCCCACAAGAAGTGGGTTCTGACTCGGTCCTGTTGGTATTTCCAGTCCAGTATTGTTCCCTTTTATTTTTGCCCTCTTTAATTTCGGGTTCCAGTCTTGTTTCCGTCTGTTTTTTTCTTGTTTGTTATTTTCCCCAGTTTCGTTCCCGTCTAGTTTCTCCTGTTTATTTTTGATATCCTGATTCGTTATCTCTCTTGTCTGTCCCGTCTTGTCCGGTATCAACCCCATCTGTCCCGTATCAACTCGAGCAATTGGAATAGTTTTTGTTCCCGTTTATTTTGTCCTGTTTAATATCAGTTTCCAGTTTCCTTCCCGTCTAGTTTCTCCTGTTTATTTTCGATATCCTGATTCATTATCTATCCTGTCTGTCCCGTCTTGTCCGGTATCAACCCCATCTGTCACGTATCAACTCGAGCAATTGGAATTGTTTTTTTTCCTGTTTATTCGGTCCTGATTAATATCGGTTTCCAGTTTTGTTCCCGTCTAGTTTCTCCTGTTAATTTTCGATATCCTGATTCATTATCTATTCTGTCTGTCCCGTTCTGTCCGGTATCGACCTCACCTGACCGATATCAACTCGAGCAATTGGAATTGTTTTTGTTCCTGTTTATTTGGTCCTGTTTAATATCAGTTTCCAGTTTCGTTCCCGTCTAGTTTCTCCTGTTCATTTTCGATATCCTGATTCATTATCCATCCTGTCTGTCCCGCCTCGTCCGGTATCGACCCCAACTGTACGATATCAACTCAGGCAATTGGAATAATTTTTGTTCCCGTTTATTTTGTCTTGATTAATATCAGTTTCCAGTTTTGTTCCCGTCTAGTTTCTCCTGTTCATTTTCGATATCCTGATTCATTATCTATTCTGTCTGTCCCGTTCTGTCCGGGATCGACCTCACCTGACCGATATCAACTCGAGCAATTGGAATTGTTTTTGTTCCTGTTTATTTGGTCCTGTTTAATATCAGTTTCCAGTTTCGTTCCCGTCTAGTTTCTCCTGTTCATTTTCGATATCCTGATTCATTATCCATCCTGTCTGTCCCGCCTCGTCCGGTATCGACCCCACCTGTACGATATCAACTCAGGCAATTGGAATAGTTTTTGTTCCCGTTTATTTTGTCCTGTCTAATATCAGTTTCCAGTTTCGTTCCCGTCTAGTTTCTCCTGTTTATTTTCGATATCCTGATTCATTATCTATCCTGTCCGTCCCGCCCCGTCCGGTATCGACCCCGTCTGTCCGGTATCAACTCGGGCAATTTGAATTGTTTCTGTTCCCGTTTATTTTGTCCTGTTTAATATCGGTTTCCAGTTTTGTTCCCGTCTAGTTTCTCCGGTTTATTTTCGATATCCTGATTCATTATCTATCCTGTCCGTCCCGCCCCGTCCGGTATCGACCCCGTCTGTCCGGTATCAACTCGGGCAATTTGAATTGTTTCTGTTCCCGTTTATTTTGTCCTGTTTAATATCGGTTTCCAGTTTCGTTCCTGTCTAGTTTCTTCTGTATATTTTCGTTATCCTGATTCATTATCTATCTTGTCTGTCCCGTCCTGTCCGGTATCAACCCCATCCATCCGGTATCAACTCGGGCAATTTGAATCGATCTTGTCAGTCTCTGGCTTCCTGTCTTTCCACACAAGACTGCTACCTAACGTGCATGCATCCCCATTTCCCGTAAAACAAATGCTTGTGTGAGAACGCCACGCGATTGGGTCCTGATCCTGTTCTGGTTCTTGACAGGGTTACTGTCCCACAGGGAATTTTATCTTCTGATGCTCTTTTATGATGATTGCAAAAGAGATATCGCGATGTTGCAGGGCTTGGAACGGATTAGCGCGTTTGCATTGAAAAGGCGTCTCTACTTACAAATGTTTCAGGTTACAAAGCTACTCTTAAAACAAATTTGTAAATAATGGTACCACTGTACTTTACAAGTAATATGTATATATATATATTTTTTTTTTTTTAAACGCGCCGCCATCTTTCTTTCCCTTTCCAAGTATCCGACGATAAATCGTTAGCGCGGATGAATTAGCGAGACCCTGCCAGAGCTGCCAAGAGTTAAGGGACTTTGGAGAGTCTTCAATCAAAGTCAATTAGCGTCTGAGCGTTGGTATCAATTTCCCGGCGTATTAGCATTCTCGCTAGGCGCCGAGTTTTGCACGAGCGTCCTCATCGCCCGGCTTCATTTACCTGTCATTAGCGAAATGAATGACTGCGGTCCTCATCCACGAACTCATTTAAAGGGTGATGCGACAAAAGTCAAGGGTGGCCAAAACAGATATTTTGCAAGAGGGCTATTTTAATATATTTAATATTGAAATGATCTTTATAGTCATTGATAACAAGTTCCTCTAATGTAATGCGTAGAGAAGGTGTCCGGGGATGATCTGTTTACCAATAGATGTTGCTGTATTAAGGTATACCACCGAAAACGAGTGCTAAAAGCACAGCGGGAGAAGACAAAATACGGAGACTCGAGAGTGAGCGAAACGCAGCTTATTACTTATGAAAAGGAGAGAAATAAGAAAAGAAAACAGGCAGGAAGAAAGAAGGAGAAAAAAAGGACAAAGATGAAAAAGAAAAGAGAAAAATGAAAAAGAAATAAAACAAAAAGTAAAACTCGAGAAAAAAGGAAAAAAAGGAAAAAGAAAAAATAAAGAGAAAAGGAAAGAAAGAAGGACAAAAAAAGAAAAAAGACAAAAAACTAATACTCAAGGAAAAAAGAAGAGAGGAAGGAAAATCTAAAGAGAGAGGGAAAGAACGAAAGACGAAAAAAGAAAAAAGACAAAAAGAAAACGAGAAAAAGAAAAAGGAAAATAAATGTAAAAAAAAAAGAAAAAATATAAAGAGAAAAGTGTCAAGAACCGGAACAGGATCAGGACCCAAATGCGTGACTTTTCTCACACAAGCCTTTTCTTTTTTACGGGAAATGGGGAGGCATGCACGTTAGGCAGCGGTCTGGCGTGGAATGATAGCAAGCCAGAGGCGGACCAGATCGATACCAGCAGGTATCAGGCAGATGGGGTCGATACCGGACAGGACGGGACAGACAGGATTGATATCCAAAAAGGATATCGAAAATAAACAGGACAAACTAGACGGGAACGAAACTGGAAAGAACAAATAATAAATAGGACGGAAAGTAAAACTCGAGGAAAAGGAAAAGGAAAAAAAGAAAACAAGAGAAAAAGAAAAAATGAAAAAACGTGAATGTTGGCCACCTCTAAGTTTAAGACCCTCAATCTAGCCTGTCCCGGTTTAATTTTAAAACGCCTTTTCGAACAATTCCTGTCTTGATAGCTGAGTAAATCATATCAATATACTTTTGATGCTGGAATATGAAGACGCTGGGAAAAGAAAATAAACAGGACAGACTAGTTGGAAGCGAAACTGGAAACCGATATTAAGCAACAGGACAGACAGGATTGATATCAAAACAGGATATCGAAATTAAACAGGACAAACTAGACGGGAGCGAAACTGGAAACCGATATTAAACACAGGGACATACAGGATTGATATCAAAACAGGATATCGAAATCAAACAGGACAAACTAGACGGGAGCAAAACTGGAAACCGATATTAAACATTTTAAAAGAATGAGTGAAGAAAACGATGTAAAGTCAGTGATTCGGATAACACATAGCATTAAAGGGAGTTGAGGGTTGCTATGGAAACCAAAATATAATCACGGTGAAGAACTTCCAATGTAGACATCATTCAACTAGAACGCTCTTAAGGAGAGGAAAAGCAAAGAATATCCACTCGCTCTTGGAATATCTGCGCATTAATTAGGTGCCAAGAGAAGAAAGAGATTTTTTTTTTTAGTCTATCCACTCGGACACGTTTTCTAGAAGCTCAGAGGCAGCGGTGGGGAACGTTTAATTGGACGTTGCCCGTAGATGCTTTCTAATGAACACTTCTTTTTTATTTTTTTCTACTGGTCCGTCTTGTCAGTTTTTAACAAAAAAGAACCTAGAGAGCTAAAAAAATTCATTCGAAAAACAGAAAAAAGATATCAATGTCAGGACAAGAACGGAAACAGAACCCACTTGCGTGACGTTTATCATAAGTTTTATTGAAGGAAAGAGAGAGTAGACATGGTCGGGGACAAAAAGGGGTCGAAAGCCGGGACGGGAGAACAGACGTGGTCGGGATCAAAAAAGGTCGTAGCCATAGACAAACAGGAGCAAAAACGGGACAGGTGGGAGTCAGGGTCGAAAAGGGCTTGCCTTGTATACACACGCGCCCACGATCCCGTGTTTGCTCTCGTACTCGGATTGTGATCCGTACACGGAAGTGGATCTTCCGTAGCGAGCGATGGCAGTGTCAGGGATCGAGAAACTGGTCGGTAGCTGGGACTGGGAGAGCAAGGCGTGGTCGGGGTCGGAAACGAGTCGTAAGCCGGGATGGGAGAGTAGACGTCATAGGGGACAAAAAAGGTCGTAAGCCAGGACGGGAGAGCAGACGAGGTCAGGAGCAAAACAAGTCGTAGCCGTAGACAAACGGGAGCAAAAACGGGACAGGTGGGAGTCAGGGTCGAAAAGGGCTTGCCTTGTATACACACGCGCCCACGATCCCGTGTTTGCTCTCGTACTCAGATTGTGATCCGTACACGGAAGTGGATCTTCCGTGGCGAGCGATGGCAGTGTCAGGGACAGAAAAACTGGTCGGTAGCTGGGACCTGGAGAGCAGACGTGGTGGGGATCGAAACAGGTCGCAGCGAGGACGGGAGAGTAGACGTAGTCGAGATAAAAAATGGTTCGTACGCCAGGACGGGAGAGCAGACGTGGTTGGGATCATAACAGGTCATAGCCGGAGACAGACAGCAGCAAAAACGGGACAGGTGGGAGTCAGGGTCGAAGAAGGTTTGCGTAGTATACATTGATGTTCGCAGACGGACTGACAACAGGGGACTTACAGGACTGGGTTCAATTAGTGACAGGGAGCCAGATGACAGGATGCCTGAAGGATATCACATGACAACTTTTGCCAGTCTTCTCCTTTATTTTTTCACGTGAGGAAAGATTAATTTCAAGCAACTACAAAAAAATTGAGCGGCTGAAAAGAGCCAATAGCTCAAGTTGGTGAGAGCTTTCTTCACATAAAGCAGAAAACAATAACGATAGTGACAAGCAGTGAGCCTTAGGCTTCAGCCAAGTGGCTAACGTGAGTGGCTAGAGAAAGGAACAGTAGAAAAAAAAGTCTGAGATACCTGAATCAAGGGAGTCCGTAACGTTAGCTGGCACGAGGTAAACGTAGTCGGGATCGAAAATGGGTCGTAAGCCGGGACGGGAGAGCAGACGTGGTCGGGATCAAAACAGGTCGTAAACGTAGACAAACGGGAGCAAAAACGGGACAGGCACGGGTTAGGGTCGAAAAAGGTTTGCCTTGTTCGCGGATGGACTGACAACAGGGGATTGACAGGACTGGGTTTAAATAGGGTCAGGGAGCCAATCAGAACCTGACAAACCCGGCAAAGACTAATTATATGACTAAATTATAGATATCTATTTTTCGACGGAATCGAGTAAAAATCGTGATCCGAACACAAAAGTGGATCTTCCGTAGCGAGCGATGGCGGTGTCAGGGATCGAGAAACTGGTCGGTAGCTGGGACTGGGAGAGCAAGGCGTGGTCGGGGTCGGAAACGAGTCGTAAGCCTGGATGGGAGAGTAGACGCCGTCGGGGAGAAAAAAAGGTCAGGACGGGAGAGCAGACGAGGTCAGGAGCAAAACAAGTCGTAGCCGTAGACAGACGGGAGCAAAAACGGGACAAGTGGGAGTCAGGGTCGAAAAAGGCTTGCCTTGTATACACAGAGGGTCGCAGACGGACTGACAACAGGGGATTGACAGGACTCGGTTTAAATAGGGACAGGGAGCCAATCAGACGTTCGTCTTCCGTGGCGAGCGATGGCGGTGTCGGGGACGGAGAAACCGGTCAGTAGACAGGAGAGCAAAAACGTGGTCGGGGTCGGAAGCAAGTCGTAAGCCAGGAAAGGAGAGTAGACGTGGTCAGGGACAAAAAGAGGTCGAAAGTCGTAGACAAACAGGAGCAAAAACGGGACAGGTGGGAGTCAGGGTCGAAAAAGGCTTGCCTTGTACACACAGAGGTTTGCAGAAGGACAGACAAAAAGGGATTGACAAGACTGGGTTTAAATAGGGGCAGGGAGCCAATCAGACGTGGGGAGCGATGGCGGTGTCGGGGACAGAGAAACGGGTCAGTAGCCGGGACAGGAGAGCACAAACGTGGTCAGGGTCGGAAGCGAGTCGGAAGCCAGGAAAGGAGGGTAGACGTGGTCAGGTCAAAAACGGGACAAGTGGGAGTCAGGGTCGAAAAAGGCTTGCCTTGTACATACTGAGGTTCGCAGACGGACTGACAAAAGGGGATGACAGGACTAGTACAGATTGGGAGCCAATCAAAACCCACAACGGTTGGTGCCAAATGAGCGGGCACAGCTGAGTCACATCAGTAATCATGACAGTTTAAGTTCTGTTGGCAATAATTCTGAGTTTGGGTGTTGCTACTTTTACTTTGAAAGAAAACAAAATTGGCTGTCAGATAAAAATACCCTTGAAACAGAATGCGACACATATGAGGCAACACGTCAGTTTGCCTCACGTTCTATTTAAAGCGCCGATTTAAAACTCGAGCAGACTCAGGCTGCCGTCCGCGTCGGTGACGTTTAAATTGAGACAAGGCAATTCCGAAGAAGGCAGAACTGTCGCTCTACTTTTTTTTTTTTTTTTTTTTTTTTTTAACCGTCTCGTTGTTTTTCCATTTAGGTCCCCGATGTACCTGTGCCTGCTTCTTTGGGGCCAACCGCCTTGGAATCTGATTGGCTCCCTGTCACTATTTAAACACTCGTCTATCTGTCACCTGTTGTCAGTCCATCTGCGAACCTCAGTTTACACTAGGCAAGCCTTTTTCGACCCCGACTCCCACCTGTCCTGTTTTTTGCTCCTGTCTGTTTCCCGGCCCTGACCCTTTTTCTGATCTTGACCAGGTCTACTCTCCTCTCCTGGCTTCCGACGCGTTAATGATTCCGACCACGTTTTTGCTCTCCTGTCCCGGCTTCTGACCTGTTTTTTTCTGTTCATGATTACCGATGTGATGCACCTGTGCCTGCTTCTTTGGCGCCAACCGCCTCGGACTCTGATTGGCTCCCTGTCACTATTTAAACCCACGTCTATCTGTCATCGGTTGTCAGTCCATCCGCAAACCTCAATTAACACTAGGCAAGCGTTTTTCGACCCAGACTACCTCTCGTCCCGTTTTTTACTCCCGTCTGTTTCCCTGCTTCGACCCTTTTTCTGATCTTGACCACGTCTACTCTCCTCTCCTGGCTTTCGACTCGTTGCTTATTCCGACCACATTTTTGCTCTCCTGTTCTGGCTACTGACCTGTTTTCTTCTGCTCATTATTACCGATGTGATGCACCTGTGCCTGCTCCTTTGGCTCCAACTGCCTTGGACTCTGATTGGCTCCGTGTCACTATTTAAACACTCGTCTATATGTCACCTGTTGTCAGTCCATCTGCGAACCTCAGTTAACACTAGGCAAGCTTTTTTTCGACCCTGACTCCCACCTGTCCCGTTTTTTGCTCCTGTCTGTTTCCCGGCCCTGACCATTTTTCTGATCTTGACCAGGTCTACTCTCCTCTCCTGGCTTTCGACGCGTTGCTGATTCCGACCACGTTTTTGCTCTCCTGTCCCGGCTAGTGACCTGTTTATTTCTGTTTATGATTACCGATGTGATGCACCTGTGCCTGCTTCTTTGGCGCCAACCGCCTCGAACTCTTATTGGCTCCCTGTCACTATTTAAACCCACGTCTATCTGTCACCTGTTGTCAGTCCGTCTGTGAACCTCAGTTCCTGTTTTGGCTCCTGTCTCTTTCCCGACTTCAACCCATTTTCTGATCTCGACTACGTTTTTTGCTCTCCTGTCCTGGCTACTGACCCGTTTTTCCATCCTTGACACCGCCATCGCTCGCTACAGAAGATTCACTTACATATTCGGATCACAATCCGATTGCGAGAGCGACTTGCTTTTCGTGTCCAGCGAACACAAGATCGTGGGCGCAGCCCTTTCTATTTCTTTCAATAAAACTTGTGAAAAACTTCACGCAATTGGGTCCTGACACTTATGCAATGAGATTGCACATGGCACTCCAGGTTTTGACTGATTCTTATTTTTTTTACACTAATCATCATATACAAGGTTACAAGAAATTGAAATTCAAGAGAAATAAGAGAAATGACTATCACATCAAAGAGGCAAAAACATATTTACTAAAAAACAATGCAATGAAAAAAAACGGTGCGTCATAACAACTGTCCATCGAAGGGATGCGCAATAACATTCCGCAGCAGCAAGAAAACCAAGTCAAAATAGTATCCATCTTCCCGGTTTCCTTTCATTTCCGACGACTTATAAATGAGCTCTAGATCGACAGCGCGATAGCGTTAGCGCGCTAGCAGCCGCCAGATGGCCGGTCTCGGAGTTGGCAAAGTAAACGGAACTCAGCATGATTAGCTAGCGCCAGTTTCTCATCACAGCATATTCGGCGGAGGACCCGAGACGCCGAACGGGAAGGACGGGGACGGGAGTTTTAATTATGCCCGAACAGATTTCAGCTCACCGGACATCTGAGAAGAAGCGCTATGCTATTGGGTTCACCTCCTTGGGTTAGGGCATGTGTTGTTAGCGCTAATTAGCCGTTGAGATTGTCGATAGAACTCGGTTTACTTGAACTGATCGATGATATAAAAAGCAAATTATAGAACGGAGACAGGACCCACTTGCGTTATGTTTCTCTCCGTTTTATTGGAAGAAAGGAAAGGGTTGCGGGAAGCAGGTCGCTCTGAAGGATGGCGGTGTCAGGAACGGAAAAACAGGTCAGTAGCCGGGACAGGAGAGCAAAAAATGTGGTCGGGATCGGAAACGAGTGGAAAACCGGGACAGGAGAGTAGACGTGGTCGGGGACAAAAAGAGGTCGAAAGCCGGGACAGGAGAGTAGACGTGGTCAGGATTAAAAAAACGGGTCGAAGCCGGGGAACAGATGGGAACAAAAACAGGTGGGAGTCGGAAAAAAAATGACGAAAAAGGAGCCCTGTGTCATGACCCGAACGGAGGCAGGACCCACTTGCGTTATGTTTCTCTCAGTTTTATTGGGGACAGGACAGCAAAAAATGTGGTCGGGATCGGAAACGGGTGGAAAGCCGGGATAGGAGAGTAGACGTGGTCGGGGACAAAAAGAGGTCGAAAGCCGGGACAGGAGAGTAGACGTGGTCAGGATCAAAAAAACGGGTCGAAGCCGGGGAACAGATGGGACCAAAAACAGGTGGGAGTCGAAAAAAAAATGACGAAAAATGAGCCCTGTGTCATGACCCGAACGGAGGCAGGACCCACTTGCGTTATGTTTCTCTCAGTTTTATTGGGGACAGGACAGCAAAAAATGTGGTCGGGATCGGAAACGGGTGGAAAGCCGGGATAGGAGAGTATACGTGGTCGGGGACAAAAAGAGGTCGAAAGCCGGGACAGGAGAGTAGACGTGGTCAGGATCAAAAAAACTGGTCGAAGCCGGGGAACATATGGGACCAAAAACAGGTGGGAGTCGAAAAAAAAATGACGAAAAATGAGCCCTGTGTCATGACCCGAACGGAGGCAGGACCTACTTGCGTTATGTTTCTCTCAGTTTTATTCGGGACAGGACAGCAAAAAATGTGGTCGGGATCGGAAACGAGTGGAAAGCCGGGATAGGAGAGTAGACGTGGTTGGGGACGAAAAGAGGTCGAAAGCCGGGACAGGAGAGTAGACGTGGTCAGGATAAAAAAAAAGGGTCAAAGCCGGGAACAGATGGGAGCGAAAACAGGTGGGAGTCAGAGTCGAAAAAGAATGACAAAAAATGAGCCCTGTGTCATGACCTGAACGGAGACAGGACCCACTTACGTTTCTCTCAGTTTTATTGGAAGAAAGGAAAGGGTTGCACCCACGATCCGGTGATCGCTGGTTGCGAGAAGCAGGTCGCTCTGAACGCGGAAGTGAGACTTCCGTGGCGAGCGATGGCAGTGTTGGGGACAAAAAGAGGTCATAAGCCGGAACAGGAGAGCAGACGTGGTCAGGATCAAAAACGGGTAGAAGCTGGGGAACAAACGGGAGCAAAAACAGGTGGGAGTCAGGGTCGAAAAAGGCTTGCCTGGTATTCACTGAGGTTCGCAGATGGACTGACAACAGGGGACTGACAGGACTGGATTCAAATTGTGACAGAGAGCCAATCAGAGTCCGAGGCAGGTGACTATGCCACGTGAAACACGTTCCAACCACTCTACTTTAGTAATAAATGACCAATGAAGGACTTCTACATCACATTCGAGGCGACACTAGAGCCCTCGTCTTGCGATCAAGAGGCCGCAGGTTCGATTCCCGGCTCCTCCGTGTTATATGTCGAAGTGTCCTTGAGCAAGACACTGAATCCCTAATGCACAACAGTTTACAGTCAAGGTGTCACGTCAACAGACCCCGATTTGGATTTACGTCACTAAATTACGTGACAATAAAGTAAAAAAAAAAAAGGAAAGTTGACTGTGAGGACCGCCGCTCCGGGACAAGTGGAAATCGGAAATTGTTTTCACTGAAAACAACTTTGTCTGCCTAATATGCCGAGAGAATGTTTTCAAAGAATATAATATCAAGAAGCACCGCCAGACTACAAACAGCTAACGAGAAGCAAAGGCTGTGAAAAAATGAAGCAACCAGAAGCTGTTTTAACGGCATAGCAGCGCTTTTTCACGGGACCCTGCGAGTTAAATGAAAATGCAACAAATGCGACATTGATCACCAAGCACTGCAAACATAATATGGAGGGTAAATTTATTAAAGACAACATACCAGGCTTAGTACCACAATTTATTTTTTTAAGGTCCCCTGAAAGTTCCTTGCCATGGTGTGCCATCTTGGGAGTTTGACTGAGAAGGAAATGAAATGTTTTGGAGTATGTTAGGAGTGACAAGATTGGATAGATAATAGAGTACTCGGTTGGTTTGGATACATGGAGAGGAGCCAATGTGGAAGAGGATCTACAGAGCAGAAGTCAATGGAAGGAGAGCAAGAGGAAGGCCGCCATTGACGTGGATGAATGGTGTTAGGAGTGCTCTGCAGGAAAGAGGTCTAGATATAGTGGAAGCTAGAGCTATTGCGGGTGATAGGAATGAGTGGAGAGGTGTTGTAAGTGGGATGTTTGGGCGCGTTCCAAGGGATGGGCAGGGCACCCGTATGATGCGGCAGGGGTAAACCAGTGAAAGCTGTCGGGCCCTGCTGTTGAACAGGAGTGTGTCGTGTCACTCTGACCCGAGTGACATGGCCCCTTTCTGGTGTCCAGTTTCATCTGGAGGGACGAAAGCATGACCGACTCGGGTGCCGAGGTGCCCAACTTGTTTGGGTGTTTGGGCATTTGGGTTGGCCATGGTCAAAAAATGTGTGTGTTTTTTGCTATTTTTTCCCTCTTTTTTCATTTTCTTTGTTATTGTATGTGTTTGTCTTGTTGTCGGTCACCCCTCTTGAGGGATTTGATAGATGGTTCTCTAGATAAATAGATGTCTAGATAGATGTCTAGATAGATGTCTAGATAGATCGATTCTAGATAGAGAGATGTCTATATAGATGTCTAGATAGATAGATGTCTGGATAGATAGATGAATAGATGTTTAGATAGATACTAAATAGATGTTTAGATAGCTGTCTCGATAGATGTCTAGATAGATGTCTAGATAGATAGATGACTAGATAGATAGATGTCTGGATAGATGTCTAGATAGATTGATGTCTAGATAGATTGATGTCTAGATAGATTGATGTCTAGATAGATAGATGTCTATATAGATGTCTAGATAGATACATAAATAGATGTTTAGATAGATACTAGATAGACGTTTAGATAGATGTCTAGATAGATGTCTAGATAGAAGTCTAGATAGATGTCCAGATAGATAGATGACTAGATTGATAGATGTTTAGATAGATACTAGATATATGTCTAGATAGATACTAGATAGATGTCTAGATAGATAGATGTCTATATATATATATATATACATAGATGACTAGATGGATAGATGTTTAGATAGATACTAGATTGATAATAGATAGATGTTTAGATAGATACTAGATAGATGTTTAGATAGATACTAGATAGATGTTTAGATAGATACTAGATAGATACTAGATAGATGTCTCGATAGATGTCTAGATAGATGACTAGATTGTAAGATTTCTAGGTAGATGTCTAGATGTCTAGATAGATGTCTGGATAGGTGTCTGGATATATAGATATATAAATAGTTAGATAGATAGATAGATATAGATAGATAGACATACCCGGCTCAATAGTCGGCCCACCCACATTTTCAACTTACCAAATCTGTCCCGTTTTCTGAAAAGTTTGGACACCCCTGGACTAAAGAGTCGCTCGCTCTCGTTTCAACCGCCCTACTAGCTCCTCTTGTAATACGTGGATCCCATAACTACAATGGGCATGGTTTAGCGCTTTCTGTCATATGTACGAATTCCCATGGACGTCTCGGCACACGATTATAGATCCCGAGCTCCTCGCCGCGTTTAGATAAAAGCAATACCTGACTCGGAACGCTCGGCGAACGGGGCTTCACCCCCGGGGATCGAGGGCTTTTCAATGAGATCTGTGCGTCAGACAACAACGGAGGCGCTCTACGTGACCCGGGAGACGCCGTCGTCGGGTTTGCTCCTAAATCCTCACCGAAGCAGCATGTCAACAGCGACCGGAATGCATTTTTGTCTTAAGGCGCTCACAACCGTAATACATTTTTGATTGCGCAAGGCGCTTTTATACCCGGCGGGGACAGAAAATAGCCGATAAAAAAACGAAAAGAAAATCTCGCCGTGCGGGTTTGTTCAATATAAATGACCACCGGGAAGGGAATTGCATCATTTTGACTTGATTCTTTCTTTTTTCGTTATTTCGTGTGATATTCATGTCAGGGAATACATTTACTGGGGGGGAAAGGAAGCAAATTAGGCGATTTTGAAACGGTGTGTTAATCCATTACATCTCTCGGGACCTAGCAACAACACGGTGTACATAGTTTACTATGTTTTCGAATTCTGGTGTGAAATTTGAGACAGTATGTCGCAAAAAAACCCTGGCAGGAAAGGCGAGTACACCCCAAAGGCATTTTACTTTTACTGGGTCATTACTGGGAGCGCTTTGACATACTGTCACCGAAACTCCCAAGATGGCACACCATGGCAAGTGAAGGATTTGATACATTTGACTATTGAGTATTTTGTTTGATCAAATACAAATTACATTTAATGCAAAATATATTCACTGGCGGGGCTGCGGTGCGAGGTCAGGGCACCCTGGTGGAAAATGTTGTTTACAGGAACAGCGGGAACGGGACATACGGCTGATAAGATAATCAACACATCCAGAGGCTAGTGACGCAGAAAGGCCCTGATGACGTAGAAACGCTCTGTGTTGTTTTGAGTACCCCAGACATCGGGACGCTCTTCTACGAGATGGTGAAGCCCAGGGGGCTTCCTTGGCGCGCCCATGGGAGGAGTTGGCACGCCATTATGCGGGGAGAAAATGGCCAATAAGGAAAAGCGAAAGGACTTGAGAAAAAGGGCTTCCCAGAGGCTCCAACGTCACTAATTCGCCTGTTTTCGATGGAGTACACTTAGCTAAATTGTTGATGAAAATAAATCTGCCCCCGTGTGGAAATGTCGGCTTCCTGTTCATCTGTTCATCTATGGAGTCAGATAACTAATTCGAACAATTTGGTAAATAGTACATTTTTATATTTAATTCCAACACCCCCCCCTTAAAACAACTCAAAATGTAGCCATTAATTGCTAAGCCCCTGGCAACAAAAGTGAGTACACCCCAAAGGCATTTTACTTTTACTGGGAGAACGAGTGTCATACTGGAGTACTCTGTCATACTGGTCACTGAAACTCCCAAGATGGCACACCATGGCAAGGAACTCTCAGGGGACCATTTAAGGTGCTGGCTAAATGTTGTAGTAAAGAAACTAAAGGATTTAGAGGACGCAATACAAGCAGTGAGTTCTTTGATCTTCTTTCAGAGTAGTTCCGTCGTTTATTTTATACAAAGGCTCAATTGACTCACTCATGAATGAGTTTAATGCTACACTGGCTAGTGTCCTGGATTCTATGGCGCCCCTCCGGCCTAAATCACGAACTTAAAGACGCACGCCTTGGTTTACTGATGAAACTAGATGGCTTAAACAAGACTGCGGGAAATCTGAAGGAAAACGGCGCGCTACCAAGGTTGAGATTTTTCGTCAAACCTGGTGTGACAGCGTGTTAAAGTATAAAGCAGCCCTTGCCTCTGAAAAATCAGCCTATTTTTCGAAGGTGATCGAGGCACAAAAGAATAACCCCAAAATCGACAGTAAATAACGCTGTCTAGCGATTCAAGATCATTGCAAACACCCTGAAGTTGAACTTGTAATACAGTGGCCATGATCCTCCGGCATTTAAAAAAAATCAGGATGCACTCACAACAACTTGTGTGTGATGTCCAAAGAAAATGAGTGAAAACAGTGACTCATCCAAAAGCTATATAAGAAAGATAGGAGCAGGAGTGGTGTCAGTATTGCTGCAGAGATTGAAGACGTAGGGTCTTAGCCTGAAAGTACTAAGACCATACACTTCACCAACTTTCGCTTTAGGGTGCACTCACTAAATTACGATCTTTTTACCTTACGATGAGGAATATGATGGTTATTCAGCTCCTCGTTATAGCATTCTTACCAACATACTACATCAACAACACGACATACCTAGTTTCGATATTTATTTATTACAATGTGTATCTTAGTGTTTTTTTTTAGCACGAAGTACCTAGCTAATAACTTTTTCCCATTATTATTATTTTCCCCACCATACAACATCAGCACAGTGTCTATGAATTACGATGTTTTTAAGTAACAATGTTAAAAGTACAATAAACGATTGGTCAATATAAAGGACTGCTATCACAAAGAATTAGATGCAGTCGTGCACTGTCCAGCCACTCCCCCCCAGGTTGGCGGCATCTATGAAGATATTAACCTGACAGGTGTACTGTATTTACGACAGTTAGCATTCAGTTTCTAAAATTGTTGTATCTTCCTTGACTCCGCCCACTTTCCCCCTGCTTTGACCCCGCCCACTTGTCCATGCTTTGACCCCGCCCACTTGTTTCTGCCTCGACTCCGCCCACTTTTTGCTTTTAACAACGTCTTCAGCAAGTTTCAGGAATGTAAAGATTTTTCATGAAAACTGAATAAACCAGAAAGAATAGAAAAACCCGACGCACACGAAGCCATCGAGTCATTTTCAAAGATTTTTCTTTTTTTCTCTCTTCAGAAACACTCAAAAGAAATCCTTGGAAAGAAAAAACAGCACTTGTAAATGTTTTTCATCTCAAATTCAATTCTTGTGGTTCAAAGTTCATACGAAGGAATGAGACCGTAGCGGTGTTTGCTTGACACCTAGTAAAGAAAAACAAACAACTGTCATGATTCTGATTGGCTCCCTGTCCCCTTTTGTCAGTCCGTCTGCGAACCGGCAAGCCATTTTTGACCCTGACTCCCACCTGTTTTTTGCTCCCGTCTGTCCCCCGGCTTCGACACGTTTTTGATCCTGACCACGTCAACTCTCCTGTCCCGGCTTTCAACCTCTTTTTGTCCCCGACCATGTCTACTCTCCTTTCCTGGCTTACGACTTGCTTCCGACCCTGACCACATTTTTGCTCTCCTGTCCCGGCTACTGACCGGTTTTTCGGTTCCCGACACCGCCATCGCTTGCCACGGAAGTCCCACTTCCGCGTTCAGAGCGACCTGCTTCCTGCGTCCAGCAATCACCAGATCGTGGGTGCAAACCTTTCTCTTTCTTCCCAAAAAACTTGTGAGAAACGCAACGCAAGTGGGTCCTGTCTCCGTTCTGGTTCTGACAATTAGGCAGACACAGTTGTTTTCGGTGAAAACATTTTCCTAGCTGTCCCCTTTTGTCAGTTTGCGAACCTCAGTTAACACTACGCAAGCCTTTTTCGACCCTGACTCCCACCTGTTTTTTGCTCCCGTCTGTCCCCCGGCTTCGACACGTTTTTGATCCTGACCACGTCTACTCTCCAGTCCGGGCTTTCGACCTCTTTTTGTCCCCGACCACGTGTACTCTCCTTTCCTGGCCTACGACTCGCTCACGACCCCGACCATGTTTTTGCTCTCCTGTCCCAGCTACCGCCCTGTTTTTCCGTTTCCCAAACCACCTTCACTTGTCACGGAAGATCCACCGGATCGTGGGCGCAACCCTTTCTCATTCTTCCAATAAAACTTGTGAGAAACGCAACGCAAGTGGGTCCTGCCTCCGTTCTGGTTCTGACAATTAGGCAGACACAGTTGTTTTCCTAGCTGTCCCCTTTTGTCAGTCTGTCTGCAAACCTCAGTTAGCACTAGGCAAGCCTTTTTCGACCCCCACTCCCACCTGTTCTTTTGCTCCCGTCTGTCTTCGACACGTTTTTGATCCTGGCCACGTCCACTCTCCTCTCCTGGCTTTTCGACTTGTTTCCGACCCCGACCACGTTTTTGCTCTCCTGTCCTAGTCTGGGAAACATAGTCAAGCCTGCGCTAGGATAGCTTTAACCTTAGTAGACTTTATTGTTTTGTTTCTGTACACGATCAGTTCCCTTTTCATGCAAATAAAACCTTTTCTAAAATCCTGTTTTCTGTCCGCCAGATCGTAACAATTTATAAATCGTAAAACAAAAAAATCCCCGGTGACATTTAAATGCATTTGCCGCACTCTGTACTATTAGTTATTTAAAAGCGCTATGCTCTTTTTGCACTCGACAAACGCTAACTCAGCCGTGACGTTCGGCTTCCTGCAGACGTTTTTTGTTGTGTGTGATAAAAAAATAAAATAATAAATAGGTTCCCGTGCTACAGAGGGAGATGTTACAAAACATCCTTGGCCTCATTTTTTACCTCCCCAACCGTCGGAGTTTGGCGTTCAAACGGTGCTAGAAGCTAACGTTAAGAGAGCGCAGTGCGGAGTCGGGAGAGGAAGCCGGTTTTGAAGTTCGTCTGACGAAGAATCTTACTGACGTGAAACTGAAAGCGGAGACTAGACTTGCGGCTTCTTCCGCGTTGAACTGTTACTTACAGCTGTTTTACTTACGGAAAAAAATACTCGAGTAAAAGTGGAAAAAGTACTAAAAAAAGCTAAAAGGTTGTCAGGAACAGAACGTACTTTTATTGGGAAGAAGGGAGCGGAAAAACAGATCAGTAGGGACGGGGGAGCAAAATCGTAGTCGAGATCAGAAAAGGGGTGGGAGCTGGGAAACAGAAAAGGAGAGAGTCAGGGTCGAAAAGCTTGCCTGGCGTAGGCTGAGGTTTGCAGACGGACTGACAACCGGTCACAGGAAGACGGGGCACAAAAGTACTGAGTAACTAGCACCGTCTTGATTTTTATTCAAACAACTATTCAATCAGATCATCAAATTATTCAAATCCATCCAATCGACATTAAATCACAAGTGTAATTTTATGTCTGGGTACTCAGACAGTTTGTGGATTAGAAAATAGCTTATATTTGTGTGAGGCTACAGCTATGGCAACTGCGCTTACAGCAGATTAAAAAAAAAAAAAAAAAACTTTCTTACCCTGCTCACAACTGTCGGGTCAAATCTAAATAAAAAAATAAAAAACGTCTTAGCAGAGACAGACAAACGCATACTTACATGAAGGGGATTGAAGTAACGGCTTCAAAGTAGCCTAATTTAGCAGAGTAAGAGTACAATGTCTTTACAAATCTACTCAATTCAGAAGCGTAGGAAGTATAGTGATTTAAAAAACACAAGGCGAGATGGATCAATAGATAAATGGATGACAAGAGAGGTAAATAGATGAGTGCTAGGTACATAGGTAGAGAGAGTGAGAGTGTGAGAGAGAGAGATAAATGTCTAGATAAATGTCTAGATAGATAGAGAGATAGAATGATAGTGAGATAGAGATAGATGTCTAGATATATATTTATAGATAGATATCTAGATAGATAGATGTCTACTTAGATAGATAGATGTTTAGATGGATAGATAGATGTCTAGATAGATGTCTAGGTAGATGTCTATTTAGATAGATGTCTAGATGTCTAGATAGATAGATGTCTAGATAGATGTCTAGATAGAGAGATAGAATGATAGAGGGATATAATGATAGAGGGATAGAATGAGAGCGAGAGAGATAGATAGCGAGGTGTCTAGATAGATAGATGTCTAGATAGATGTCGAGATAGATAGAGAGAGAGAATGATAGTGAGATAGAGATAAATGTCGATTTAGATAGATAGATGTCTAGATAGATAGATGTCTAGATAGATGTCTAGGTAGATGTCTATTTAGATAGATGTCTAGATAGAAAGATGTCTAGATAGATAGATGTCTAGATAGATAGATGTCTAGATACATGTCTAGGTAGATGTCTATTTAGATAGATGTCTAGATGTTTAGATAGATAGATGTCTAGATAGATGTCTAGATAGAGAGATAGAATGATAGAGGGATATAATGATAGAGGGATAGAATGAGAGCGAGAGAGATAGATAGCGAGGTGTCTAGATAGATAGATGTCTAGATAGATGTCGAGATAGATGTCTAGATAGATAGATGTCGAGATAGATTGATTTCTAGATAGATGTCTAGATAGATGTCTAGGTAGATGTCTATTTAGATAGATGTCTAGATAGATGTCTAGATGTCTAGATAGAGAGATAGAATGATAGAGGGATATAATGATAGAGGGATGGAATGAGAGCGAGAGAGATAGATAGCGAGGTGTCTAGATAGATAGATGTCTAGATAGATGTCGAGATAGACGTCTAGATAGATAGATGTCGAGATAGACGTCTAGATAGATAGATGTCGAGATAGATGTCGAGATAGATCGATTTCTAGATAGATGTCTAGATAGATATAGAATACAAAAATACCCAAATTTAACGTGTTGCTATAGAGTATTTAAATAGTGCTACAAAAAATACACACTGTCATAAAGGTAGGTAGATATAGAAGGGTAGATAGCAAAAGAGATGGCTAGCTGGATAGCAAGCTCTCTAGTGAGTTAGCTAATTCTTAGATAAAACTTTTGTGACAAAAACAGATAGTTGGCTAGCTTGATAGCAATCCGTGTAGCTATTTAGCAGACTCGCATCAAACAAACTTCGAAGCGATAATATCACGCACACTCGAGGTCGGTTACAAAACAGAGGCCAAACATTTCCGGCCCTTTCTAACGTCATCTATTTCAAAAGGAAACGCTGATTTTATTGCGAGTGACACCTCGCTCGCGGTAACGCTCCGACACTTTCTTAGCGCTCGGAAATGCGCGGCCACATCGGCTCGGCACGGGAGGCCCCTCGCCACTTCCCACATGAATATTTACCGCGCTAGCTCGTCGTCGAGCAAACCCAAAAGATGTTTGTATCGGCCTTTGTTAGCTTGCGCCGTGTCGAGTCCTCGCGGGGGCTACGCGACTCCCGAAACAAACTCTTACGCTACGACCAGGGTTGGGTAGGGTTACTTTAACTTGATTACTTTCAACTACTTTTGGATTACTCCAATACCAAATATGCTGATAAAAGACAAAAGAAACTAAATAGGAATAAAATGACTAAAGTAAAGGGAGTAACAGAATACATGGAACGGCAAAAATGATGTTGGCAAGCTGTTTGGATTTATTTTCATTTTGTTTTTTCGCATTTTATGTTCGTTTTGGCGGAGATCAAAGAGATCAAAGCCAGGAGAGAAAGCTTACCACGTGTTGTGAGTCATCATTTTATTCATATTTACTTTCTTTTGTCTCATCTCATCTCATCTCATTAGCCGTACCGCTTATCCTGATTAGGGTCGCGGGGGGGCTGGAGCCCATCCCAGCCATCTCCAGGCAGTGGGCAGGGGACATCCTGAACTGGTTGCCAGCCAATCGCAGGGCACACGGGGACAGACAACTCGCTCGCTCGCTCATTCACACCTAGGGACAATTTAGACCGGCCAATCCACCTGAAATGCATGTTTTTGGAATGTGGGAGGAAACCGGAGTGCCCGGAGGAAACCCAAGCAAGCACGGGGAGAACATACAAACTCCGCACAGGAAGTCTGGAGCTGGATTTGAACCCACAACAGGTTCCCATGACATGAACTGTGCCGCACAAGCGCTAACCACTGCCCCGCCGTGCTGCCCCTGTCTTTTGTCTATTAGCATATTTTGTATTGGAGTAATCCAAAAGTCATTGAAAGTAATCCAGTTCAAGTAACCCTACCCAACCCTGGCTACGATGAGGAGCTCGGTTAGAGAATTTCGGCCTTTGCTCAATGTTGGAGTTCTTTGATTATCATCCTCTTGAATTCAAGAGTTTTGTTGGAGGGAGAGATGAAAAGAGGGAGGGAGAAAGAAAAAAGAAAGGTGGATAGCTAGCAAGATGATAACTAGCGAGATAGCCAGTTAGCACGATAGATAGATAGTGAGATAGATAAACCACCATCATAGGCGCCGCCACGAACGGCAGCCTTTCCAGCAGCTCCGTGTTATTTCGCTCTATTTGTGATTTATTGTTTTAAGTGTCTGCTTCTATCTTCGGTTTTTTTTTTGTCCCGTTTGACAACTTCACTATGGATGACTTCTATCCTATGGACATGGGTTTTAGAGCACAAAAATGCGTTTATTCAAGGAATCAACTCCTTGCCCTGAAGAATTCTCGTGCCGGCGTGATGAGGGGGCCTATCGTGGATGGAGAACAGGAGCTAGCGAAGCGGCTAGCGGCGTTATAAGTCTTCGGTACCGTCCGTAATCATGGTACGTGGCTCACGTCTAGCATCCCGGATGCTAACATGGAGCTACCAGGCTTTAGCGCTGTAAGGGTAGACAGAGACACAAAAGCCTGCGGGAAGCTAGCGTAGGCAGATAGATTGCTAGCTAGCTAGTAAATAAATGGATAGACATATGGATAGATAGCTATCCAGCAAGATGGACTAATAGACGTATGAATAGATGGATAGATAGCAAGGTAGCCAGTGGGATGGATAGATGGCTAGATGAATAGATAGATATATGGATAGGTTTTAAGCTAGCTAGTGAGACGGATGGATTTCTAGCTAGCTAGCAAATGAATGGATAGACATATGGATAGATGGCTATCCAGCAAGATGGACTGATAGATGTATGAATAGATGGATGGATAGCAAACTGGCTAGCATTAAAGATGGATTGAGAGATGGATGGCTAGTTGGTGAGCTAGAGAGATGGAGGGATATATAGCGAGCTAGCATGATGGAGAGATAGCTCAGAGAAAAAAAAACATAAAACTTCATGAAGAAATAATGGATTAAGAGCTAGCTATATAGCTAGTGTCCAGCAAAAACGTTAGTTAGCTAGCTCCACCGCATTCTGATTCATATCGCTAGCTAAGCAACTTATATGAAGTAACTTCATGAAAAAAGTAGACATTTCTAGATAAACTGAGAGCTAGCTTATAAGAAAAAAAATAGATATAGAAAACTAGCTTGCAGAAAAACAAGAATCCATTATCCATCTCTGTACAAAAATCAGCAACAGTCAAATATAAATGAAGGTCATTTCGCACGTATCCCTTGAATTTTTCTTAAAGTGACGGGACGTCTTTGTGACGGGACTCCCGATGGTTATCAGACCAAAACTTTGCTCAAACGCATCGAAATTTTTTTGATGAAAAGCGGGCGATGTCAAGTCGCGGCAATCATAATCACTTCTCCTTTTTTGCCCTCTGTGATTGAAGGCAGCATTGATACGTCTCCTTGCCATTCTCTTGATGATAATGTGATATTTCCAACACAAAGGTTGACGCCTTTCAAAAAGAATCCTAAAACTGGCGAGCGTCATGGGATTAAAAACGCTCACAATGATTTATTTTTGACTCTGAGCTTAATTTTATTAAATAATTAAGATTTGTTTTTGTTTTTCATTTTAAAAATATAGTCTAGTCCGCCCATTTCTCTCACAGAGAAACACAAAGGTGCTGATGTACGCATTTATCTCCTTATTTAGATTATTATAATTCCCTGCTCTCCAGATTCCCCAAAATAACTTTTTTTAATTTGAAGAATAAAGTCAGACTATGCCCCTTTCTCTCTAAAGCCAACACAGGAGTGCTGATGTATGCTTTTATCTCTGTTTAGATTATTGTAATTCCCTGCTCTCCGGATTCCACAAAAAGAATATCTCAAGTGATTATTTTAAATCATGTAATGAGTATAACCAGTCTTAACCCATTGCCTGCTGATGAATCCTATTATCACCTATTGTTTTGATGATTGTAATTCTTTGCTCTCTGGACTCTCCAAAAAGGTCGCAAGCGATTGGTTTCCTCGTTTGAAGAATATTACCAAACTACGAAGATTTCTTTCTCTGCCGATGGATGTTTTTGTCTCAATCAAATGATGATAATTTCCTGCTTTCCAGTTGCTCCAAAAATATATCTGAAGAGTATAGTCAAACTCCGCCCAATTGTCTGCCGATTCTGTCAGGACCAGAAGAGGAAACAGGACCCACTCGCGTAACGTTACTCACAGTTTAATTGGGGAAAAGGGAAAGGAGCGCACACACGATCCGGAAATCGCTGGTCACGGGGAGTAGATTTCTCAGACGAGGAAGTGGGACTTACGTCGCAAGTGATAGCGGTGTCAGAAACGGAAAAAAACGGGTCAGTAGCCGGGATAGAAGAGCAAAAACGTGATCGGAAAAGAGTCGGAAGCCAGGAGAGGAGAATAGAGGTAGTCGGGGACAAAAGACGTCGCTCTGAACGCGGAAGTGGGCCTTCCGTGGCAAGGGATAGCGGTGTCGGGAACGGAAAAAAGTCAAAAACCAGGAGAGGAGAGTAGACGTGGTCGAGATCAAACAGATCGTAGCGGGAGAAAAACAAGAGCAAAAACACAGGACAGGTAAACAAGGGCTTGCTGTGTAAAAACAGATTCGCAGACGGACCAACAATAGGGGACTGACAGGACAGAGTTTAAATACTGACAGGGAGCCAATCCGTCAACAAGCCCCGTGCCACACGGGCGGGGCCAAGTGGGCACCATGGCAACCATGACAGATGAATGCTTTTATCCCCTTATTTTTTTGTACATGTGCTCTTCAGTATATCTCTTCATAATACTCTGGCTATTCCTGCACATCTTTGACTCCTAGCTGATTCAAGCAGACAGGAAACCCACAGAGGTGAACAGTAGATGTAGCACTGATATACCTGACTTCATCTAATCAATTCTGAAAACAATGCACAAAATAATGAGGGAGGTGGATCCGACAAGCAAGTCAAGTCAAGTCAGGAGAGAGTCTGGAATAATTTGTTGCCTCGTTAGCGATGCTACAGTGTCGAAAAGGATTCTGGGGTTATTCTTTTGTGCCGCAATCACCTTCGAAAAATAGGCTGATTTTCAGAGGCAAGGGGTGCTTTATACTTAAACAAGCTGTCACACCAGGTTTGACAGAAAACCTCAAGCTTGGTAGCGCACCATTTTCTTACAGGTTTCCTGCAGTCTTGTTTAAGCGATCTAGTTTTCAAGGCGTGCGTCTTTTAGGTCGTGATTTCAGCCGTAGGGGCGCCACAGAATCCAGGACACTAGCCAGGGTAGCATTAAACTCATCCATGAGTGAGTCAATAGAGCCTTCATATAAAGGAAACGACGCAACTACTCCTGAACGAAGATCAGAACGCTCAGAAAATATGCCAGTGCTTATATTGCGTCCGCTAAATCCTTTAGTTTCTTTTAATACAACATTTAATAAATAGAAAATTAGTTGAAGAGCTGTGAACCGCTGCGTCCATGCGCGCCACCATCATCATCATCAAATTAACTCCCCCCCTCTCTTTAAAAGCGAGTTTGAGTGTAGTGCATTTAAATACAGTGGGGTTTTTGAATCCCCCCCACAAAAGGTTGGCAGAGTCTTTTCACTCATTTGAATAATTCCTTACTCTCCGGATTACCCAAAAGGAACAATGCACGCCCACGGTAGTTGCAAAATTTAGCAGCATGGTTTATTTTTTTTTTTGGTTCAATTTTCTTTTTCTTTTTTCTATCAATAGATCCAATTCAATTCAATTCAAAATAAGTTTTAATCCAGCCAGGAACTCACAAATTGTCACGTCCAGAACAAAGGGTAGACCCAATCGCGTAACATTTCTCACAAGTTTGTTGAGATAGAGGGAGGAAGGGCAGCGCCTGGGATCCGATGTTCGCTAGGCACGGGAAGCAAGTCGCTTTCGTACTCGGATTGTGATTCGAACACGGAAGTGGATCTTCCGTAACGAGCGATGGCGGTGTCAAGGACGGAAAAACAGGTCGGTAGCCGGGACTGGGAGAGCAAGGCGTGGTCGGGGTCGGATAATGGACAGGACGGGACGGACAGGGTTGAAAATGAAACAGGATATAGAAAAATAAACAGGACAAACTAGACTGGAACGAAAACTGGAGAGAATCATAAACAGGACAAACTAGACAGGAACGAAACTGGAAACCGATATTAAACTGGACAAAAGATATAGGAACAATACCGGGCAGGAAATACCAACCGGAAATAGGGGAGTCATGCACGTTAGGCAGCAGTCTGGCGTGAAATGATAGAAAGCCAGGGACCAACGAGATCTATACCAATTGCCCGAGCAGATACCGGACAGATGGGGTCGATACCGGACAGGACGGGACAGGATTGATAATGAAACAGGATATCAAAATAAAACAGGAGAAACTAGATGGGAACGGAAACAGGAGAGAATAATAAACAGGACACAAATAGACGGGAACGAAACAGGAAACCGATATTAAACAGGACAAAATAAACGGGAACAATACCGGACAGGAAATGCCAAAGGGAAACAGGACCGAGTCAAAACCCACGACTTGCAGGGCAGAGGTTCGTTGACAGACTGAAAAAGAAAGAATGAGAGCACTGAGCTTAAATAGACGGAAAGCCAATCTGTCAATGAGCCCCAGCTGGCGCCACACGGGCGGGGCCAATCGGGCGCCATGGCCACCGTGACAATCTAGTCTATTTTTATATACAATATTGTGAAAAATATTTGCCCCCTTTCTGATTCCTGTGTTTTATGCAAATTTTTCACTCACAAAGGTTTCAGATCATTAAACTCATTTCAACATCTCACAGAGACAACCCAAAGAAAAATGTCAGGACAGGAACGGAAAGAGAACCCAATTGCGTGACGTTTACCACAAGTTGTATTGAAAGAAAAAGGAAGGGTTGCGCCCACGATCCAGTGTTCGCTGGACATCAGAAACAAGTTGCTTTCATACCACGGAAGTGGATCTTTCGAAGCGAGCGATGGCGGAGTCAAGGACGGAAAAACAGGTCGGTAGCCGGGACTGGGAGAGCAAAGCGTGGTCGGGGTCGGAAGCCAGGACGGGACAATAGACGTCGTCAGGATCAAAAATGGGTCGTAAGCCGGGACGGGAGAGCAGACGTGTTTGATGATCAAAACAGGTAGTGGCCAGAGACAAACGGGAGCAAAAACGGGACAGGCGGGAGTCGGGGTCAAAAAAAGGCTTGCCTTGTATAAACAGAGGTTCGCAGACGGACTGACAACAGGGGACAGACAGGACTGGGTTCAAATAGGGACAGGGAGCCAATCAGAACCCGTAGCGGAGACAAACGGGAGCAAAAACGTGACAGGCGGGAGTCAAATGAGTGGGCACAGGCGATTCCAGGCATAACTTAATATTTAAATGGCATATTTGTCTTTAATTAGAAAAATAGCGCGAACAAAAAACATGATTCACGATTGTGGAAAAAAACATTCGAGGTCTTCTCCTATTTATAAAGATAATTTACAAAATGAAAGCCTGTCCTTCCTTATTTCAAAGCTTCTTGAAAAGCAAGGCAACAAATAAGCGAGTTTGTTTACGCTTTTGAAAGCTTCATCTTGCCCTGACACTTGACTTGAGAGTTTGCTGAAGGACGAAAAAACAAGCGGCAGACGAAGAAGAAAGAAATTGCCGGGAAGCTTTTTGTCTTCCGCTTCAACAAAAAAGGCCTTTGTCGGCCTTTGTGGCGAATGACGGGAGACAGAAACGTGCCGTCAATCTTCGTCTAAACGTTTCTCGATTTTCTCCCGCTTTAGAAAATCGTATTTGTATTTTCAACATTTTAATAATCAGGGACGCAATATAACGTTTGGTTTCCTGACGATTACGGATCATTTATAGAACTGCATATTTAGAAAAAATAAAACAAATGCAATTTATAATGTCACTATTTAAACCTACGTTTATCTGTCACCGGTTGTCAGTCCGTCTGCAAATCTCAGTTAACACTAGGCAAGCCTTTTTCGACCCTGACTCCCACCTGTCCCGTTTTTGCTCCCTTCTGTTCCCCGGCTTTGACCCATTTCTGATCCTGACCACGTCTACTCCCCCGTCCCGGCTTTTAACCTCTTTTTGTCCCCGACCACGTTTACTCTCCTCTCCTGGCTTTCGGCTCGTTGCTGATCCTGTCCCGGCTACTGACCCGTTTTTTCTGTTCATGATTACCGATGTGATGCACCTGTGCCTGCTTCTTTGTCGCCAACCGCCTCGGACTCTGATTGGCTCCCGGTCACTATTTAAACCCAAGTCTATCTGTCACCGGTTGTCAGTCTGTCTGCGAACCTCAGTTTACTCTAGGCAAGATTTTTTGACGCTGACTCACTCCTGTTTTGGCTCTCGTCTGTTTCCCAGCATCGACCCGTTTTTTTTTTAATCTTGACCACGTCTACTCTCCTCTCCTGGCTTTCGACTCGTTGCTGATCCTGGCCATGTATTTGCTTTCCTGTCCCGGCTACTGACCCGTTTTTTCTGTTCACGATTATCGATGTGATTCACCTGTGCCTGCTTCTTTGGCGCCAACGGCCTCGGACTCTGATTGGCTCCCTGTCATTATTTAAATCCAGGTCTATCTGTCACTGGTTGTCAGTCCGTCTGCGAACCCCTGTTTACTCTAGGCAAGCTTCTTTGACCCTGACTCACTCCTGTTTTGGTTCCCGTCTATTTCCCGGCTTCGACCCGTTTTTTTTTTTCTTTTTTATCTTGACCACGTCTACTCTCCTGGCTTTCGACTCGATGCTGATCCTGACCATGTTTTTGCTCTCCTGTCCCGGCTACTGACCCGTTTTTTCCGTTCATGATTACCGATGTGATGCACCTGTGCCTGCTTCTTTGGCGCCAACCGCCTCGGACTCTGATTGGCTCCCTGTCACTATTTAAAACCCACGTGTATCTGTCACCGGTTGTCAGTCCGTCTGCAAATCTCAGTTAACACTAGGCAAGCCTTTTTCGACCCTGACTCCCCCCTGTCCCGTTTTTGCTCCCGTCTGCTCCCCGGCTTCAAACCTTTTTGATCCTGACCACGTCTGCTCTCCCGTCCCGGCTTTTAACCTCTTTTTGTCCCCGACCACGTCTACTCTCCTTTCCTGGCTTACGACTCGCTTCCGACCCCGTCCACGTTTTTGCTCCCCCTACTGACCCGTTTTTTCCATTCCCGACACCGGCAAGTCCCACTTCCGCGTTAAAAGCGACCTGCTTCCCGCCTCCAGCAATCACCGGATCCTGGGTGCAATCCTTTCCTTTCTTACCCCAAAAAAGAGACCCTTAACGCAAATGGGTCCCGTTTTCGTTCTGGTCTGTGTCCAGGTCAGCATATTCTAGATTTAACTGCTTTCTGCTAAATCACAATAGGAATAAAAAATGAAAAGACCTCCTAATCGATTTGTGAATGAAAAGCTGTTCATTATATTATAAATGTTAATAGTTTCTATTGAAGGCCATTCTCTTTTTTTCTCCGTGTGGGAAATTAAATGAATCCCGCTTCCGATTTTGTCCCAGGTTAGCTATCAGGACATTAGCGAAAGGCTGAATTTAAAACGGTGAAATGAAAAAAAAGATATATAAGTACTAGAGGTCTCATTTTATGCTCAAGCTCACCTCATACGGGAATTCCCGGAGCCGTTAAAAACGTTTGCTAGCCCGTAAAACCTACGAGTGTATAATGCAGATGGAGACCCTGGTGTCACATTTTTGCAACTGTATTGTTTGTTTTATGTCTTTGTGCTGATGGAAAATGCTTCCTAGGAAAAAAATGAACACGCCGTTTCTATAATTCTGCACAATAAAGACGATTATTATCATATGAGAACTGTTTTTTCCTTCCCCGGACAGAAATCCATAACCAGTATATCCTACCTATGTCATGCACCAGAGCAGGATGAGGACCCAAACGCGTGACGTTTCTCACACAAGCCTTTTATTTTACGGGGAATGGGGAGTTATGCACGTTAAGCAGCAGTCTGGCGTGAAATGATAGAAAGCCATAGGCTGACCAGATCGATACCAATTGCCGGGGTGGATATCGGACGGGTGGGGTCGATAATGGACAGGACGGGACAGACAGGATTGACAAAGAAACAGGATATGGAAAAATAAACGGGACAAACTAGACGGGAACGAAAACTGGAAAGAATCAAACAGGACAAACTAGACAGGAACGAAACTGGAAACCGATATTACACAGGACAAAATATATGGGAACAATACCGGACAGGAAACTCCAACGGGAAATGGGGAGTCATGCACGTTAGGCAGCAGTCTGCCGTGAAATGATAGAAAGCCACAGACCGAACAAGATCTATACCAATTGCCTGAGCAGATATCGGACATATGGGGTCGATACCGGACAGGATTGATAATGAAACAGGATATCGAAATAAAACAGGAGAAACTAGACGGGAACAAAAACTGTAGAGAATAATAAACGGGACAAAAGTAGACGGGAACGAAACTGGAAACTGATATTGAACAGGACAAAAATAAACGGGAACAATACCCGATAGGAAATACCAACAGGAAAACAGGACCGAGTCAGAACCCACATCTTGCGGGGCAGAGGTTCGTTGACGGACTGACAAAGAAAGTATGAGAGCACTGAGCTTATACAGACTGAAATCCAATCTGTCAATGAGCCGCAGCTTGCACCACACGGGCGGGGCCAATTGGGCGCCATGGCAACTGTGACAACCTAGTCTATTTTTGTATACAATATTTTGAAAAATATTTGCCCCCTTTCTGATTTCTGTGTTTTATGCAAATCTGTCACTCACAAAGGTTTCAAATCATTAAACTCAATTTTAATATCTCACAGAGACAACCCAAAGAAATACAAAATGTCAGGACCAGAACGGAAACTGGACCCAATTCCGTGACGTTTACCACAAGTTGTATTGAAAGAAAGAGGAAGGGTTGCGCCCACGATCCGGTGTTCGCTGGACGTCAGAAACAAGTCGCTCTCGGATTCGGACTGGGATCCGAACACGGAAGTGGATCTTCCCTAGAGACCGATGACGGTGTCAGGGACGGGAAAACTGGTCGGGAGCCGGGACTGGGAGAGCAAAGCGTGGTCAGGGTCGAAAACGAGTCGTAAGCCAGAACGGGAGAGTAGACGTAGTCTGGGACAAAAAGAGGTCGTAAGCCGGGACGGGAGAACAGATGTGGTCAGGATCAAAACAGGTCATAGCCGGAGACAGACAGGAGCAAAAACGGGACAGGTGGGAGTTGGGGTTAAAAAAGGCTTGCCTAGTATACACTGAGGTTTGCAGACGGACTGACAACGGGGGACTGACAGGACTGGGTTCAGTATAGTCATAGTGAGAGAGAGCCAATCAGAGCGCACCCAATGAGCGGGCATATGTGATTCCTATCAGTAATCATGATTGATTCCATTTATTAAGGCACAAAAAACGTCAAAAACGATTTGACCCTTGAAAATGTCATTGCCCCTAAACCTAATGGTGTATTGGGCTACCTTTGGCAGCAATAACAGTACCTTGAAGTCATTTTTGCCCACTCTTCTTTGCAAATTGGCTTCAAATCTGCCATGTTTGTGTCATGATTACTGATGCGGGGCTTCTGAGTCTGCTCTGTTGGCAGCCGCAGACTGATTGGCTGCTTCCTCTTTTTTAAACCCCTGTTTTCCTGTCAACATTTGTCGGATCATCTGTGAACCTATGCTACACGCTAGGCAAACTTTCGTGACTCCTGACTCTATCCTGCCCTGTTTTTCTGTCTGATCCCCGTTGCTGACCTTTGTCTGGACCCGTTTATGTTTTGGCCACACCACAGCATCTCAGTTGGATTTGAATCCGGACTTTGACTTGGCCACTCCAGAACCCTCATTTTTGTTTTTTTCCGAGACATTCTGAGTTGCAGGTGTCTTTGGGATTGTTGCCATGTTGCATGCTTGAATTTTAGGGCATGAACTGATGGCCGGATGTTCTCATCCAGGATCTTCTGCTAAACACCAGAATCCATGATCAACCAGAGCAAGTTATCCTGGTCTTGAGGCAGGTAAATTCCTTTGTAACACCATACCTGTCCACCTGTACGTTTTTGCCGCACAAAGTATGTTTATGACGCATTTTAAGACGTGTAAGACGTACAAGAAAATCTGTACGGGAAAAGGCAAATTTGTCAATGATGGGTACCATCCGGTATACACCAACTATCGTGAAAAGGCAAATCAATCAAGTCAAACGAATTCGCCGCGGTAGCCTCTATCTCGGTATCGTTTTTTTCGTTGCAAACAAATCGAGCGGTTTGATGCTACTGTGCGCATGCGTCTGCCACCCGGGGATTTCCCATCATGCATCATTCCGTGGTACTTGTGTAGTGAAAGGAAGTCCGTCTCTTTTTAGAGAACCGGCTTTTTCGGCTCAACTCATTAAAGAGAGCCGGCTCTCAAACGGCTCACTTGCTTTATGCATTATATTACGAATGATGATGTTGTATAAAGAAGTTAAGAAAAAAGGAGAAAATGAAAAAAGACAGGTTTGTGGTTATCCCTTTAATCCAGGAGGTAGAGTGCTCGTCTTGGGATCAAGAGATCTCAGTTCGAATCCCGGCTCCTCCGTGTTACATGTCGAAGTGTCCTTGGGTAAGACACTGAACCCCTAATACCCCCAATATGCAGGTTAGCGCCTTACATGGCTGCACGGCCGCTATTGGGAAATGTGAAGCACACTGGAAAGCGCTTTGAGAAGTCTTGACTTGAAAAGCGCTATATAAATGCAGATCATTTCATTTCACATTTCATTTTTACTCAGGGGCCACACGAGAGAATAAAAATTCTGTCGGGGGCCGGACTAGTAGATTAAAGAGAAAGAAAAAGAAAGATAAAGAAAAAAGAGAAAGAGGGAGGGAAAAGGAGAGAGGGCCTAACAAAGAAAGAAAAAGAGAGAAAGGGAAAGAGCATAAGAAACAAAAGATAAAAAGTCATGAGAGAGGGGGAAAAGAAAGGGAGAAGAAGAAAAAAATCCAAAGAGAAATAGAAAGACAGAGGGACAATAAAGAGAAAAGAAAGCGCTACGGGTATGAAGAGAGAAAGAAAAGAGAGAAAAAGAAAAAAGGAAGAGGTTAAAAGACACAGAGAGTGAGAGACAGAGACAGAGTGTGAGAAAAGGGGTGGAAAAGAAAGAAAGAAAGAAAGAAAGAAAGAAAGAAAGGCAGAGAGAGAAAGAGAGAGAAAGAGAGAGAGAGAGAGAAAAATAAATACAAGTACAGTGTCTTTGTGAGAGGCAGTTGGCTTTGGCAACATAGAGTTGACATATTTCAGCCTGCAGCTTTTTTTTCTCTCGTGCTTCTCTGAGTGTTGTCTCGCGGGCCGGATTCAATCCCTTAGCGGGCCTAATCCGGCCCGCGGACGGCCTGTTTGACACCTGTGCTTTAATCAGTATATTACCAACAATAATTTAATGCAAAAAAATGAATGAATAATTTTAATAAGAAAATGTATTATTCTACTTCATTATATTTGCATGTATTTTTCCTTCTACAGTAAACTTCCAAGCTACTTCATTTTTCAACTTTTGTTGTAATAAATATATATTATATATATTATATAAAGAAACACACGTATAATATAACATGTGAAACTACATAAATAAACACGTTTGAAAAAAAATATGGTATATTTTGTATGGGAAAATATGACAGTTTGGAAGGGCATGATTCCGTGGAGGTTGACCGGTTTGTAACACGTTAGTCGGTATCGGACTCCAGAAGCAGGATTTTATCAGGTATCGCTGGGGATATCAGTTATCCTGCATCCTTAGCTATGACCACACATCCATTCTTTATTTTAAACTCCTCGTCGCTTGTTCTCTGGACATTTTTTTCCGTTTCCGCGTCCCGTTCCCGTCTGTCTCTCGCCGCACTTCTTAAGATGCTGTCAAGAGTGCTTTGGCGTAAGAACGGATGGGAGCGGCGCACTCTCTCCTGTTCTCAGCATCAGTCATCGGAACACTTCGCCTCGGGAGGGAAATCGATCTCCTGCCAAGTTCACAGATAGAAAGGATGGGGGAGGATGCGGGAGGACGAGGGGGAACGTGACGAAAAGGGGGTGTGGGGGAGCGTCCCCGCATCCGCGGAGCCTTCCTAGCTAGAAAACGCTGATAGATCTTCTGTCAAAGGGAAGAGAGTGTCGGTTAAACATTTGAAAAAGATGGGAAGTGGAGGCGGGCCGGCTTTCCCTAGTCTAATCACGTAAAAGCAGGCCTGGACTTGATTATGGTTTGAAAATCCCACCTCAGCGAAAGTTGCCTTATCCGCCGCATTGCCACTTGGCGCTTTCTCATCACCGTGAGGAATTATTGGAGGGAAACCAACCGAAGGAAGGAGGGAAGGCATCCGTCAATTACGCTCTACATCGTTTCGTTTTTTCATATATACCGTATATGTTGGTTCTGATTGGTTCATGGACTCTTTTCAAACCCCCGGCTCCCAAGAGGAAACTGTCAGACCGTCTGCGAACCTATGCTTCCAGCTAGGCAAGCTCTGTACCTTCCGACATTCTCCTGTCCTGTTTTCTCTTGCCTGATACCTGTTTCCGGACCAGTTTCTGCCCTGCCATCGACCTGTTTTGCCCTGTTTCCTTCCTGATACCTGTTGCCGACCTCTTTTCTGGACTCGTTACGGCCCTTGCTCCCCCGTCCCGAGTATCGACCAGTTTTCCTGCCATCAGCTACCCGTGTCCGACGATCATCGGATTGTGGAAGCAAGCACTGCTCTCTCTTCATCAATAAAACTGAGTAAAACATACGCTATTGGGTCCTGTCTCCGTTTCTGGCCTGTGACCAAAATATCTGTAACCGCAGTGTACCCGTCCCGCCAAGGATCCACATTCAGGTTGGACTGGATAATGAGGCTTTTATTTTAGTTACGTTAGCAGCGCGCAGGAGACTGCACACACCATGTAGTTAGCACCTTCGCTGTGGAGGATTTTATACATTTGACTCTAAAGGATTTTATACGATTGAATACAAGTTACATTTATTGAGTTTAATGCTATGGTTAGTTACTGACTGTGCCTTTATTCAATGAGCAGTGAAAGTTCAGGGCAGGCATTAAGTGGTGGAAAAGGTTTTTTACAGGAACGGGACGGACTGCTGATAAGATAATCTGCACACCCAGACGCTGTTTCCACTGTTTCCTTCTCTAGCCACACCCATCCCCGTGTCCCATGATTAGCAAATTGCTTGACAAAGCATTTTTTGCTGTTGCCACCTTGGACACTCCTTTACAGTAGCATCTCACGCTAGCCCCGGACGCTGATTGGCTGCTTATCTGTTTGAACCCCCGTCTTCCTTTTACCCATTGTCAGTCCGTCTGCAAACCTCAGCCCCACGCTAGGCAAGCTTTTTCGACCCTGACTCTATCCTGTCTTCATTCCTGTTTGCAAGCCTTTTCCTCCTTCTAAAGAAAGCTGAGTAAAACGAACGCTATTGGGTCCTGTCTCTGTTCCTGGCTTATTACATCATGAGGATTAATCTTAAACGACCTCTAGTGGTGAGTTTTTATACACTTTCATTTTAAAAGGCATGACTAGCTCTTGTTAATTTACAATTGTGGAGAGGACGGTAATTTGTCAATTGTGATTTAATCTGAACAAAATAAACCCCCGTCTTCCTGTCACCCATTGTCAGTCCGTCTGCAAACCTCAGCCCCATGCTAGGCAAGCATTTTTCGACCCCGACTCTCTCCTGTTCTGATTCCCGTCTGTGACCCCTTTTCTGAACTCGTTTACGTTTTTCGCTCCACCGTCCCGGCCATTCTTCCTTACCATTGTGTCAGGTGAATTTTAAAAACCAAAAACATCTCATATAGCAAATCCTAGTCTGAAGGTCTGCGTCTGGAACACAAGCCCAATAAAGCTCCGAGACCTTTAAAATCTCCATCCTCGTACTGACATGACCTATAAAGATAATAAAACATTTTCATAACAAAAAAACAAAGTCATAACAGTTTATTATCGTCATCTTGAAGTAGCCTGAACGCTACTACATCATGCTAACACCCGTGTGAGAGAGATTTACACCTTTTTCTAGATTGTTTTTTTTCCTGGTTTTGAAATTCCCTTCCTGTTTATTGTGCGTTGATGGAAGAGGAGAGGGTATTTTTCCTCCATTCTGGCACGATTCCGCTAAAGTAAGACTATTACAGCATATTTGTATCCATCTGAAAGACAGAGAGCGCTATTTTTATGTTTACAGCTAAAAAGAAGGACCAAAAGGGAAACAGAACCCACTCGCGTAACGTTTCTCACAGTTTTATTGGGAAGAAGGGAAGGGAGTGCACACACAATCCGGTGGTCGCGGGGAGCAAGTCGTTTTGAAGTGGGACTTCCGTGGCGAGCGATGGCGGGGTCGGGAACGGAAAAAAACGGGTCAGTCTCCGGGAGAGAAAAGCAAAAAACGTGATGGGGTTCGGGAACAAGTGGAAAGCCCGGAGAGGAGAGTAGTCGAGGTCGAGATCAAAACAGGTCGTAATTGGGACGGGAGAGCAGACGCGGTTGAGATCGAAACAGATCGTAGCGGGAGACAAACAGGAGCAAAAACGGGACAGGCGGGAGTCAGGGTCGAAAAAGGCTTGCCTTGTATAAACAGAGGTTCGCAGACGGACTGACAAGGGGGGATTGACAGGACTGGGTTAAAATAGGGACAGGGGGCCAATCAGAGCCCGCAGAAATTCTTGCCAAATGAGCGGGCACAGGTGATTCACATTGGTAATCATGACCCAAATTTCCAGGGCATGTGAAAAAGGGCTTGCCGTGTAAAAAAGAGATTCGCAGACGGACTGACAAAAGGGGAGTGACAGGACAGAGTTTCAAACTGACAGGGAACCAATCTGTCAACAAGCTACAGCTGGTGCCATACGGGCGGGGCCAATTGGGCGCCATGGCAACCGTCTACCTACGGTGTGACGTGACTTGAGCTGATACGACAGAGTAGCAGGTGGATGCATAAGGGGGAGGGGACGGCGCCACCTGTAAACGTTTCATTATTTTCAATATTTTTCCTATCGCCTATTCAGATTCAGATTCAGATTCAGATCTACTTTATTGTCATTCTAGTACACGTGTATACAGAACGAAATGTCGATGCATCTGACCCCCACAGTTTCCTTGAATGTACAGATATAAATAATGTTGTTATTGGTTACAGCCATAAAACCTAGCCAGTACTGGTACCAATTCGTGCACCTTCTTCATAATTCTTGATCATTTTAAGCTTTGCTTCCATTATCATCATTTTTTTTTCTTCTCCCTTTAGCATCTAGGCCTGTCTCGGGACCCGTAGCAATTACATACAGGACAGAAAATACAGTACTGTGTCGCACTAACTCTGACTGAATGAAAATCAAAGAATTGTGGGTAGCTCCGACAATAGTATTTAGCCATCTTGATGAGGCCGTGACACCAGCCAATAGCAAGCCGCCGTTTTATATGACGTCAACCAATAGCGTCATTTTCACAAACCCAGCAATGTCTAAAAGACGTAAAGAGGGGAAAATGACGTAGAAAGGGCCGGAAAACATCTGTAAAAACGTCATATGGCGGGGACACTGTATCCCGGGGGCTTACTTAATACTGAAGAGTATCAAGATTTCCATCCTACATCTAGATTGAGAGATAGATATAGATTGATAGATGTCTAGATAGATAGATGTCTAGATAGATAGATATATAGATAGATGTCTAGATAGATGTCTAGATCGATAGATGTCTTGATAGATAGATGTATGTCTAGATGGACGGATAGATCGATAGATAGAGAGGGATAGAGATAGATACACGTCTAGATAGATGGATAGATGTCTAGAAAGATAGATAGATAGATGTCTAGAAAGATAGATGATAGATGTCTAGATAGATAGGTAGATAGATGTCTAGATAGATAGTGGATAGATGTCTAGATAGATAGGTAGATGGATGTCTAGATAGATAGGTGGATAGATGTCTAGAGATAGATGTCTAGATAGGTAGCTAGTGGTCTAGATAGGTAGCTAGATGTCTAGATCGATAGATTGATGTCTAGATAGATATATAGATATGGATAGAGATAATTAGATGTCTAGATAGATGTCTAGATAGATAGATGTCTAGATCGATAGAGATAGATAGATGTCGACATAAATAGATGTCTAGATGGATAGGTAGATGTCTAGATAGATGGATAGATAGATAGATAGATAGATATAGATAGAGATAGGTAGATGTCTAGATAAATAGATGTCTAGATGGATAGGTAGATGTCTAGATACATAGATATAGATATAGATAGATAGATGTCTAGATAAATAGACAGATAAATGTTTTGATAGATAGACAGATAGATGTTTAGATAGATGTCTCGATGTCTAGATAGATGGATAGATGTCTAGACAGATAGATGATAGATGTCTAGATAGATAGGTAGATAGATGTCTAGATAGATAGTGGATAGATGTCTAGATAGATAGGTAGATAGATGTCTAGATAGATAGGTAGATAGATGTCTAGAGATAGATGTCTAGATAGGTAGATAGTGGTCTAGATAGGTAGCTAGATGTCTAGATAGGTAGATAGATGTCTAGATGGATAGATAGATGTCTAGATCGATAGATTGATGTCTAGATAGATATATAGATATGGATAGAGATAATTAGATGTCTAGATAGATGTCTAGATCGATAGAGATAGATAGATGTCGACATACATAGATGGATAGATGTCTAGATAGATAGATAGATGTCTAGATGGATAGGTAGATGTCTAGATAGATAGATATAGATAGAGATAGATAGATGTCTAGATAAATAGACAGATAAATGTTTAGATAGATAGAGAGATAGATGTTTAGATAGATGTTTAGATAGATGTCTCGATGTCTAGATAGATGTCTCGATGTCTAGATAGATAGATAGATAAATGTCTAGATAGATACATGTCTAGAGAGAGAGAGAGAGTCTAGATAGATAGAAAGATAGATGGATAGATACTTTCTTCATCCACATTTCCGTGACGGGATGAATGATTCATGAACGATACCGCGCCTGAAAATTCCCAGCCACTTAATTATGATAATGGATTTACGCGTATAACCATTCCAATGACTTCCATCATCTGGTTAACCGTTTTCTTACAAATATTTCCACAAGACATTTGGTTTGGAAACGGCATTAGCATTTTTCCCTAAGGCTGAGCAAATAGAAAAATGGATTTTTTTCAAACCTTTTCCTTTTTTAAATTCCAAGACGAGAGGGGGTCTTACATTAAACACACTTTATTGATGTGGAAAAAAAAAAAAAAAATTGATTGATTATAAAAATAAAAATATTGATAAATGCTAATCCTTTAGCAACGACTTTTTATCCATTATTTCCCGATCTAGTTTCTCTAAAACAGTCACACTGTCAGGACCAGAACGGGGAACAGGACCCACTCGCGTAACATTACTCACAGTTTCATTGGGGAGATGGGAAATGAGTGCATACAGGATCTGGAGATCGCTGGTCACGGGGAGTAGGTTGCTCAGACGCGAGAGTGGGACTTCCGTGGCGAGCGATAACGGGAACGGGAAAAAGTCGAAAACCGGGAGAGGAGAGTAGCCGGGGTCGAGATCAAACAGATCGTAGCGGGAGAACGACAAGAGCAAAAACACAGGAAGCGAAAAAAGAGCAGACGACCGACCAAAGGGGACAGACAGGACAGAGTTTAAATACTGACAGGGAGCTGCAGCTGGCGCCACATGGGCGGGGCCAATTGTGCGCCATGGCAACCGTGACACACACAAAGCATTCATCATCATAAATTGGAGTTATGGTAGATGGACTGAATTTATATAGCGTTTTACCAGTCACTGAGGACCTTTACAATACACTTCACACTTTACCCATTCACACACACACACCGATAGCGGAGTCAACCACACAAGGGGACTAACTGTATATGGGAAACCTTAGGGCAGAGGTGGGTAGTAACGGAGTACATTTTCTCCGGTTACATTTACTTACGTTTTGGGAAATTTTGTACTTCTAGGAGTGTTTTAAAATCTCTATTGTCAAGACCAGAACGGAGACAGGACCCACTTGCATAACGTTTCTCACAAGTTTTATTAAAGGAAAGAGGAAGGGCTGCGCCCACGATCCGGAATTCGCTAGGCGCGGGAAACAGTGGGACTTCCGTGGCGACAGCGGCGGTGTCGTGAACAAGAAAAAAACAAGTGAGTAGCCGGGACAGGAGAGCAAAAAACGTGTTTGAGATCAGAAACGAGTCAAAAACCAGGAGAGTAGACGAGGTCAGCATTAAAAAAAACGGGTCCAAGCCAGGGAACAGACGGGAGCAAAAACAGGTGGGAGCCAGGTTCGAAAAAGGCTTAATCTGAGGTTCGCAGACGAACTGACAAAAGGGGACAGATAGGAGTGGGTTTACATAGGGACAGGGAGCCAATCAGAGTCCGAGGCAGTTGGCGGCAAAAGAGCGGGCACAGCTGAATCACATCAGTAAACATGACACCTATACTTTGAATAGTACTTGAGTACATTTGTGAAGAAAAAAGGGTACTTTTACTCCGCTACATTGAAGTCGTTCCTTGGTGACTTCATAAATCCCCTCCACGTAAATACGCGTCCGTCTGTCTCCACTAAGGCTCTACCATGTTCAACCAATCAAACGTGGCAGCCTCGTCACATGACCATATTCCACTTCAGCGGGGGAATTTGTCAAGAACCAAAACAGGAGGAGAACCCAAATGCGTGACAGAAAGATACAATAATGAGTCATTTTTAGAGTTGTCTCATTGCTCCTGATGTGTACTGGCACAGTTTTCCCACGCCTCGTGGCTCCAAGGTGGACCCTTCCCTAAACCGGGGGACCCCAGTCAGCCATTTTGGTCAAAGTTCTTTTGGGCCCTCCAGGGCAAAGGCATGTGCAGATGGCAGGTGAAGAGAGAAGAGAGCAAGAAAGCTGTCCGCGCATCTCTTTTAAAGTGTGATGAGGTCACGGTCACCTTGAGGTGGTCCTGTGACTGGTGAGTTCCTGTTGAACCTTTTTGAAATAAAGTTCTCCAATTGGTTGATTGTAATTATTATAATAATAATAATTGTTGATGATAGGCAAAATTTCGTTTAGACACGCAGGAAAATAATTCTTGGCATGAACATGACACCGAGTTGCAGATAATTAATCATGAGTATATATGAAGAAGTTATTTGCATTACCTATATTATATATTATTAGATATTACTATATTAGATTCAAGATGGCGGCGCGCGCGAGTGCAGCGGCTTCACGCTCTCCAGTCAGTCTTTTTGTTTTTAGTGTTCTTTTATCATATTATCCAGAGGGATATACAGAGACCACCGGGATCTCCCTGGGTGATCTGCCTGCCGACAGACGACGGAAATGGCGGAGGGAGCGAAAGCAAAAGCGAGGCTAAGAAGGCTAGCACACAGACCGGCGCTTCCGAGCCTGTTCCTGACCAATAACATAGCCATCGTTCACAAAATGAGTGAATTTGAGCTGTGGATCGCCACCTACAGCTTCGTCCGGAATTGCAGTATTTTTGTCATCACGGAGTCTTGGCTTCCCTGACGCCGCAGTCCAACGAGCAGGATGCACGTTACTGACAGGGGTGGGGGACTATGCGCTGCAATAACAGCAGAATCATTGACACACACTGCTCACCCGATATAGAGTTTCTAGCAATATCGTGTAGACCCTTCTATCTACTGAGAGAGCTAACTGTGGTTATTGTGATTGCTGTTTACGTTCCACCGTATGCTAACGTTAGCATAGGGCTAAATCTCCTGCCTGCTGCTATCAATAAACAGCAGCTTGCACGGAGCATTTATCGTCGCCGGCGACTTTAATCAGGGATGCTTAGGGACTGTATTTTAATACGTGCAACCAGGGAAGAAAAACACTGGACCGTGTGTACAGTAACATCAAACATGCGTACAGAGCTTCCCCCCTCCTCCACCTAGATGGATCCGACCATCTCTCTCTGACCCTCGCCCTCTCCGGAGAAAAACACAGCCTGCGACAAGGACAATACAAACATCTTCTTTGTTCCTTTATCTTCTTTGTTTTCTTTTATCTTCACAGTAAAATGTGAACCTGGAGTGCCACTTCCAATATGTTCAACCCATTTTGTAACAATGATAATAAAGGTATGTATATTCTATTCTATTTTTTCTATTATATTCTATATGCCATAATAATATCTTGGAATAGTTAGTACTGGCACTCAAAAACTGTATTAATCAATGTATTTATAAAGTGGCGCTTTAGTCTCTCCGACACTCATTTTTAGGGACGGGTTACCGAAACTTGCGATTGCAAACAAAAATAATTGGATTCATTTCTTGTGTTTTCATTGTTTTTCTTCCAAGCCATGAACCGAATCCTGTCGCTAGTAGCAACCTTTGACAAAAATCTCATCGGAAAACAAGAGTTTCGCGTTCGCTAGCTCGACTTCAGAGCCCCGACGATGTCAGTGCGAGAGACGAGGCGCAATGGCGGCGGAACGTCGGAGATGTTTTGCCAGCCTCGGGCTGAAACGCCGCGCTAGCGTCAACCGGCTGTCGTCTTCGGCTTGTTAGAAGAGATAAAACGCTTCCGCACCCGTCGAAGTTGCGGAAAATCGACTTTTTATTTGCTCGTTCCTCTCCCTTCCTGAGGGGAAGGGATTTAAAAGTAAACGCCAGCGTTTCGAGTTGTCAAGTATTTAAATGGGGCAGCACGGTGGAGCAGTGGTTAGCACGTGTGCGGCACAGTTCTGAGGTCATGAGATCGAAACTCCTGTGTGGAGTTTGCATGTTCTCCCCGTGCTTGCGTGAGTTTCCTCTGGGCACTCCGGTTTACTCCCACATTCTAAAGACATGCATGTCAGGTGAATGGCCAGTCCAAAGTGTCCCTAGGCAAATTGTCTGTCCCTGTGTGCCCTGTGACTGGCTGGCAAACAGTTCAGGGTGTCCCCTGCCCACTGCCCGAAGACATCTGGGATGGACAAAAAGAGGACAAAATAGACGGGAACAATACCGGACAGGAAACACAGGCAAGAAACCGCACGGAGTCGAAACCCACGTCTTGCGGGGTAAAAGTTCGTTGACGGACTGACAAAGGAAAAATAAGAGCACTGAGCTTAAATAGACAGAAAGACAATCGGTCAATGACCCGCAGCTGGTGCCACATGGGCGGGGCCAATTTGGCGCCATGGCAACCGTGATAGAAAACTACAAGACTATTTATAAATTATGAAAATTATCGACACATTTTCGGTTCTGTGCATCCAAAATTCAATTTCATGCAAACCAGTATCATTATTCCCATTTTCAAGTTATTCATACCTCTCCCCACCAATTTGTGTTTTGTCAGTCAAGACCTAATTTGTGTCCCCATCCTGAAAACTACAAACATGTCCAGAAAAACAAGGACAATCAACATATTATCCGGAGAGTCCATCTACAATTCAAATTCTTACAAGTCTCTACAGATGTCCCATTTGTAAGTTATTCATTCTTCGCAGTTTGTCTTTTACCAGTCAAGACTTTGTACCTGTCCCCAGCCTGAAAACTAGAAGATTGTCCATAAATTAAGAAGAAACTCAATACATATTCAGGACCGTCCAAGTATAATTTAAATGCATGCAAGTTTCTATCGTTTTTCCATCTGCAAGTTATTCGTACCTCTCCCCATCATTTTGTTTTGCCAAAAGAAACTTCATACACGAAAACTGCAAAACATGTTCATAAATTAAAACAATCAATACATATTTAGTTCTGGCATTCTACAATTTCATGCAAAGTTCTCTTGTTTTCTCGTCTGTTAGTTATTCATACCTCCCCCGATCAATCTTTGTTTTGCCAGAAGAAACTTCATACCTGTGCCCAACCTAAAAACTACAAAAAATGTCCATGAATTCAGAAAACCGTACATATTTATTTCTGTTCATCTAAAGTTTAATGTCATGCAAAGTTTTATCGTTGTTCCATGTTCAGGTTATTCATACCTCCCCCCATCGATTTGTATTTTGCCAGAAAAGACTTCATACATGTGCCTCACCTGAAAAGTACAAAAATGTCCAATAATTAAGAAAATCAATCCATATTTAGTTCTGGCATTCTACAATTTCATGCAAAGTTCTCTTGTTTTCTTGTCTGCAAGTTATTCATACCTCACCCGATCAATCTTTGTTTTGCCAGAAGAAACTTCATTCCTGTGCCCAACCTAAAAACTACAAATATGTCCATGAATTCAGAAAACTATACATATTTAATTCCGTCAAACTACAATTTAATTTCATGCAAAGTTATATCCCGTCTGCAATTTGTTCATGCCTCTCCCACCAATTTGTGTTCTGCAAGCCAAGACTTCACTCAGGACCATGTCCCATTTTGATCTGAAAACTATAAAAATGTGTGTAAACCAAGAAAAAAACAACTAATTTCCAGGTCTGTAAATATAAAATTTGATTTCATGCAAACCACTATTATTTTCCCATTTTCAAGTTTTTCATACCTCTCCCCATCATTTTGTGTTCTGTCAAAAGAAACGTCATACATGAAAACTGCAATAAATGTTCATGGATTTGTATAATCTATACACATTTAGCTCCTCCGATCTACAATTTAATTTAATGCAAAGTTCGCTCGTTTTCTCGTCTGCAATTTGTTCATACCTCCCCCCAGTAAAGACTTCATAGATGTGCCCAATCTGAAAAGTACAAAAATGCCCATGAATTAAGAAAATCAATCCATATCTAGTTCTGTCCATCTAAAGTTTAATGTCATGCAATGTTTGTTCGTTTTCTCGTCTGCAATTTGTTCATACCTCCCCCAGTAAAGACTTCATAGATGTGCCCAACCTGAAAAGTACAAAAATGTTCATGAATTCAGAAATTCAATTCATATTTAGTTCCGTCCATCTAAAGTTTAATGTCATGCAATGTTTGTTCGTTTTCTCGTCTGCAATTTGTTCATACCTCCCCCAGTAAAGACTTCATACATGTGCCCAACCTGAAAAGTACCAAAATGCCGATGAATTAAGAAAATCAATCCATATTTAGTTCCGTCCATCTAAAGTTTAATGTCATGCAATGTTTGTTCGTTTTCTCGTCTGCAATTTGTTCATACCTCCCCCCAGTAAAGACTTCATAGATGTGCCCAACCTGAAAAGTACCAAAATGCCCATGAATTAAGAAAATCATTCCATAATTAGTTCCGTCCATCTAAAGTTTAATGTCATGCAAAGTGTGTTCGTTTTCTCGTCTGCAATTTGTTCATACCTCCCCCCAGTAAAGACTTCATACATGTGTCCAACCTGAGAAGTACAAAAATGTCCATGAATTAAGAAAATCAATCCATATTTAGTTCTGTCCATCTAAAGTTTAATGTCATGCAATGTTTGATCGTTTTCTCGTCTGCAATTTGTTCATACCTCCCCCCAGTAAAGACTTCATAGATGTGCCCAATCTGAAAAGTACAAAAATGTCCATAAATTCAGAAAATCGATCCATATTTAGTTCTGTCCATTTAAAGTTTAATGCCATGCAAAGTTCTATCGTTTTTCCGTGTTCAAGTAATTCATTCCTCCCCCATCACGTCTTCCCTCTAAAGAAGCGAATAAAAGCTGATTCCCATTCAGTCCTCCGAAAACTCCGAAGCCCGTGAAAGGCGTCCAATCACAGACAAACTTTCTCCATCACCCTCGTCATCAGTCTGATTTATGAACGCCGTGGATTTGCCCTTTCTTCTACCGTATCGTTCTTCTCCCTTCCAGGCGAGGAACGATTTACAACTAAAGCACTTGTTTTACACCGTTCGCATACTCAAACTCTCGTTAATCGGCGACTTTGAACGGCACCAAGGCGGAAAATGACTCGCAGCTGAAGAATTCCGTCACGAAGGAAGGGGGGGAGGAATAAGTCAGGAATGATTTAGACGTACAACTGTCGGGCTTTTACGAGTCGGTGTCATCGAAAAAAGGAATTATTTTCTGACGGGAAGAAGAATTTCGGGCCGGGGACCTTTAATGTACACGAACGTTTTATTTGGGTGTCAGTGCTCAAAGATGTCGGCTAATGGAGGTTCTCTTTGGAAGGGAAAACTCATTAAAGGCTAAAAGTTGGAGGACTCCTGCTGGTTTTCGCTTTTGTACGTCGTTCCGTCTTTTTCTTATCTGGTCTCGTATCGGCATATCTTAAACAAAATGGCCTGGTTAAATACGTTACTTTCCAGGATAGAAGGGAAAAAAATATCCTCACGAAAAACGGTAGCTGTTGAAAAATACTTGCTGTAAGCTAGAGTTTGTATTGTAGTTTTGATCCCGACCACATGTAATACTTCTTTCCACCACTACCGGCGTATGGCGCTGTGAGAGAGGTCACCCAGTATCCACCCCGAAGAAGAAATATGCTTCCTCTTCCTCGTTTGAGTGTAAACATTCTATAATGTATCTCCAGCGCGCTAAGAACTTTGACATTCTTATCGTTTAACATCTCGTACATCCAGTCAATATTTTTGGTGTAAAGTGTAAAGAAGAGGCGAGCCGTTTCTTTTAAATGAAATAAGAAAGCTTAATGCGGTTGAGAAAATGGTCGGATTGCTTATTTTGGGCCATTTTTTACCACATACGAGGAAGTTGCCTAACTCTTGAAGCTCATCTTCCAAAAGTAGGTTGAAATAACTTTATTTATCTTTGTGGAGCATATTATTTTATTAAATGTTTATTTTTCGGTACGAAACAATACAGGTTCTTATACAAGCCTAAAACATACAAAATATAGCCCTGAAGCAACATACCGACTAATTCAACCCGCTCATTTGGCGCCAACCGCTACGGGTTCTGATTGGCTCCCTGTCACTATTTGAACCCAGTCCTGTCTGTCCCCTGTTGTCAGTCCGTCTGCGAATCTCTGTTTATACAAGGCAATCCTTTTTTGACCCCGACTCCCGCCTGTCCCGTTTTTGCTCCCATTTGTCTCCGGCTACGACCAGTTTTGATCCCGACCCTTGTCTGCTCTCCCGTCCCGGCTTACGACCCATTTTTGATTCCGACTAAGTCTACTCTCCTGTCCTGGCTTACGACTCGTTTCCAACCCCGACCACGTTTTTGCTCTCCCTGTCCCGGCTACCGACCTGTTTTCCTGTCCCTGATACCGCCATCGCTCGCTACAGAAGACCCACTTCCGTATTCGGGTCACAATCCGAGTGCGAGAACGACTTGCTTCCCATGCCAGTGAGCATCGGATCGCAACAAACAATTATCATTGAAACAAACAAAATAATCGCCCATTGTAGATGATCTTCCTCATTCGAAGAAATAATTTCAACTCAAAATAGAAAACATGAATAAAACATATCTTTTAAAGATGACTTTGTTTATTTTAATTAGGGAAACCAATTTAAAATGCTGTAAAACAAGAAGATTGTATGCAAAATAATCAAGAGTTTTGGATTGTATTATTACACACTGTCACTTTAAGACAGATTTGCTTCAATGTGGAATAAAAGCAACATCGTTTCAATCGTCGTTTCAGGACAGCTGCACTTAAAAATAAAAAATAAAATAAAAAATATCTTTAGTCTCTGTAATTCTTTTTATAATTGTCTTTTTCGACTTTTCGACGATAAGGCACATCTAAAAGCCAAAAGTTTTAAAGTTGTCACCGTTGCCATGGCGCCCAATTGGCCCCGCCCGTGTGGTGCCAACTGCGGCTCGTTGACAGATTGGCTTTCCATCTATTTGAGCTCAGTGCTCTCACTCTTCCTTTGTCAGTCCGTCAACGAACCTCTGCCCCGCAAGACGTGGTTTCTGACTCTGTCCTGTTTCCTGTTGGTATTTCCAGTTCGGTATTGTTCCCCTTTATTTTTGTCCTGTTTAATATCGGTTTCCAGTTTCGTTTCCGCCTATTTTTGTCCTGCTCATTATTTTCTTCAGTTTTTGTTCCCATCTTGTTTGTCCTGTTTATTTTCAATATCCTGTTTCATTATCTATCCTGTCTGTCCCGTCCTGTCCGGTATCAACCCCATCTGTCTGATATCAACTCAGGGAATTGGAATCGATGTCGTCGGCCTCTGGCTTCCTGTCTTTCCACGCCAGACCGCTGCCTAACGTGCATGACTCCCCATTTCCCATAAAATAAAAGCTTGTGTGAGAAACGTCACGCATTTGGGTCCTGATCCTATTCTGGTTCTTGACAAAAGTACACACTATATACACCGAAAAATACAGTGGAAAATTTGGAAATGCATGGATAAATGATAATGCATACGGTAGCTGTTCTGCCTTTGAGAAACATAAAGAGTGGTCTTTGAGTGTCCTCTCGTGGTTAACAAGTCATTATTTGTTCCTAAAATGTATTTAAAAATGACACTGGATTCCGTGACGTTAGTTTATGTTCTACGAAATATTTTCTATTTTATTTAAATATATTTATTTTCTAGCAACCCTAGCTCTCACTGTTGTATAGTCCAATGATAAATAGATGTCTAGATAGATAGATGTCTGGATGTCTAGAGAGATAGATAGATGTCTAGATGTCTAGCTAGATAGATAAATAGATAGATAGATAGATAGATGTCTAGATGTCTAGCTAGATAGATAGATAGATAGATAGATAGATAGATAGATGTCTAGATGGATAAATAGATGTCTAGATGGATAGATGTCTAGATAGATGTCTGAATAGATAGATAGATAGATGTCTACATAGATAGATGGATGGATAAATGTCTAGATAGATAGATAGATAGATGCCTAGATAGATGGATAGACATAGAGACAGATAGAGATAGATAGATGTCTAGATAGAAAGATAGATGGATAGATAGATGTCTAGATAGACAGATAGATGGATAGAAAGATAGATGTCTAGATAGATGGATAGACATAGAGACAGATAGAGATAGATAGATGTCTAGATAGAAAGATAGATGGATAGATAGATGTCTAGATAGACAGATAGATGGATAGAAAGATAGATGTCTAGATAGCTATATGTCTAGATAGATAGATAGATGGATAGATAGATGTCTAGATAGAGAGATAGATGGATAGATGGATAGAAAGATAGATGTCTAGATAGATATATGTCTAGATAGACAGATAGATGGATAGATCGATGCCTAGATAGAGAGATAGATGGATAGAAAGATAGATGTCTAGATAGATATCTAGATAGATATATGTTTAGATAGATAGATGGATAGATGGATAGATAGATGTCTAGATAGAGAGATAGATGTCTAGATAGAGAGATAGATGTCTAGATGTATGTCTAGATAGATAGATGGATAGATAGATGTCTAGATAGATGTCTAGATAGATAGATGTCTCGATAAATGTCTAGATAGATGGATAAATGCCTAGATAGATAGATGTCTAGATAGAGATAGATAGAATCAAGTTTAATCCCCGTAGAGAAATTCACACTTCCAGCAGTATCCTTGTGTTGAAAAATAAAATAATAAAATAAAAGATGTAGAATACAAAAATAACCAATAAAAATACACACGGTCATAAAAATAGTGTAATATATAATGCTCCTGATAGATGAAAATCATACCACAAAAGATTATATTTTGGGGTTGCACCCTATAGTCTGGTGCGCCTTATTGTGTGGAAAATACAGTAGTTTGTTGCTAGATCTACAAAAGTCAAAAAGGGATAATCAAATGATGAAAGGAGGAAATAAAAGTCTACAAAGGCATTTCCAAGGTCTTAAAATCCCAGAAACCTGAATGGTGTTGAACGTTTCAAGGAAAAGCTTGCCAACCAATTAAAATTCCCCCAATAGTTCGATATCAACTGATCCCAGAGGTCAGTTCCATTCCAGAACTTCAGACCTCGATCGGGGTCAATCCTCGAGACTTAAACAGGAGAAAGTTCCAAGGTGACAACTAAAAACAGCAAAGTTAGGTGAGTTGACCAGCATCTTGATGACCCTCAACGACCTTGGGAGAAAATTTTTCACAGACGACGAAAACAAAGGTTGAATTATTGTTGAATGTGAAGAATTGTTTGGTTTTCTTCACAAGGGCTGCTTTGCTCTTTAGCTCCTGGACGACTTTCTAACCCTAGCTCTCACTGTTGTATGGTCCAATGATAGATAGATGTCTAGCTAGATAGATATCTAGATGTATAGATAGATGTATAGATATATAGATAGATGTCTAGATAGATAGCTGTCTAGATAGATAGATGTCTAGATGCATGGATAGTGTCTAGATAGATGTATATCTAGATGTCTGAATAGAAATATGGATGGATTGATAGATAGATGTCTAGATAGAGAGAGATGTCTCCATGTCTAGTTAGATGTCTAGATAGATAAGTAGATATCTAGATGTCTGGATAGATAGATGTCTAGATAGATAGATGTCTAGATAGATAGATGTCTAGATGTCTAGAGAGATGTCTAGATGTCTAGAGAGATGTCTAAATGCATGGATAGATGTCTAGATAGATATATATCTAGATGTCTGAATAGAAAGATGGATGGATTGATAGATAGATGTCTAGATAGATAGATAGATAGTCTAGATAGATAGTCTAGATAGATAGATGTCTAGATAGATAGATGTCTAGATAGATAGATAGATGTCTAGATAGATAGATAGATGTCTAGATGTCTAGATAGATGTCTAGATGTCTAGATAGATAGATAGATAGAGATGTCTCTATGTCTAGATAGATGTCTCGATAGATAGGCAGATATCTAAATGTCTGAATGGATAAATGTCTAGATAGATAGATGTCTAGATAGAGAGAGATGTCTAGATGTCTAGATAGATGTCTAAATGCATGGATAGATGCCTAGATAGTTTTATATGTATATAGATGTCTGGATAGATAGATGTCTAGATAGATAGATGCTTTGCTCTTTAGCTCCTGGACGACTTTCTAAAAACTAGCGATGACTTTTCTAAGGTGAGGCGAGCGGTGTGAAGCTGGCATTCACTTGGGGGCAAAGATTGTGTACAACAGGGCTGCTTGAGAAGAAAGACAATAGCCTATCTTTTTTTAAAGGTTTGTGTGTATCATGGCTTCCAGGTTTCGTTAGCCGCTAGCTAGACTTTGGCTATCTTTACATTCTCACACTACCAAATGAACCGACTAGAAGTACTAAAGTTTCATCTGTACTTAATGCGTGACATTCAGTCCTTTCGCCCCTGATATCTTGCTAGCCACTAGCCAGACTATAGCTAATGCTTACATTCTACTGCTACATAGCTAACTGTAGTGGCACTGTGTTAATTTGTTAGCACGTACCTTGTGTATGACATTCTGTATGGTCCATTGGCTCCATCCATTCATCGATTATCTTCACCGTTTATCCTCAGTAGGGTCGCGGGGGTGCTAGAGCCCATCCCAGCCGTCTTCAAGCAGTAGGCAGGAGACACCTTGAACAGCTTGCCAGCCATTTGCAGGTCCAATGGCTCCTTTATCATTATTTTTATAATACAAGTGTGACTCTTAAGTTGCATTAGACTCCGCCTACAACTGCATCATCATTATCAGTTCCTTCCGACTCCTTTTCTCTTGTCACTGTTCCCTAATTTTGGTTTCTGCCGCTAATTTTAATTTTGTTACATCCTTAATCGCACGTTCAAATGCATCTTAAAAAAACGAGGAATTCAGTCCACAGGGAAAATTTTAAGGCAACATGGACAAATTGGTCAGCTCGTAGAATTGTGCGTGTGGCAGAAAACATGCCCGTACCAATAGAAAGCCGCAAACTGAGTGTTTCAGGTTTTTGTTTTGGCTTCAAATTTTGATTTCAGTGCTTCATATCCGGCTTGAAGGACCAATATTTTCATTCGTCAGGGAAAAATAAAATGTGTCAAGAACTAATTGGTTAGTTCATTCAATTGGATGGGTCCTGTAAAACATCCGTAGGTGGCTGAAAACATGCCTGTTATATATAGAGCACAACTAACAAAAGTTTTTTCACATTTTTTGGTTTTAGGCTCAAATTTTGTTTGCAATGCATCTTCGGTGGTTGATTCACATCTGGCTCGAAGGACCAAACATTTTATTAGGCAGGAAAATTCGAAATTAGTCATGAACTAATTGGTCAGTTCATTCACTTGGACCGGTCCTGGAAAACATCCGTAGGCGGCTGAAAACATGCCTGTTACATATAGAACACCACAAAAAAAGTGTTTCACGTTTTTAGGTTTTGGCCCCAAATTTTGTTTGCAATGCATCTTCGGTCTCTGATTCAGATCTGGCTCAAAGGGCCAAAAATGTTATCAGGCTGGAAAATTCGAAATGAGTCAAGAACTAATTGGTCAGTTTGTTTGTTCACTTGTACAGGTCCTGGAAAACATCCGTAGGCGGCTGAAAACATGCCTGTTACATATAGAACACCACTAACTAAGTGTTTCACGTTTTTAGGTTTTGGCCCCAAATTTTGTTTGCAATGCATTTATGGTCGCTGGTTCAGATCTGGCTCGAAGGACAAAGAAATTCAGTCCGCAAGAAAAATTGAAACACAACATGAAGGAATTGGTCATTTAATAGACTCACATGGGTCCTGAAAACCTCCTAAGGTGGCAAAACACACGCCTGCTATGGATTGCACGCCAGAAACCGAGCGTTTCACATTCTCAGTTTTCTGTTTAACCCATATGTTTTCATTTCAGTTTATCCTTTTTCGGCGGTTCAGATCCGGCTCGAAGGACCAAAAACATTGAGTTGGCAGGTACAGTAAACAAACAAATTGTTCAGCTTGTGGAAATGCGCAGGTCCTAAAACACATTCGTAGGTGGTACAAAACATGCCTGCAGACTCTGGAGTCCCCCTATCTCATATTGCGATATTTTCCTGACTTTTAGAGTAGATTTTCCAAGTAGCTGTTATGGTTAGCCACTTCCACCAGCTCTGACCAACTCCATATATTGGCTCTTTTCAGACGCTCCGGGTGCATCCAGCTTGCCTACGAAATTTTACTGTTAGATGCTCCAGCTTTGCCCTTCCAAAGACAGATGGGGTCGATACCAGACAGGACAGGACAGACAAGAACGATACCAGATACCGGACCGACGGGGTCGATCCCGGACATGACGGGAAAGACAGGATTGATATCAGATACAGGAGACTGGAGACAGATACCAGACACTGGAGACTGGAGTTCGATATCAAAAAGGATGAGATGGACCGGGACGATACCCGATACTGGAGATTGTAGCAAGGTGTCAGGCAAGGCGAGACAGACGGGGTCGATACCAAACACTGGAGATTGGAGTCAGATGTCAAACAGGGCGAGATAATTGGGGACGATACCCGATACTGGAGATAGTAGCAATTTTACTGTTAGCTGCTCCTGATTTGCCCAAAACTGGTTGTCCAAGCTTTCACTTATTTTCCACTGTTTCCTTGTCTAGCCATCCGCCTTAAGAACTCAGCTGCAAGCTGTGGGTTTTCCCTCGCTTTCAGTGTTGTCCTGCCATCAAACATCCTGACATTGAGTGATCTGCCACTTTTTCACACCACTGTTTCCTTCTCTAGCCATCCGCCTTAGCAACTCAGCTGGAAGCTGTGGGTTTCCCCTCGCTTTCAGTGTTGTCCTGCCATCAAACATCCTGACATTGAGTGATCTGCCACTTTTTCACACCACGGTTTCCTTCTCTAGCCAATAACTTTAGCCATTCATAAACACAAATATATATAAAAAAAATAGGTGGTACAAAAGATGCCTGTGAAGAATAGAAGACCACAAACTTTGTGTGTTTTCGGATTTGGGGTGAAAATCCAATCTGGAACGCTTTGAGAAGTCTCACCGCACCATGACTCTTTCCATCTCCTCCATTTTCTTTTCCGGTTCCCACTCTTTTTTCTCCTCGGGTGTGATGAGTTGCTCCTCAGGGTAAAGTCAGAGGCCAGATGAATGTCTTCCCACGTTCTTTCCCCGTTTACTCCTCCACAAATTCATTCTCACTCCATCCTTCACTGCTGTCCTCTCCGCCATCACTCACTCCTTCCTTCCTGTCCTCCCTACTCGGTGAAAATACTTCAAATGTTCTCCTTTCTTTCGATTCCAGACTTCTTTGTTGTGATTGTTTTTATTTCCTTCTCTCGTGCAAAAACCATATCTTTATATTCCCTGTAGAGAGATGGAAAGATCCTGGGCCAAGAGGACTGCAGTTCAAATTTCAGTCAATTCTATCGGTACCAAAAAAGATCGATCCATCCATCTATCTATCTATCTAGACATCTAGACATCTATCTATCTATCTATCTATCTAGACATCTATCTATCTAGACATCTATCTAGACATCTAGACATCTATCTATCTAGACATCTATCTATCTATCTATCTAGACATCTATCTAGACATCTATCTAGACATCTATCTAGACATCTATCTAGATGTCTATCCATCTAGACATCTATCTAGACATCTATCTATCTCTCTATCAATACATCTTTCTAGACATATATTTATCTATCTATCTAAAGATCTATCCATCTATCCAAAGATCTATCTAGACATCTATCTAGACATCTATCTAGCAACTATCTATCTAGACACGTATCGAGACATATCTAGATATCTAGACATATATCTAGACACCTATCCAGACATCTATCTAGACGTCTACCTAGACATCTATCCATCTATCTAGCTAGAGATCTATCCATCTATCCAGAGATCTATCTAGACATATATCTAGAAATCTATCTAGACATCTATCTATCTTGACACCTATCTAGACATATATCCATCTATCTAGACATCTATCTAGACATCTATCTATCTAGACACCCATCTAGACATCTATCCAGACATATATCTATCTAGACACCTATCCAGACATCTATCTATCTAGACACCTATATAGACATCTATGTAGACATCTATCCATCTATCTAGACATCTATCTATCTTTCTATCCATCTAGACATCTGTCCATCTATCAAGACATATATCTAGACATCTATCCATCTATCTAGACATCTATCTAAACATCTATCTAGACATATATCCATCTATCTAGACATCTATCTAGACATCTATCTATCTAGACACCTATCTAGACATATATTTAGACATCTATCTAGCTAGACACCTATCTATCCATCTATCCGTCTCTCTGTCTGTCTGTCTGTCTGTCTGTCTATCTATCTAAACGCTTACATTAAAAGAGTTTATGGAGGCATTTAAGAAGTTCTTTAACAATGCTTCGAAGGTTTCGCCGGCGATTAGCTTTGAATGTTTCCCTGGTGTCTACGGATCAATCGCTAGCGCGTTAGCTTCAGGCGTCTTTGTATTCTTTTCCATGTCTGAATTCACTCCCAGGTTTGTTCCGTGGGTTTTTTTTAAATATCTGTTTTAAAAGATGGCAACAGGTTCGTGTGGATAAGCATCTAAAAATAAAAATAAATACTGGCGTTATATTAGCCCTTTTAATTACGAGCGGTTGATTGTCTCGGCGGGCTAAGTGCCGAAACAAGATTAATTAAATGATTCAGACGGTGAAAATGGCCGAGGGGGGTCTCGCTCGGTTTGACAAAGAAAAATACATCTCTCGCAGTTTCTTTTTTCTGTTTTTTTTCGCCCTCCGCTTTGTTTTTTTTCCCCCGCACTCGCAATTAAAAGTAGATATCGAACACGGACAGCCGAGGAGCAGAGTGCAAAGGGATTGTCCCGCTGACTTGTCGGCAAAGATGAAAAATATCTTGCTGCTTCGGGATGACTTTTTTTGCGGAGTCTTTGAGGAAAAAGCCGACGGGAGTTTCTAAAAATGTCACGGGGAGCTTCGTTTATTCGAAGACGGAAAAACAGCCAATGCCGGGCCGGCCGAATCCGTTTCATTTTTTGTTTCTGTTGCTCTGTTTTGATGCGGCTTGCATAGCAGGAGGAGTTGGAGGGTGAAGAAAATGGCCATCAGAGGGGTCCCTTGAACAAAAGACAAATAAAAACAGGCATATTTAACTCTTTTGTCACTGTTTCATTCTCTAGCCATCCATCTTAGCAACTCGGCTGTGGGTTCCCCTTAGCTCATATTGCGATATTTTCCTGATTTTGTTTTAGTAGATTCTCCAAGTAGCTGCAATGGTTAGCCACTTCCACCAGCTCTGATCAACCCCATCTATTGGCTCTTTTCATCCGCTCCGGGGGCATCCAGCTTGCTCACTATTGTTACTGTTTCCTGCTTCGTCCTTCCACAGCTGGTCGTCCAAGCAAAAATTGCAGAGTCCCTTCAATCAGACATCTTTCACTCTTTTTCCACTGTTTCATTCTCTAGCCATCCACCTTAGCAACTCGGCTGCAGGCTGTGGGTTCCCCTTAGCGCTTATTGTGATATTTTTCGGACCTTTTAGTTCTCCAAGTAGCTGTTATGGTTTGCCACTTCAACCAGCTCTGAACAACTCCATCTATTGGCTCTTTTCAGCCGCTCCGGATGTATCCAGCTTGCTCACTATTCCCGTCATTCAGGCATCTTTTACTTATTTTCCACGGTTTCATTCTTTAGCCATCCACCTTAGCAACATTAAGTGACACCACTGTGTCCTTCTCTAACCATTCACTTTAGCTACTAATAAACACAAATATATAAAAATATGCATTTAAAAAAAAACATTTTTTTTAAATCCTAAAAAAAGATGAAAATTATTTAAAAAAATAAAAATGAAATAAAAAAAATGTTTCGAAAACAATAATTTTTAAAACAAACAAAAAAATCTTAAAATAGAATGTACAAAAACAACAAATAAAATAACAATAGTAACAAATTAATTGTAAATAAATATTGAAGAAATGCTTACGTGTATTCTATTTTTATTCTTTCATTTTAAAGTCACTCTGCTATTCCAGTCTTTTACTGACATTTTTACTAGCTTAGCTGCTTAGGCTAGCCACTTCCACCAGCTCTGACCAACTCTGGCTATTGGCTCTTTTCAGCCGCTCCGGGTCTGGCCAGTTCTCTCAGTCCTTTATTGTCCCCGTTGGTGATTAGTGGAGATACGGAAAATCTGGAAGTAGGTTTCTCAATCTTTCCAAGTTGTGGAGAGGATCATGTCCGAAGCTGTAGACCAACATGAAGGTACAGTGAGCATTGGGTAATACTGAGTCACTAACTTCTGTTTTGCTGATGATATTTCCGACTGTCCAGAGTCGTGTTCCCAATGATGTCCCGGCGATCCAGGCCGTTGAGGGATGCTTTGAACCATGGACAGTGGAGAAAGCGGTCCAGAGTCATGTTCTCAATGGTGACCCGACAATACATGTGGTTAAGGGATCTGTGAACCGTGGACAATGGAGAAAGCTGTCCAGAGTAGTGTTCTCAATGGTGAACCATGATCCAGACGGTTAAGGGATCTGTGAACCGTGGTCAATATAGAAAGCTGTCCAGAGTCGTGTTCTCAATGGTGCCTCGACGATCCAAGCGGTTAAGGCATCTGTGAACCATGGACAATGGTAGAAGCTGTCCAGAATCGTGGTCTCAATGGTGAACCGACAATCCATGTGGTTAAGGCATCTGTGAACTGTCAACAATGAGGAAAGCTTTCCAGAGTCGTGTTCTCAATGGTGCCCCGACGATCCAGGCAGTTAAGGGATCTGTGAACCGTGGACAATGGACAAAGCTGTCCAGGGTCATGTTCTCAACGGTGGCTCGACAACCCAGGCGGTTAAAGGGTCTGTGAACCGTCGGCAATGGAGAAAGCTGTCGAGAGTCGTGTTCTCAAAGGTGACTTGACGATCCAGGCGGTTAAGGGATCTGTGAACCGTGGACAATGGAGAAAGCTCTCCAGAGTCGTGTTCTCAATGGTGAACCGACGATCCAGGCGGTTAAGGGATCCGTGAACTGTGGACAATGGTGAAAGCTGTCCAGAGTCGTGTTCTCAATGGTGACATGACGATCCAGGCGGTTAAGGCTTCTGTGAACCGTGGACAATGGTGAAAACTGTCCAGAGTCGTGTTCTCAATGGTGAACCGACAATCCATGTGGTCAAGGCATCTGTGAACTGTCAACAATGTAGAAAGCTGTCCAGGGTCGTGTTCTCAATGCTGCCTGGACGATCCAAGCAGGTAAGGGATCTGTGAACCGTGGATAATAGAGAAAGCTGTCCAGAGTGGTGTTCTCAATGGTGCCTCGATGATCCAAGCAGGTAAGGGATCTGTGAACCGTGGATAATAGAGGAAGCAGTCCAGAGTCTTGTTCTCAAGGGTGACTCGACAATCCATTTGGTTAAGGGATCTGTGAACCGTGGACAATATAGAAAGCTGTCCAGAGTCCTGTTCTCAATGGTGACCCGACAATCCATGTGGTCAAGGGATCTGTGAACCGTGGACAATGAAGAAAGCTCTCCAGAGTGGTGTTCTCAATGGTGACCTGACAATCCAGGCGGCTAAGGGATCTGTGAACTGTGGACAATGAAGAAAGCTCTCCAGAGTGGTGTTCTAAATAGTGACCCAACAATCCAGGTGGTTAAGGGATCTGTGAACCGTGGACAATCATGAAAGCTGTCCAGAGTCGTATTCTCAATGGTAATCCAACGATTTAGGCGGTTAAGGCATCTGTGAAACATGGGCAACGGAGAAAGCTGTCCAGAGTGGTGTTCTCAATGGTGACCCGACGATCCAGGCGGTTAAGAGATTTGTGAACTGTGAACAATGGAGAAAGCTGTCTAGAGTAATGTTCTTAATGTTGCCCCAATGATCCAGGCGGGTAAAGGATCTGTGAACTGTGGACAACGGAGAAAGCTGCCCAGAGTTGTGTTCTCAATGGTGAACCGACGATCCAGGCGGCTAAGGGATCCGTGAACCGTGGAAAATGGAGAAGGCTGTCCAGAGTCGTGCTCTCCATGGTGACCCAACGATCCAGGCGGTTAAGGCATCTGTGAAACATGGACAACGGAGAAAGCTGTCCAGAGTGGTGTTCTCAATAGTGCCCGACAATCCAGGCGATTAAGGGATCCGTGAACCGTGGACAATGATGAAATCTGTCCAGAGTGGTGTTCTCAATGGTGCCCGACAATCCAGGCGATTAAGGGATCCGTGAACCGTGGACAATGATGAAATCTGTCCAGAGTTGTGTTCTCAATGGTGCCCCGACGAATCAGGCGGTTAAAGTATCAGTGAACCGTGGACAATGGAGAAAGCGGCCAGAGTAATGTTCTCAATGTTGCCCGAACGATCCAGGCGGCTAAGGAATCTGTGAACTGGGGACAACGGAGAAAGCTGTCCAGAGTCGTGTTCTCCGACGGTTTAGGGATGCTTCGAACCATTCCCTGAGCTCCTGAGCTTCTAAGCTACAATGACCTCTAGTGGACTCTCGGAACGTCACACCGATGCACCTCCGAGTCCTCCATCATTGACGTCGGAATAATGGAAAACGCTTATCTCGAACCTTCCAAGAACAACTCTCGACACCTGCCACTCGGAAAGAAAACCTCTCTCTGGTCTCCACGGCAACCTCACAAATCCTATTTTACTGCTCGACGTCGTGGAGAAATGTTGAAGGGGGCCGTTGCCTGTTTAAACAGCCGATGAAAATGTCCTCTTTAAAGATTTGACGGCCGGGGGGGAAAAAAATGAGTCCGGGGTGGGCATATGCCCGATTTACGCCGCTACGGTCGGGGGACTGTAAAAAGCGTCCGTTTAATGGAGCGGGGAAATGGTTTCTCCTGGATTTTGAGGGACTTTATAGAGAGGAATTCCTCCATTTTGGAACGGAATGCTGCAGGAAACGGACAAAATTGGTTCTTCTATTTTCGATTGAAATATACATATAGCACAGGTGTCAAACGGGCGGTCCGCGGGCCAGATCAGGCCCGCTAAAGGATCGAATCCGGCCCGCGAGAAAACACTCAGAGAAGCGCAAGAGAAAAATAAGCTGCAGGTTGAAATATGTCAACTTGATGTTGCCAAAGCCAGGTTCCTCTCTCAAAGACACTGTACTTTTATTTCTCTCTCTCTCTCTCTCTCTCTCTCTCTCTCTCTCTCCCACTCTCTGTTTCTGTCTCTTTCACTCTCTGTGTCTCTCTTCTTCTCCTCCTTTGTTGCTCTTTGTCTTTTTCTCTCTCTGTGTCATTTTACTTCTTTTGCTTTAACTTCCTTTTTTTCCTTTTCTCTCTTTTCTCTCTTCATACCCTTTGCGCTTTCTTTTCTCTTTTCTCCCCTTCTGTCTTTCCATTTGTCTTTGGATTTTTTTCTTCCTCTCCCTTTCTTTTCCCTCTCTCTCACAACTTTTTATCTCTTTTGTTTCTCACGCTCTCTCCCTCTCTCCCTTTATCCTTGTCTTTCTTTGTCCCACCCTCTCTCCTTTTCCCTCCCTCTTTCTCTTATTTCTTTATCTCTCTTTTTCTTTCTCTTTAATCTACTCGTCCGGCCCCCGACAGAATGTTTGTTTTATCTTGTGGCCCCCGAGTTAAAATGAATATGACACCCCTGATACAGTATATAGAATAGAACAGAATCGAATAGAATATACCTTTATTATCATTGTTACAAAATGGGTTGAACATATTGTGACAACGAAATTGGACGTGGCACTCCAGTTTCTCATTTAACAGTGAGGATAAAAGAAAACAAAGAATACAAAGGAACAAAGAAGATGTTTGTATTGTCCTTGTTGCAGCCTTTCTTTTTCTCCGAGGGGGTGAGGGACAGACAGAGATGACCAGACTGAGCTTAAATAGACGGGAAGCCAATATGTCAATGAGCTGCAGCTGGCGCCACACGGGCGGGGCCAATTGGGCGCCATGGCAACCGTGACAGGCCGGGTGAAATAGCCCGATGGGCCGGAGATTGCCCACGAGCCATAGTTTGCCCACCCCTGACTTAGAATACTTATTTATTGTAACATTCATCATAAAAATGAACATAAAAACGAACATTAAGCAGACGGGCAGGTAGGTAGGTTGGTAAGTAGGAGTTCCGGTCGGATGCTAGGTGAAGAGACGGATGGACAGATACTATATAAAAAGTAAAGATGAAAATCACTATTTCTCCTTTTAGCCCGTGGCCCTTTATTTGTGCTGCACGGCGATAAAAATAACTCATAATAAAGTAAGCAAAGTCTGACGTTTCCATTTCAAGCTAAATGGCTTCTTTACGGCTGCGGCGGCAGCGGCGGCGCTTCACGCGTAGCTTTCTTTAATTCCTTGGACAATTACACGGCCTGTCGCTGCAATGGCGCGCCATTTACATAGTCGTGTTTGATCTGCTGCTGCGCTATAAATCCAGGGCCGATTTCGGCCCTTCGGAGTGATTTTTTTCAGTTCCCCGCTTAAAGGGACAGTGTGTATGATGTGACCACTAGATGTCGCTGTATGGTGTAGTGCAGGGGTCTCCAACCAAGCTATTTTGTTCTACTATATAGCACAAAGGGCATTCCGTTTCATATACATTTATTAAATAGCAACTCAGCTAGGTGGCTTGCTAAATAGCTAAAAGGGTAGTGTGATAGTTAGCTAGAAAGGACAACGGTTAAAAGTCAACTAAATAGCCAGATAGAAAGACAAACAAATCTAGATAGCTAGCTAGAAAGTAGCTTATTTGGCTAATCAACTAGCAAAAATGTAAAACGCTAGCTAGATGGCTTGCATAAAAGATGGAGCTTGATAGTTAGCTAGAAAGGTAAACAGGTAAAAAGCTAAAAGGGAGCTAAATAGCTAGCTAAAAGAGTGAAAAGCCAGCTAAATAGCTTGATAGAAAGTCATAAAAAAATCCAGATAGCTAGCTAGAAAAGAGGTCAATATTTAGCTAAATAACTAGCAAAAAGGTTAACTCTTCGCTAGATAACATGCAAAAAATGTAAAAAGCTAGCTAAATGGCTTGCTAAATCGCTTGCTAAAAGATGCAGCGTGATAGTTAGCTAGAAAGGTAAACAGGTAAAAAATATGAAGAGTGAAAAGATAACTAAATTGCTGGATAACAAGTCATAAAAAATCTAGATAGCTAGCTAGAAAGGAGATTATTTAGCTAAATAACTAACAAAAAGGTAAACTATTAGCTACATAACATGCAAAAAAATGTAAAAAGCTAGCTATATGGCTTGCTAAATCGCTTGCTAAAAAGATGCAGTGTGATAGTTAGCTAGAAAGGTAGACATGTACAAAACTAAAAGGGAGCTAGTTAGCTAGCTAAAAGAGTGAAACGCCAACTAAATAGCTGGATAACAAGTCATAAAAAATCTAGAGAGCTAGCTAGAAAGGAGGCCGGTATTTAGCTAAATAACTAGCAAAAATGTAAACTCTTAGCTAGATAACATACAAACAATGTAAAAAGCTAGCTAAATGGCTTGCTAAATCGCTTGCTAAAAACCTGCAGTGTGATAGCTAGCTACCACACTTGGGATTGCCGTTGCTCACTGTCGTTTCAAGCGTTGCTCACTGACTTTGTGTGAACGCTCAGACCCGTAAGGAAAATTACAGGGAACATTGCTCTGGACATCTTCTCATCGGGGATTTTGCAGCTGCCACGATCATCAAAAACAAATTGGGTCAGTAGGGTGCGCTGCGGCCTCTAATGAAGGACTCGGAAAGACAAAAAATGAAGTGGCCCTGCAGCCATTTTACTCGCATTTCGACATTGCCGCAGGGCGGGTTTGAATACCGGCATCGTTTGATGAACTGGCTGTGAAAAGTCGAAGTAAGGAAATAAGGAAAAATAATTCCATCAAACATCATAGTCCTTTTCAGGGTTGGGTAGGGTTACTTTAACTGGATTACTTTCAATTACTTTTGGATTACTCCAATACCAAATATGCTAATAAAAGACAAAAGAAACTACATAGAAATCAAATGACTCAATTTTGTGCAGGCTTGGGGAGTAACACATGGAACGGCAAAAATTGTGTTTGGATTGATTTTCGTTTTGTTTCTGTCGCATTTGATGTTCGTTTTGCCGGAGATCAAAGAGATCAAAGCCAGAAGAGAAAGCTTACCGCGTGTTGTGAGTCATCATTTGATTCATATTGAGTTTCTTTTCTCTTTTATTAGCATATTTGGTATTGGAGTCATCCGAAAGTAATTGAAAGTAATTCAGTTAAAGTAACCCTACCCAACCCTGGTCGGAAGCCAGGACGGGAGAACAGGCGTGGACGGATCAAAACAGGTCGTAGCTGGACACAAACGGGAGCAGCCAGGACAGGAGAGCAAAAACGTGGTCGGGATCAGAAACGATTCGTAAGCCAGGACGGGAGAATACACATGGTTGGGATGGAAATTGTTTATTTTTCAACACAAGGATACTGCTGGAAGTATCTATCTAGATATCTATCTAGACATTTATCTATCTATCTAGACATCTATCTATCTAGACATCCATCCATCTATGTATCTAGTCATCTATCTATCTAGACATATATCTATCTACCTATCTATCTATCTATCTAGACATCTAGACGTCTATTTATCTATCTAGACATCTAGACGTCCACCTATCTAGACATCTAGACATCTATCTATCTATCTAACTATCTAGACATCTATCCATCTAAACATCTATCTATCTAGACATCCATCTATCGATCTACCTATCTAGACATATAGACATATAGACACCTAGACATCTATCTATCTAGACATCCATCCATCTATCTATCTATCTATCTATCTATCTATCTATCTATCTATCTAGACATCTAGGATCTATCTATCTAGACATCTATCTATCAAGACATCCATCTATCGATCCATCTATCTATCTATCAATCCAGACGTCTATCCATCCATCTAGACATCTAGACGCCCATCTATCTAGACATCTAGACATCTATCTATCTAGACATCTATACTTCTATCAATCTAGACATCCATCTATCCATCTATCTATCTACCTATCTAGAAATATAGACATCTAGACATCTATCTATCTATCTATCTATCTATCTATCTATCTAGACGTCTATTCATCTATCTAGACATCTAGACGTCCATCTATCTAGACATCTAGACATCATCTATCCAGACATCCAGACTTCTATCTATCTATATATCTATCTAGACATCCATCTATCGATCTATCTATCTACCTATCTAGACGTATAGACATCTAGACATCTATCTATCTAGACATCTAGACATCATCTATCCAGACATCCAGACTTCTATCTATCTACTGGACTGTCTCAGAAAATTAGAATATTGTGATAAAGTTCTTTATTTTCTGTAATGCAATTAAAAAAACAAAAATGTCATACATTCTGGATTCATTACACATCAACTGAACTATTTCAAGCCTTTTATTATTTGAATATTGCTGATTTTGGCTTACAGCTGAAAAAAACTCAAAAATCCTATCTCAAAATATTAGAATACTTCCTCAGACCAAGTAAAAAAAATAATTTTATAACAGCAAAACTAAATCAAACATTTGAAAATGTCCATTGATGCACTCAGTACTTGGTTGGGAATCCTTTTGCACGGATTACTGCATCAATCCGGCGTGGCATGGAGGCAATGCCACGCCGGATTATTGATGCCCAGGATGCTTCGATAGCGGCCTTCAGCTCATTTGCATTTGCAGGTCTGGTGTCTTTCATCTTCTTCTTAACTATACCCCACAAATTCTCGATGGGGTTCAGGTCAGGGGAATTAGCAGGCCAATCAAGGACAGTGATGCCATGGTCAGTGCACCAGTTACTGGTGGTTTTGGCACTGTGGGCAGGTGCCAGATCATGCTGGATAATGAAATCCTCATCTCCATAGAGTTTTTCAGCAGATGGAAGCATGTAGTGCTCTAAAATCTCTTGGTACACAGTTGCATTTACTCTGGACTTGATGAAACACAGTGGACCAACACCAGCAGCTGACATGGCTCCCCAAACCATTGCTGACTGTGGGAACTTCACACTGGATTTCAAGCAACTTGGATTTTGCTCCTCTCTAGCCTTTCTCCAGACTCTGGCGCCTTGACTTCCAAATGAAATGCAAAACTTGCTTTCGTCTGAAAAGAGGACTTTGGACCACTCTGCAACTGTCCAGTGCTTCTTCTCCATAGCCCAAGTCAGACGCTTCTTCCGTTGTCTTGAGTTCAGAAGTGGCTTGACCGTGGGAATACGGCTATTGTAGCCCATTTCCCGGACACGTCTGTGAACTGTGGCTTTTGATACCTGGACTCCAGCTTCAGCCCACTGTCTTTGAAGCTCCCCCAAATTCTGGAAGCGGCTCTTCTTCACAATTTTGTTAAGGCTGCGGTCATCTCTCTTGGTTGTGCAGCGTTTCCGGCCACATTTTTCCCTTCCAACAGACTTTTTGTGGATATGCTTTGAAACTGCACTCTGTGAACAGCCTGCTCTTTGAGAAATTTCTTTTTGTGTCTTACCCTCCTGATGGAGGGTATCAATGATGGTCCTCTGGACAGCAGTCAGATCAGCAGTCCTTCCCATACTTGTGATTTAGTTTACTGAACCAAGCTGAGTGTTTTTAAGGCTCAGGAAATCTTGCAAGGTTTTTCGAGTTAATTAGATGATTCAGGTGATTAGTTGAATAGCCTACTTGTATACTTTTTCATGATATTCTAATATTTTGAGATAGGATTTTTGAGTTTTCTTAAGCTGTAAGCCAAATTCAGCAATATTAAAATAACAAAAGGCTTGAAATAGTTCAGTTGATGTGTAATGAATCCAGAATGTATGACATTTTTGTTTTTTTAATTGCATTACAGAAAATAAAGAACTTTATCACAATATTCTAATTTTCTGAGACAGTCCAGTATATATCTATCTAGACATCCATCTATCGATCTATCTATCTACCTATCTAGACGTATAGACATCTAGACATCTTTCTATCTAGACATTGCTCTCTCTTTCTCTCTCTCGCTCTCTCTCTCTCTCTCTCGCTCTTTCTTTCTTTTTCTGTTTCGGAACACGGAGCATTATCATGGAAGCGGCCCAGCTGCCGGGAGGCTGCGCCGCCATAAAATAAAATAATATTGCGGTGTTGAGGTCATTTTTATGAACTGGTAGGGGGGAATTTATGGCGGCCCGTTTTTCAGAATAAAGCCACCCCTCTGCTTTAGTTGAATTCAAACGGTTGTAAAAAGAGAAATATTCAGCGGTTATGACATCCTCCCGTTTCTCCGAGACTCGAAAACAGGGAAGGATGAAATTTGCTTCGGAATCGAAGACAGAATCCGATTTTCGAAAAGGAATGTGTATCAGATAAAGAAACTGAACAAGGAAGTTTGCTAGGATCTTCAGAATTCAAAGACATGGAATGTCAGTCCATCTGCAAACCTCAGTTTACTCTAGGCAAGCTTTTTTCGACCCTGACTCCCACCTGTTTTTGCTCCCGTCTGTTCCCCGTCTTCGACCTGTTTCTTGATCCTAACCACGTCTGCTCTCCTCTCCTGGCTTTTGACCCGTTGCTGATCTGAACCACATTTTTTTGCTCTTCTGTCCCGGCTACTGACCTGTTTTTTTCCGTTCCCGACACCGCCATCGCTCGCCACGAAAGTCCCACTTCCGCGTTCAGAGCGACCTGCTTCCTGCACCCAGCAATCACCGGATCGTGGGTGCAATCCTTTCCTTTCCTTCCATAAAAACTGAGAAACGTAACGCAAGTGGGTCCTGTCTCCGTTCTGGTCCTGACACTAAATCGAAATGAACAAAACATGCATGTAAGAAGATGCAGGATATCTTGTAATACCAACTGGTTCTTACTGAAAAAAACACGCAAGAAAGAGCATCCATGGAACACACTTGTGCGTTGACCATACTCTGACACCAACTACTCTTACAGAACAGAACATGAAAGTAAGACAACACAAGAACAATTCCCATATGTGGACAGGACCACAACGTGAGCGCCATGAGACCTTGATCTCGTAAGAAAGAGCACTAACTTGATCTAACTGAACAAAACATGAAAGTAATACATCACGGGGTATGTTGGAACGCAACCTAGCTCCACCTAAACATGAAAGAAAGACAATAAAGGGGTAATACCAATATATGAAGCTAATAATAACGAGAGTGCCATGAAAATGAGACAATGATAAACCTCTAACTGAAAAAAACATGAAAGTCATATAACACACGTAACATTTCCACATGTGGACAGAACAACATAGTGGCATAAGACCATGAAATATAACGCAGGCACACATACTACATCTAGCTGAACAAAACATGAAACATGAAATAAAATATAACAAAGGATATGTTGGAACATGAACTAGCTCCAACCCAACAAAATGTGAAAGAAAACATCGCAGGACATACAAACCACACATTAAAACACAGGTGTCAAACAGGCGGCCCGCGGGCCAGATCAGGCCCGCTAAGAGATTGAATCTGGCCCGCGAGACAACACTCGGAGAAGCGCAAGAGAAAAACAGGCTGCAGCTTGAAATATCCAAACTTGACGTTGCCAAAGCCAGATGCCTCTCACAAATACACTGTACTTGTTTTTATTCTTCTCTCTCTCTCTCTCTCTCTCTCTCTCTCTCTCTCTCTCTCTCTCTCTCTCTCTCTCTCTCTCTCTCTCTCTCTCTCTCTCTCTCTCTCTCTCTCTCTCTCTCTCTCTCTCTCTCTCTCGCTTTCTTTTCCAGCCCTTTTCTCCCACTCTGTCTCTGTCTCTTTTACTCTCTGTGTCTCTCTTTTTCTCTTCCTTTGTTGCTCTTTCTCTCTTTGTGACTTTTAACCTCTTTTGCTCTAACTTCCTTTTTTCCTTTTCTCTCTTCTCCTCCTCTCTTCATACCCTTCGTGCTTTCTTTTCTCTTTTCTCTCCTTCTGTCTTACTATTTCTCTTTGGATTTTTTTCTTCCTCTCCCTTTCTTTCCCCCCCCTCTCACGACTTTTTATCTTTTGTTTTTCAGGCTCTCTCCCTCTCTTTCTTTTTCTTTCTTTGTCCCGCCCTCTCCCCCCCCCCCTTTCTCTTATTTTCTCTTATCTCTTTTTCTTTCTCTTGAATCTACGAGTCCGGCCCCCGACAGAATGTTTGTTCTATTGTGTGGCCCCTGAGTTCAAATGAGTTTGACACCCCTGCATTAAAACAATAACACTACTTTGCTCTAACTGAACAAAACATGAAAGAGGGACGTTGAAGGACATCTGCTCACACGTGTATATAATAATAGTGTAACTGCCAGGACAGGGAGACAATGGAATATAATGTTGGAACAAAAACTGCCTCCAACTGAACAAAACATGAAATAGAGACAATTCAAGAAAAAAATCCATACTTTCACAGAAAAACAACAATAACGCCATGACAACAGAACCATGAAATTCAATAAACGCACACTAACTTAATCTAACAGAACAATACAAGAAAGTAAGAAGAGGAAGGTTATGTTGGAACACTAACTGATTCTAGCCTGTTCCAGTTCAGGATAGAAAGTCATCCAAAGTAAAGTTGTCAGATTTTGTTCCTGTCATTCCACGCCGGACCTGTTTCCTGTTAGTATTTCCTGTCTGGTTTTGTTCCCGTTTATTTTGTCCTGTTTAATATCGGTTTCTAGTTTCGTTCCCGTCTAGTTTATCCTGTTTAATTTTGATATCCTGTTTTGATATCAATCCTGTCTGTCCCGTCCTGTCCGGTATCGACCCCATCCGTCCGATATCTAATCGGGCAATTGGTATCGATCTCGTCGGTCTCTGGCTTCCTGTCATTCCACGCCAGACCTATTTCCTGTCTGGTATTGTTCCCGTTTATTTTGTCCTGTTTAATATCGGTTTCCAGTTTTGTTCCCGTCTAGTTTATTCTGTTTAATTTTGATATCCTGTTTTGATATCAATCCTGTCTGTCCCGTTGTTTAATAGCGGTTTCCAGTTTCGTTCCCGTCTAATTTGTCATGTTTAATTTTGATATCCTGTTTTGATATCTTTCCTTTCTGTCCCGACCCGTCCGGTATCGACCCCATCCATCCGATATCTAATCGGGCAATTGGTATCAATCTCGTCGGTCTCTGGCTTCCTGTCATTCCACGCCAGACCTATTTCCTGCCTGGTATTGTTCCCGTTTATTTTGTCCTGTTTAATATCGGTTTCCAGTTTTGTTCCCGTCTAGTTTATTCTGTTTAATTTTGATATCCTGTTTTGATATCAATCCTGTCTGTCCCGTTGTTTAATAGCGGTTTCCAGTTTCGTTCCCGTCTAATTTGTCATGTTTAATTTTGATATCCTGTTTTGATATCTTTCCTTTCTGTCCCGACCCGTCCGGTATCGACCCCATCCATCCGATATCTAATCGGGCAATTGGTATCAATCTCGTCGGTCTCTGGCTTCCTGTCATTCCACGCCAGACCTATTTCCTGCCTGGTATTGTTCCCGTTTATTTTGTCCTGTTTAATATCGGTTTCCAGTTTTGTTCCCGTCTAGTTTATTCTGTTTAATTTTGATATCCTGTTTTGATATCAATCCTGTCTGTCCCGTTGTTTAATAGCGGTTTCCAGTTTCGTTCCCGTCTAATTTGTCATGTTTAATTTTGATATCCTGTTTTGATATCTTTCCTTTCTGTCCCGACCCGTCCAGTATTGACCCCATCCGTCCGATATCTAATCGGGCAATTGGTATCGATCTCGTCGGTCTCTGGCTTCCTGTCATTCCACACCAGACCTATTTCCTGTCTGGTATTGTTCCCGTTTATTTTGTCCTGTTTAATATCGGTTTCCAGTTTTGTTCCTGTCTAGTTTATTCTGTTTAATTTTGATATCCTGTTATGATATCAATCCTGTCTGTCCCGTTGTTTAATAGCGGTTTCCAGTTTCGTTCCCGTCTAATTTGTCATGTTTAATTTTGATATCCTGTTTTGATATCTTTCCTTTCTGTCCCGACCCGTCCGGTATCGACCCCATCCATCCGATATCTAATCGGGCAATTGGTATGGATCTCGTCGGTCTCTGGCTTCCTGTCATTCCACGCCAGACCTGTTTCCTGTTGGTATTTCCTGTCTGGTTTTGTTCCCGTTTATTTTGTCCTGTTTAATATCGGTTTCCAGTTTCGTTCCCGTCTAGTTTATCCTGTTTAATTTTGATATCCTGTTTTGATATCAATCCTGTCTTTCCTGTCCTGTCCGGTATCCTATCAATCCACGCCAGACTGCTCCCCATTTGCCGTAAAATAAAAGGCTTGTGTGAGAACGTCACGCGTTTGGGTCCTGATCCTTTTCTGGTTCCTGACTTCACATGCCAAAACAGTAATTATAGGATTTCCACCACCACGAGACCGTGAACAAAACGTGAAATCCCCTGAAAGCACAAAAACACAAAACATGACATTCCAGAAAGTACAGAACATGAAAGGAAACGGAGAAGAGACTGGACGGAAAAACAATCGTAAATCAGAGTCTTTCTATTGCCAACAATGCACTTAAGTTCCACGTAAAGAAACAAAAACCCTTATTGGCTTTTTACTCAACTGACCCGTCTAAATGCGTTCCCGTTTTCCCACACGAGACAAAATGGAAGACATGATGTCACAAACTTGGTATTTTGGGACACTCACAGCTTCCACGACTTTCTTTCATGTGTTTTCCTCTTGGTTACTACATCTCTAGGTCACAGGGCTTTCAGTAAAGGAAGAAGCAAAAACATGATAACCATGGAAACGAAGCTTGGGATGATCAATAAGTACGAAGAAGGCACATGAATTGCTTTGCTTCCGATGATCGGGACGACTTTTAAAAGTAAGAATTCGATTTAAGAAAGAAAACCTTAGTGGGGCAAAATAATCCCTACTTTCATTTTTATTCCTCGGTTGCAGTCTTGTCATCCACCTGCTACTCCAATTGACCAGCCAAAGTCACATAACAAGTAAATAAATCAAAAGCATAGGTTTCTATCCCTGTAAGTAAGGCCTGGATAGGAAAACGTTCTGTCTCTCATCTGGAAATACAATCTTGCAGTCTTGTCATCCACCCGCTACTCCACTCGACCAGCCCAAGTCACATGACAAGTAAATAAATCAAAAGCATAGGTGTCTATCCCTGTAAGTAAGGCCTGGATACGAAAACGTTCTGTCTCTCATCTGGAAATACAATCTTGCAGTCTTGTCATCCACCCGCTACTCCACTCGACCAGCCCAAGTCACATAACAAGTAAATGAATCAAAAGAATAGGTTTCTATCCCTGTAAGTAAGGCCTGGATATGAAAATGTTCTGTCTCTCATCCGGAAATACAGTCTTGCAGTCTTTTCATCCACCCGCTACTCCACTCGACCAGCCCAAGTCACATTACAAGTAAATCAATCAAAAGCATAGGTTTCTATCCCTTTAAGTAAGATCTGGGTAAGAAAACGTTCTGTCTCTCATCTGGAAATACAGTCTTGCAGTCTTTTCATCCACCCGCTACTCCACTCGACCAGCCCAAGTCACATTACAAGTAAATCAATCAAAAGCATAGGTTTCTATCCCTTTAAGTAAGATCTGGGTAAGAAAACGTTCTGTCTCTCATCTGGAAATACAGTCTTGCAGTCTTGTCATCCACCCGCTACTCCACTCGACCAGCCCAAGTCACATAACAAGTAAATAAATCAAAAGCATAGGTTTCTATCCCCCACTATATGGCAATTTCATCTGTGACATATCCTGGGGGTTTACTCTAATACCAGACTCAATCACCGTCCTAAGTAAGGCCCGGATACGAAAACGTTCTGTCTGTCATCCGGAAACACAGTCTTGCAGTCTTGTCATCCACCCGCTACTCCACTCGACCAGCCCATGTCGCATAACAAGAAAAATGATTCCCCAGGACCGACTGGAAAACCCATAAAACGGTCTTTCGCCCGTCGGCGGCAATGAAAAGTGAGAACAAACACTTGGACGACTCTGACCCATTCTCCCCGGGTCGCGGGGCAAGCCGAGAAGACGGATTGCGACCCTTTCGCGATGTGACAGTCGGCTTCCACCGCCAACTAGCGACATGCTAACGTCTTAAAAACGCTCGGCGGGGATTCCGAGCTGATTAAAGCGCTACTCTGTGAAAATCGACATATCGGATTTCACTTCAAAGCAGAAGCCTCGGAAGATAATGCATCTGTGGCACACATGTGCAGTGGAAAACAGGGAAAATCCATTATTATTATTCTAACCTAACCTTAGGCAAGCCTTTTTCGACCCTGACTCCCGCCTGTCCCGTTTTTGCTCCCATTTGTCTCCAGCTACGACCTGTTTTGATCCGTCCACGCCTGCTCTCCCGTCCTGGCTTACGACCCATTTTTCATCCCAACTATGTGTATTCTCCCGTCCTGGCTTACGAATCGTTTCCGATCCCGACCACGTTTTTGCTCTCCTGTCCTGGCTGCTCCCGTTTGTCTCCAGCTACGACCTGTTTTGATCCGTCCACGCCTGCTCTCCCGTCCTGGCTTACGACCAGGGTTGGGTAGGGTTACTTTAAGTAGATTACTTTCAATGACTTTTGGATGACTCCAATACCAAATATGCTAATAAAATACAGAAGAAACTAAATAGGAATCAAATGATGACTCACAACACGTGGTAAGCTCTCTCTCCTGGCTTTGATCTCTTTGATCTCTGGCAAAACGAACATAAAATGCGACAGAAAGAAAATGAAAATAAATCCAAACAGCTTGCCAACATCATTTTTGCCGTTCCATGTGTTCCGTTACTCCCCAAGCCTGCACAAAATGTTTATTCATATTTAGTTTATTTTGTCTTTTATTAGCATATTTGGTATTGGAGTCATCCAAAAGTAATTGAAAGTAATCCAGTTAAAGTAACCCTACCCAACCCTGCTTACGACCCATTTTTGATCCCGACTATGTGTATTCTCCCGTCCTGGCTTACGACTCGTTTCCGATCCCGACCACGTTATTGCTCTCCTGTCCTGGCTATCGACCTGTTTTCCGTCCCTGACACGCCATCACACAGGATCGTCGGCACAACCCTTCCGCTTTCGCAATTGGGTCCTGTTTCTGTTCTGGTCCTGACACACAGTGAGAATTGGGGGACACAGAGTCACTAACTGTCAGGAGAAGAACAGGAACTAAAAAAACCCCGTTGATTGCTTGGAAAAATCATCAGCCAAGTAATTGGCATAGAAAAAGAAAACAAAAGTAATGACCGACAACCCTCTTTGTTTCATTATCAATCCTCTCTGTCGCGTCCCGTCCGGTATCGGCCCCATCTGTCCAATATCTGCTCGGGCAATTGGTATCGATCTCGTCGGTCTCTGGCTTCCTATCATTCCAAGCCAGACCGTTGCCTAACGTGCATGACTCCCCATTTCCCGTAAAATAAAAGGCTTGAGTGAGAAACGTCACGCATTTGGGTCCCGATCCTGTTCCGGTTCATGACAGCCGCTTGTCCTGTTTCCTGTTGGAATTTCCAGTCGGGTATCGTTCTCGTTTATTTTCTCCTGTTTAATATCGGGTTCCAGTTTCGTTCCCGTCTATTTTGTTCTGTTTATTTTCGATAGCCTGTTATGATATCAATCCTCTCTGTCCCGTCCTGCCCGCTATCGACCCCATCATTCCGATATCTAATCGGGCAATTGGTATCGATCTCGTCGGTCTCTGGCTTCCTGTCATTCCACGCCAGACCTGTTTCCTGTTGGTATTTCCCGTCTGGTATTGTTCCCGTTTATTTTGTCTTGTTTAATATCGGTTTCCAGTTTTGTTCCCATCTAGTTTATCCTGTTTAATTTTGATATCCTGTTTTTATATCAATCCTGTCTGTCCCGTCCTGTCCGGTATCCTGTCTTTCCACGCCAGACTGCTGCCTAACGTGCATGACTCCCCATTTACCGTAAAATGAAAGGCTCGTGTGAGAAACGTCACGCGTTTGGGTCCTGAACCTGTTCTGGTTCATTACAGCCGTTCATGTGCCATTATGTTTGTGATAAAGGAAAAATCCAGAGTTATTTTATTTTCATACACGGACCAATAGCTGAGCAGCGTCTTCCTGACACAACCAGTCATAGGCAGAAATGTGCCGCAGAGTAGAAAACAACGCTAGCGCGAAAACGCGGTAAGCTAGGGGTTGTACTATCATGCTAGGGCTTTGATTCGGCATTTGTTTTCTGGAAAGAAGAGCGCTACACTCCATTAAACTCAACAGTAGCAGTGTCAGCGATAATGGATGCGCATCTCTCGGCCGGGCAAAATCCACTTTGCCAATTGGCCGCTATCTGCCGCAGCAGACTTCCGACACCGCGCCGCATATTAGTGATTTAAGCTAGCTATTTACAATTCTCGCCCGCGTCGTAACTCAAAAAAAAAATGGGGTTCGCCCGCCTGCTTATCTCCCGTCGCCACGGAAGAGCCGCTCCCGTCGATTTTTACCGAAAGGCAGAAAAAAAATGGACGTTCGGTTTCATAAGGCAACACTTTAGAATAAGAAACATCAGTCGGCATCGAGAAAGAGAAAGGGGACAAAAAAACAGGTCAGTAGCAGGGACAGGAGAGCAAAAAGGTTGTCGGGGTCGTAAGCGAGTCGTAAGCCAGAAAAGGAGAGAAGACGTGGTCGGGGACAAAAAGAGGTCGAAAGCCGGGACGGGAGAGCAGACGTGGTCAGGATCAAAAACGGGTTGAGGCCGAGGACAGACAGGAGCAAAAGAGAGGACAGGTGGGAGTCAGGGTCGAAGTAGGCTTGCCTAGTGTTAACTGAGCAAAAAACTGGACAGGTCGATAAAGCGCTTTTCAAGTCACTGAAGAGCTCCCAAATGTCAAGACCAGAACGGAGACAGGACACACTTGCGTTGTGTTTTTTACAAGTTTTATTAAGAGAAAGAGAAAGGGGACAAAAAAACGGGTCAGTAGCAGGGACAGGAGAGCAAAAAGGTGGTTGGGGTCGGAAGCGAGTCGGAAGCCAGAAAAGGAGAGAAAACGTTGTCGGGACAAAAAGAGGTCAAAAGCCGGGACGGGAGAGCAGGCGTGGTCAGGATCAAAAATGGGTTGAAGCCGGGGGACAGACAGGAGCAAAAAAGAGGACAGGTGGGAGTCAGGGTCGAAAAAGGCTTGCCTAGTGTTAACTGAGTAGCCGGGACAGGAGAGCAAAAAGGTGGTCGGGGTCGGAAACGAGTCATATGCCAGAAAAGGAGAGAAGACGGGGTTGGGGACAAAAAAGGTTGAAAGCCAGGACGGGAGCGCAGACGTGGTCAGGATCAAAAACGGGTTGAAGCCAGGGGACAAACGGGAGCAAAAGACGGGATAGGTGGGAAAAAGGGTCGAAAAAGGCTTGCCTAGTGTTAACTGAGTAGCCGGGACAGGAGAGCATAAAACGTGGTCAGGGTTGGAAGTGAGTCGTAAGCCAGAAAAGGAGAGAAGACGTGGTCGGGGACAAAAGCTGGGATAATCTGTTGCCTCGTTAGCGATGCTAGTGTCGAAAAGGATTTTGGGGTTATTCTTTTGTGCCTAATCACCTGATTTTGCAGAGGCAAGGGCTGCTTTACACTTTATGCACCCAAAATAAGGAGAGAAGACATTTATGGATTTTGAACTTGCGATGAGAACCCGGAGAAAAACCTTCAGATGAAGAATTCCATCCCCGTTCGGTACCCGTTTTCTTGTTTCTTTCTTTAAAAAAAGTGAGAAGAATGGTCCTTCTAAGTCTCAGAAAACAGTGGCCATTTTTTATCATTTGACCTCGTTCTGTTGGCCCCCAAGCCAAGTTTGAGACCCCTGCTATAATAAAGAAAAATAAATATACACTAAGAAGGGAAACTTCCCCCAAATTTTCCCTCGAGCGCATTAGAATTTCCCCAACGAGAAAACCAAAACGAACTACCCTGGGGCTTGATTTTCATTGCTCCAATTGATTGCTCTGGAAATTTCGCGGGAATTAAAATGGAGTCTGTCGTTTTCCATACAGAGCGCTGTCAAATCGCATCAAAGACTTCTGCCTAGCTTCTCGACCACCTGAAGATGAAAAACAGTTCTTTTAGATTGTTCACATTTTGGCACTCGTAATTAGTCAATGAATTGGATGCATGGTAATGAGCTCCACTTTCCAAAGCGGTTACCATGTCCAATGTCCGGCCCGAGGGCCATTTACGGCCCGTGAGCAACTTTTCACTGGCCCGTGGCCTCTGTCATAAAATTAATAATTTGTGGCTTGCCAGTAAACAACAACAACAACAACAACAAAAAAAGCAATTCATGGGAATAGTCCTTTGGCCAAACACCCTCGCCTTTTTATAAGAATTGGTGACTGTTTATAGAAAAAGGATAGTTGACTGTGAGGGCCGCCACTTCCAGGACAACATAAGAGTATTTTTTCACTGAACTCCCAAACAACAGAGAATATGATTTCAAGAGTCACTGTCAGGCGTCACATGCCGACTACAAAAAGCCGACTGGAAATGAAAGCTGTGAAAATGTGAAGCAACTGGAAGCTGTTTTAGCACCACAGCAGTGCTTTTTCACGAGAACCTTGCGGGTCAGTGATTTTTTTAAAAAACTGTTCCAAGCTGAATAATCGGCCCTCACACATTTTAGCTAACCAAATCCGGCCCGCTTTCTGAAAGGTTTGGACACCCCAGGGTTAGCGCGTCCGGAGGGGATGAACATACAGTAATGATGAGCGAGTTTACCTGTCAGCAGGTTTTTTTTTTTGTTTTTTTTTTTAGGATACAAGTCAAAAATACAGTACACGCTGACATTGGCTGCTCCCAGAGTTCTACCAAGCACCCTGGGGCGTATCCGTGAATCCCAGCATGCTCTTCGTGTCCCCTTCTCGCTCTATAAACAGACTACTGTATAGTAAAGCTACAAAGAGCTATCATTAACAATGGGCATGCAGAAAAACAGGACAGGTGGGAGAAAAGTGGAGAAAGGAACCGATATTGTACGTATTTGTTTGATATGTGAGGCTTGGAGTGGATTAGTGCATTTACATTTAAAAAGCGTCTTTACTGACAAATGTTTCAGGTTACAAAGCTACTCCCAGAACAATTCTTAAGTAGAGGTACCACTGTAACATATACATATATATATATATATATATATATATATATATATATATATATATATATATATATATATATATATATATATATATATATATATATATATATATATATCTGCTGTTGATTTCATTTGGTGGGTAAAAAAACCCATCTTATTTCACATTGTAGTACAGAATAATGGTAAGGTAGATTTTTAGGTTGTCGGTCCGTCAGCAAACCTCTGTTCTGCTAAAAGTTACTGTATTGCAAGAGTAGTCCAAGTTAGCCGAGACGGGAGAGCAGACGTGGTCGGGATCGAAAACAGGTCGTAGCAGGGGACAGACGGGGAGATCAGGAACAGACAGGTGCAAAAACGGGTGCAACAACGGAACGGGGGGAGTCAGGGTGAAAAATGCTTGCCTTGTAACAACAGTGGTTCGCTGACGGATCGACAACCGGCAAGTGACAGGACTGGGCTTAAAAAAGGACAGTAAATAAACGGGAACAATACCGGACTGAAAATACCAACAGGATATCAGGCCCGAGTCAGAACCCACATCTGCGGGCTACCTCATTGGTTCCCTGTCCTTTTTTAAGCCCAGTCCTGTTACTCTCCGGTTGTCGGTCCGTCGGCAAACCTCTGTTCTGCTAAAAGTTACTGTACTGCAAGAATAGTCCAAGTAAGCCGGGACGGGAGAGCAGACGTGGTCGGGATCGAAAACAGGTCGTAGCAGGGGACAAACGGGGAGATCAGGAACAGACAGGAGGAAAAACAGGTGCAAAAACGGGACGGGGGGAGTCAGGGTAAAAAAATGCTTGCCTTGTAACAACAGAGGTTCGCTGACGGATCGACAACCGGAGAGTGACAGTACTGGGCTTAAAAAAGGACAGTTATTAAAAGGGAACAATACCGGACTGGAAATATCAACAGGATATCAGGACCGAGTCATAACCCACGTCTGCGGGCTACCTCATTGGTTCCCTGTCCCTTTTTAAGCCCAGTCCTGTTACTCTCCGGTTGTCGGTCCGTCAGCAAACCTCTGTTCTGCTAAAAGTTACTGCAGTGCAAGAATAGTCCAAGTAAGCCGGGACGGGAGAGCAGAAGTGGTCCGGATCAAAAACAGGTTGTAGCAGGGGACAGACGGGGAGATCAGGAACAGACAGGTGGAAAAACGGGTGCAACAACGGGACAGGGGGGAGTCAGGGTAAAAAAATGCTTGCCTTGTAACAACAGAGGTTCGCTGACGGATCGACAACCGGAGAGTGACAGTACTGGGCTTAAAAAAGGACAGTTATTAAAAGGGAACAATACCGGACTGGAAATATCAACAGGATATCAGGACCGGTTGTCAGTCCGTCAGCAAACCTCTGTTGTTACAAGGCAAGCATTTTTGACCCTGACTCTCCCCTGTCCCGTTTTTGCACCCATTTTTCCACCTGTCCGTTCCTGATCAACCGTGACAGAAATAAGATAAAAAGTAGGATAAAAGAAAGTCAAAAGTTACTGTAGTGCAAGAATAGTCCAAGTAAGCCGGGACAGGAGAGCAGACGTGGTCGGGATCGAAAACAGGTCGTAGCAGGGGACAGACGGGGAGATCAGGAACAGACAGGTGGAAAAACGGGTGCAACAGCGGAACGGGCGGAGTCAGGGTAAAAAATGCTTGCCTTGTAACAACAGAGGTTCGCTGACGGATCGACAACCGGAGAGTGACAGTACTGGGCTTAAAAAAGGACAGTTATTAAACGGCAACAATACCGGACTGGAAATACCAACAGGATATCAGGACCGAGTCAGAACCCACGTCTGCGGGCTACCTCATTGGTTCCCTGTCCCTTTTTAAGCCCAGTCCTGTTACTCTCCGGTTGTCGGTCCGTCGGCAAACCTCTGTTCTGCTAAAAGTTACTGTGGTGCAAGAATAGTCCAAGTAAGCCGGGACGGGAGAGCAGACGTGGTCGGGATCGAAAACAGGTCGTAGCAGGGGACAGACGGGGAGTTCAGGAACAGACAGGTGCAAAAACGGGACTGGGGGGGAGTCAGGGTCAAAATTGCTTGCCTTGTAACGGCACAGGTTCACTGACGGACCGACAACCGGAGAGTGACAGTACTGGGCTTAAAAAAGGATAGGGAACCAATCAGGTAGCCCGCAGGGGTTATTAAATTAAAAAAATACATGTATATCATATTTAGGTAATACGTGATATCGGGATACAGGGCTCGCTGTATCCCGATATCAACTCATACTGAAAATTCCCCCCAAAAACCCCGTCTTCTGTTAATTGTCTTCTATTCATCGCGAGCTCCTCTTCAGTCACCGCAATCCTTTGAATTTCCTAAATGAACATTCGGGCAACAATGCCAAAATTTGAAATTGGATTAGTCGGAGTAACAAGGGGAAATTTTTCATCAGCGCTTGTTATGTTTTGTCGTACAAGGATCCATTTAGGAGACGCTAACTCGAAAATTGCAATCCGTCTCGGAGGAGCCGAGAGGGCAGCGCTACTTCCCATTTCGCCCCAATTACCAGTTCATTATGTCGCTTTACACCTCGGAAATCTTTATCTTTCGATTCTTTTAATTAGATTTCCATTTTTTGTGATTTTCTGTCCGGCTATGCTAGCTGTGGAGGACCCGTCCTGCCGTATGTAGAAATGAATGTGTACTCCATCGATAAATATACCTTTCGATTTCAAGATTCAAAGCGTTTATTGTCATATGCGCAGTAAAGAACCATGATTCCGACCCCGACTCCCACCTGTCCCGTTTTTGATCCCGTCTGTGTCCGGCTACGACCCGTTTTGATCCCGACCACGTCTGCTCTCCCGTCCAGGCTTACGACCTCTTTATGTCCCCGATTACGTCTACTCTTCTGTTCTGGCTTACGACTCGTTTCCGACCCCGCTTTGCTCTCTCAGTGCCGGCTACCGACCCGTTTTTTCCGTCCCTGACACCACCATCGCTTGCTATGGAAGATCCACTTCCGAGTTCGGATCACAGTCGGAATCTGAGAGCGACTTGCTTCCCGGATCTCGACTATGTGTATTCTCCCGTCCTGGCTTACAACTCGTTTGCGATCCCGACCACGTTATTGCTCTCCTGTCCTGGCTATCGACCTGTTTTCCGTCCCTGACACGCCATCACACCGGATCGTCGGCGCAACCCTTCCTCTTTCTTTCAATGAAACTTGTGGTTAACGTCACGCAATTGGGTCCTATTTCCGTTCTGGTCCTGACAGCACCATGAAATTCTTACTTTGCTGTCCACACAGTTGCCAGTGTAATAAAACTAGGAAACTATATACATGTATATATAAAAGATAAAAATACAAGATTAACTCAATGGAGTTAAGGAAATTGTAATGAACCAGAACAGGATCAGGACCCAAACGCGTGACGTTTCTCACACAAGCCTTTTATTTTACGGGAAATGGGAAATCATGCACGTTAGGCAGCAGTCTGGCGTGAAATGATAGAAACCCAGAGGCCGACGAGAGTGATACCAATTGCCCGTATAGATATCGGACAGATGGGGTCGATACCGGACAGGACGGGACAGACAGGATTGATAACGAAACAGGATATCGAAAATAAACAGGACAAACAAGACGGGAGCAAAAACTGGAGAGAATAATAAACAGGACAAAAATAGATGGGAACGAAACTGGAAATCGATATTAAACACGACAAAAATAAATAGGAACAATACCGGACTGGAAATACCAACAGGGAAACAGGACTGTCAGAACCCACATCTTGTGGGGCAGAGGTTCGTTGTTGACAAAGGAAAAATGAGAGCACTGAGCTTAAATAGGCGGAAATCCAATCCATCAATGAACCGCAGCTGGTGCCACATGGGCGGGGCCAATTGAACGCCATGGCAACCGTGACAGGAATAAGATAAAAATAAGATAAAACGCAGTTGAAAGTGACTGTAGTACATCGGCATATAAATAAATAAACACGATCATACATCATTTTATACTTAAATATATGACATTTATTTATTTGGTTTTAGATTTTGTAATTTATTGATTTCCGTATTTATTTTGTTTTGGTGTCATTTGTCGCAGCAAAATATAATTTAGCCGAAGACAAAATACACAACAACATCAATTAAACAATACACAACTGTCAGGACCAGAACGGAAACAGGACCCACTTGCGTAACGTTTACCACTAGTTTTAATGAAGGAATGAGGAAGGGCTGCGTCTGGTGTTCGCTCTCCTACTCGAATTGTGATCCGAACACGGAATTTGATCTTCCGTAGCGAGCGATGGCGGTGACAGAGCCAGAAAACTGGTCGGTAGCCAGGACTGGGAGAGCAAGACGTGGTTGGGGTCAGAAACCAGTCGTAAGCTGGGACAGGAGAGCAGACGTGGTCTGGATCAAAAACAAGTCTTAAGCCGGGACGGGAGAACAGACGTGGTCCGGGTCAAAAACTGGTCGTAAGCCGGGATGGGTGAATAGACGTGGTCCGGATCAAAAACGTTTCATAAGCCGGGACAGGAGAGTAGATGTGGTCGGGATGAAAAACGGGTTGTGAGCTGAGACGGGAGAGCAGACATGATGTGGATCAAAAACAGGTTGTAAGCCGGGACGGGAGACCAGATGTGGTCGGGATCAAAAACGCGTTGTAAGCCGGGACGGGAGAGCAGACGTGGTCCGGGTCAAAAACTGGTCGTAAGCCGAAATGGGTGAATAGACGTGGTTCGGATCAAAAACGTGGCATAAGCCGGGACGGGAGAGTAGATGTGGTAGGGATTAAAAACGGGTTGTGAGCTGGGACGGGAGAGCAGACATGTTGTGGATTGAAAAGAGGTTGTAAGCCGGGACGGGAGACCAGATGTGGTCGAGATCAAAAACGGGTTGTAAGCCGGGACGGGAGAACAGACTTGGTCCGGATCCAAAACGTGTCATAAGCCGGGACGGGAGAGTAGATGTGGTCGGGATTAAAAACGGGTTGTGAGCTGGGACGGGAGAGCAGACATGGTGTGGATTGAAAAGAGGTTGTAAGCCGGGACGGGAGACCAGATGTGGTCGAGATCAAAAACGGGTTGTAAGCCAGGACGGGAGAACAGACTTGGTCCGGATCCAAAACGGGTCATAAGCCGGGACGGGAGAGCAGATGTGGTCGGGCTCAAAAACGGGTTGTTAGCTGGGATGGGAGAGCAGACGTGGTCGGGATCAAAACAGGTCGTAGCCGGGGACAAACGGGGAGATCAGGAACGGACAAGTGGAAAAACGGGTGCAAAAACGGGACAGGCGGGAGTCAATGTCAAAAATAAATAAATAAATCAATAAAATACATTTATGTCAAATATTTAGGTATTACATGAGTTATTTATGTATTGATTTATTTCAATGGCATATTTTTTGCCCTTTCCGCTTGTCTGACTTCCTGCAGGTTAAGTTTTTGTCACGGCAGGTTTTTTCTGTCGGAATGACGTTGGAAAAGGCAGCCGGGATTAATGCCAACCTCTAATTGGCTGCTGGACACGCGACATCCGAGAGTCAAACGTATTTATTTCTTTTTCTGGCGAGCTCATTTACTAAGATGGCCGCCACCGCACTCACCCGCTCCTGACGGGCTCATTTCTTTTGTTTACTGAAGGAATCGGGACAGTAAACACATCGCACTTATAACGATCTAATGAGATATACAGTAATTTTTATTTCTTATTCATCACCCATTTACTTTGATAATCCCATTATTCATTTGGTTATGCTAATCTGTCACAACCTGTACAAGCAGGGGGACCCAAATGCATAATGTTTCAAACAATGCTTTATTAAGGGATCAAAGAAGTCAGGGCTAGAGGAAAAAGATAGAGCTGGTGCTCGCTGGGCAGGAGGAGTGGGAAGCCCTCGCGAACGAAGCGTGGTCGGAAATCGGAACAAGTCGGGTTAGCCGGGACGGGAGACGGAGCGTGGTCAGAGATCGGAACAAGTCGGACAGCCGGGACGGGAGACAGAGCGTGATTGGAGATCGGAACAAGTCTAGCAGCCAGGGCAGGAGACGGAGCATGGTCGGAGAACGGAACAAGTCGGGCAACCAGGATGGGAGACAGTGCGTGGTCGAAACAAGTCAGGCAGCCGGGACGGGAGACGGTGCGTGGTCGGAGATCAGAACAAGTCAGGCAGCCGGGACGGGAGACGGAGCGTGATCAGAGATCGGAACAAGTCGGGCAGCCGGGACGGGAGACGGAGCGTGATCGGAGATCAGAACAAGTCGGGCAACCTGGACAGGAGACGGCGCGTGATCGGAGATCAGACCAAGTCAGGCAGGCAGGACGGGAGACAGAGCGTGATTGGAGATCGGAACAAGTCGGGCAACCAGGACGGGAGATGGTGCGTGGTCGAAACAAGTCAGGCAGCCGGGACGGGAGACGGTGCGTGGTCGGAGATCAGAACAAGTCAGGCAGCCGGGACGGGAGACGGAGCGTGATCAGAGATCGGAACAAGTCGGGCAGCCGGGACGGGAGACGGAGCGTGATCGGAGATCAGAACAAGTCGGGCAACCTGGACAGGAGACGGCGCGTGATCGGAGATCAGACCAAGTCAGGCAGGCAGGACGGGAGACAGAGCGTGATTGGAGATCGGAACAAGTCGGGCAACCAGGACGGGAGACGGTGCGTGGTCGGAGATCGGAACAAGTCAGGCAGCCGGGACAGGAGACGGAGCGTGATCGGAGATCGGAACAAGTCGGGCAACCTGGACAGGAGATGGCGCGTGATCAGAGATCAGACCAAGACGGGCAGGCAGGACGAGGGACAGAGCGTGATTGGAGATCGGAACAAGTCGGGCAACCAGGATGGGAGATGGTGCGTGGTCGGAGATCAGAACAAGTCAGGCAGCAAAGACGGGAGACGGAGAGTGATCGGAGATCGGAACAAGTCAGGTAGCCGGGAAGAGCGGTAAGTCAGGGATTGAGACAGCGAACAGAATCACGATACAGGCAGCAGGGACATGAGAACAGAGCTTGCATCGGGGATCGATACAGGAAACGTAATCAGGATACGAGTAGCCGGGACAGGAGAACGGAGCTTGGATCGGGGCTCGATACAGGTAACAGAATCACGATACGGGTAGCAGGGACACGAGAACGGAGCTTGAATCACGGATCGATACAGGAAACAGAATCAGGATACGGGTAGCCGGGACAGGAGAACGCAGGTTGGATCGGGGCTCGATACAGGTAACAGAATCACAATACGGGTAGCAGGGACACGAGAACGGAGCTTGAATCGCCGATCGATACAGGAAACAGAATCAGGATACGGGTAGCCGGGACAGGAGAACGCAGTTTGGATCGGGGTTCGATACAGGAAACTGAATCAGGATACGAGCAGCCGGGACAGGAGAACGGAGCTTGGATCAGGAATCGATACACAAAACAGAATCAGGATCTGAGTAGTCGGGACAGGAGAACGGAGCTTGGATCAGGGATCGATACAGGAAACGGAATCAGGATACGGGTAGCCGAGACAGGAGCTACAGCATTACCTAGTTTATGATGTCTCCACCTTACCATGAGGGAAAATGGGTTTTAGCCCATCGTTACAGCATTTTCCCCACTATACAAGATCATTTAACAATGGCTTACCATATTTTCCCATTATTAGTGGAAAAAGACCAACAACATGTCCCAGAATCTTTGGTCATCGTTGCTATGTGGTCTGCATCTCCACAGGTTTTAAAGTAGAAAGATTTGCATTTTAATTAAAACTAATTTAAAGATACGTTACGCCTATCTAATTAACCTCATCTTAGCTCAGGGGCCACACGATAATGAAAAAACTCACATGGGCCAGACTAGTAGATCAAAGAGAAATAGAAATAGAGAGAACGAGTGGAAGAGAGAAAGATTAAAAGAGAAGGAGAGAGAGAGATAGAAAGGTAATGCTAGGCGGGAAGGGAGAATGTTACAGAGAGGAGTACAGGAAGAAACAAATAGAGAAAGAGGAAAAGAAAGCAAAAGGGAGAAAATAAGGGAAAGAAGAGAGAGAAAGAGAGAGAGCGAGAAAGACAAAAAAGCAAGAAAGAGAGAAAGCAAGAGAAAAAGAGTGAAAACGAGAAATGGCAGGGAGTGGGGAAGAAAGACAGAAAAGAGAGAGAGGGTAAGAGAAGGGGAGAGAAGAGTAGAGGGGGTGGGACAGAGAGGGAGAGCAAGGGTGAGAGAGGGAAAGGGAGGGGGAGAGGGGGAGAGAGGAAGAGGGAGAGGGGGGGAGAGAAACAGAGAGAGAGAGAGAGAGAGAAACACAGAGAGAGAGAGAGAGACACATACACAGAGAGAGAGAGAGACACTACTACTGAGACACTGGTCAAGTAGAAATAGGTAACTGCACTACAAATATTTTGTCCACAACAAAAGTCAACAGTAAAGCATTACAAAGTGACTATCCAAAGTGACACAGAGAGAGTAGGAGAGAGAGTGTCAAGCACGTTTTCAGGGCTATTCTGAATGCAGACATTTCCCAGCTGCCGCCATTTGAAACAACGCTTTTAATCTCCTTTATGCGTCTCCCGATTCTCCTTCCTCCTTTCGACCTGCAGCCAAACCTCCTAAAAGTGATTAGAGATCCCTAAACTCATGGCCGGGCAGTAACGAGTCGAAAGCCAGGAGACGAGAGTAAACGTGGTCAGGATCAAAAACGGGTCAAAGCCGGGGAACAGACGGGAGCAAAAACAGGAGTGAGTCAGGGTCGAAAAGCTTAACTGAGGTTTGCAGACGGACTGACCAAAGGGGACAGACAGGAGTGGGTTCAAATGGGGACAGGGAGCCAATCAGAGTCCAAGGCAGTTGGTGTTAAAAGAGCTGGAGCCACATCAGTAAGCATGACACTTTTTAGGCACTTTTAAAGCCAATTTTTGAATGTTTCCACTACTTTCACACGTTAAATATGTGCGTATGAATAAATGACATAATAAATAAATATACATGTCAAAGAAATATGAAATTGAATTACCTTTGATGTGACATGACCCCAGCTGGTACATTGGAGTTTGTGGGTGTATGCAAAGGTTGGAGGAGATGACAATTTCTATCATAGAACTGATTGTCAATTGGTCGGCGTTATGCAACTTAGCTTTTCTTGTACTTGCAAGCTTTGGTTCCATGGTTATGATGTTTTTGCTTCTTCCTGTAAAATCAATGCAAGTGTTGGGACCCATATCCAATATATACAGTACAAAAAACATTAATGTATCGCTGACAAGCAAGCACTAATGTTAAGCTATTTGGTCTTTTCACTGTCTGCAGCCATTGTCTTTGACTCATCCGTGCCCAGAATCTTCTGCATATAAGACTTTATTTTAAAAATCTACCTTATCACTGAATCAAACAATGATGCTGTCACGGTTGCCATGGTGACCAATTGGCCCCGCCCGTGTGGCGCCAGCTGCGGCTCTTTGACAGATTGGCTTTTTGTCTTTTTGAGCTCAGGTTTCGACTCGGTCCTCTTCCTTTTGGTATTTCCAGTCCAATTCCCGTTTATTTTGTCCTGTTTCATTTCGGTTTCCAGTTTTGTTTCCGTCAATTTTTGTCCTGTTTATTATTTTCTCCTGTTTTCCTTCCCGTCTAGTTTATCCGGTTTATTTTCAATATCCTGTTTCATTATCTATCCTGTCTGTCCCGTCCTGCCCGGTATCGACCCCATCTGTCCGATATCAACTCAGGCAATTGGTATCGATCTCGTCCGCCTCTGGCTTCCCATTATTTCATGCCAGACGGCTGCCTAACGTCCATGGCTCCCCATTTCCCGTAAAATAAAAGGCTTGTGTGAGTAATGTCACGCGTTTGGGTCCTGATCCTGTTCCGGTTTATGACTGATGCAGAAGAAGAAATCTTTATAAAGTTTCTGCAAGATTTTTAACTGAATGAGAGTGGCATTGTGGGAAGTAGTTCCTTCATTAGCATACATGCAATTTCATTATGCCCTGATGCGAACCGATCGCAGACATACGTCCTAGAGACGTAATTTAAATGTGACGCTGTATCCCGGGAGTCTACTATACCCTAAAAATGTGTACTTTTCAACGTATTTTGTAAATATTTAGGGAATGGGCCAAATATTCCGTTCCAAACAGTTGTTAGCAACTGTTCCAGCAAGATCTGAGAATTTGCATTTTGATGCGGTTTGACATAAAAAGCGTTGACGAGCCATTTGCTCGCCTTGAAATAGATTCCACTTGTGCTAGCAAGATTAAGCCGTGGCTTCCGTTTAAGGCGGGTTGGAAGTGTAACAAAAATAAACAATAAACAATGGAATAAAATAATAATAAGCAGTAAACAATATAAAGTGAGTTTAATAACCCAACATTTATAACCTAAGACAACTGGTCAAGTAGACATAGCCTACTGTGCTTCAAGTATTTGTTTCACAACAAAAGTCAACTGTAAAATAATATACCGTTGAAGTGAGTTGCACTCTATTGAATACAGTGAATCAGAATCTCTAGTCAGACAACTGCTCAAGTAGACATATGCTACTGTACTTCAAGTATTTTCACAGAACAAAAGTAAACAGTTCAACAATATAAAGTGCATTTAACACTGCAGTGTAAAATAAATGTTTAATATCAATAAACCAAACTCTCACAACATGAGACACTGGTCAAGTAGAAATAGGCAACTGCACTACAAATATTTTAATCACAACAAAAGTCAACTGTAAAGCAATACAAAGTGACTATCCAATCCCTTTATAGTAGGTCTGTCTAAAGTCTGGCCTAGGGCCCAGTTACGGCATGTGATCATATTTATATCGGCCCACGGACCCTGTCATAAAATTAATAATGTGTGGCCGACCAGTAATGTTGACCGCATTTAAAGTTTCACAAAAAATAATTCATCATTTCACCAGATAAAAGTAATAGCCCTTTGGTCACCTCTGCCTTTGGCTTTCTGTGAGAATGTAAGCCCACTGCACTTCCAACAAGGCGAATGTAAATCAAAAAAAGGAAACATGACTGTGAGGGCGAGTGGAAATTGGAGTATTTTTTCACCAAAATCCCCCAAAAATGGCATCTGCCTAATTTTTTCGTATATCGCTGTGAAAAGGTGAAGCCACTGGAAGCGGTTTCAATGGCACAGCAGCACTTTGTGCAGGTCAAATGAAAATGCTCCAAAGGCGAGTTACGAGGACGCAACGCTGATTGCCAAAGAGTGAAAAGAGGGCTGAAGAGTCAAACGGCACATATTTCCAGCTTACCAAAAATAAATGTCCTGCTTTCTGAAAAGTCTGGACACCCGTGCTTTGTGATGTCGAGTGCTTAATAACATAAGAACTACATTACCAAGAATGCCACATTGCTACTGAGCATGCGCAGTGTGTCCCTGAATAATTACAGCTGTATGTTATGGTTTACTTGCCAGAGACATGAAAGTAACCAGCCTAACCCTAACCAGCCTAACCCTAACCAGCCTAACCCTTACAAGCCTAACGATAACCCTAACCAGCCTAACCCTAACCCGAACCCTAACCACCCTAACCCTAACCAGCCTAACCCTAACCTGCCTAACCCTAACCAGCCTAACCTTAACCAGCCTAACCCTAACCAGCCTAACCCTAACCAGCCTAACCCTAACCAGCCTAACACTAACTAGCCTAACCTTAACCTTAACCAGCCTAACCCTAACAAGCCTAACCCTAAACCTAACCACCCTAACCCTAACCAGCCTAACCCTAACCTGCCTAACCCTAACCAGCCTAACCTTAACCAGCCTAACCCTAACCAGCCTAACCCTAACCAGCCCAACCCTAACCATAACTCTAACAAGCCTGACCCTAAACAGCCTAACCTTAACCCTAACCAGCCTAACCCTAACCAGCCTAACCCTAACCCTAACCGTAACCAGCCTAACCCTAACCAGCGTAACCCTAACCCTAACCAGTCCAACCCTAACCCTAAACAGCCTAACCCTAACCCTAACCAGCCTAACCCTAACCAGCCTAACCCTAACCAACCAAACCCTAACCTTAACCCTAACCCTAACCAGCCTAACCCTAACCAGCCTAACCCTAACCCTTACCCTTACCCTAACGCTAACGCTAACGAGCCTAACCCTAGCCCTAACCAGCCTAACCCTAACCAGCCTAACCCTAACCAGCCATCCACATCGTCTCAATTTATTCAGAGCAACTTACCGCCCGTAACGGTGGTGTAACGGTGAAAGGCATAATGAGTTATACGACCCCTTTACTGGAGATATAAATCTCAATGATTTCTAACGGCGTTATCCCCACCATAGTCTGTGTTATTCACAATCCAGAATAGGGACCGTAGCGCTTCAATTCCAGCGCATATGCCGTATTTGTTGCCTTCGGTGAAAAAACGCGGGTCTTTTTTTTCAAGCGGAAGCGTAAAAAGTTATCACGCGATTCGGCCTCCTTTGTTTAAAAGATAACGGCACGCCGTACTCACCGGGCTAACACGATCCCGACGGGATTTGATTACGCGGAAAGAAACGAGTCGGCATAAAACGGCCATGCGGCGGGCGAGCGAGGTTTTAATTATACCTTTTAATTTTCTCGCTCGTTAATAAGAGCGCGTAATGAATCGAGTCGGGTGGCCGGGGCAGAGGGGCCCATTAATCACCGCGCTAATAATCAAGCCGGGATGAATGAAAAACGACACCTCCGAATATGTCGCGCCGCTAGATTACGGCTAACCTCCGGTCCCGATCGGAACCCGGAACTAAAACTACTTCACCCCGAAAAATCTTCTTTCTTACGGCAACTCGGAAATTCAAATTTCATTGCACTTAAGGTGATTTACGATCACTTCACTTTGTAGTTAGCTAAAATGCTAGTAGAATAGAATAGAATAGAATAGAATATGCCTTTATTGTCATTGTTACAACATGGGATATGCTGTGACAACGAAATTGGACGACTCCAGGTCCACATTTACAGTGAGGATAAGGAAACAAAGAGATAAAGGAACAAAGAACTGACTTTGTTGTAAGTAGGCTTTGTTTTTCTCCGCTGGGGTGGGGGGGTGATGAGGGGGGGTGAGGGTCAAACAGAGTTGCTGGATACAACCGGAATGTTTGATGTTACATTAAACATAGTCCACGATTGGCCCCGCTCGTGTGTGTCACGGTTGCCATGTTGCCCAATTTGCCCCGCCCAAGTGTGTCACGGTTAACATGTTGCCCAATTGGCCCCGCTCGTGTGTGTCACGGTTGCCATGTTGCCCAATTTGCCCCGCCCAAGTGTGTCACGGTTAACATGTTGCCCAATTGGCCCCGCCCGTGTGTGTCACGGTTGCCATGGTGCCCAATTAGCTCCGCCCGTGTGTGTCACGGTTGCCATGTTGCCCAATTGGCTCTGACCGTGTGTGTCAAGGTTGCCATGGTGCCCAATTGGCCCCGCCCGTGTGTGTCACGGTTACTATGGGGCCCAATTGGCCCCGCCCGTGTGTGTCACGGTTGCCATGGTGCCCAATTAGCTCCGCCCGTGTGTGTCACGGTTGCCATGGTGCCCAATTGGCCCCGACCGTGTGTGTCACGGTTGCCAAGGTGCCCAATTGGCCCCGCCCGTGTGTGTCACGGTTGCCATGTTGCCCAATTGGCCCCGCCCGTGTGTGTCACGGTTGCCATGTTGCCCAATTGGCCCCACCCGTGTGTGTCACGGTTGCCATGGTGCCCAATTAGCCCCGCCTGTGTGTGTCACGGTTGCCATGGTGCCCAATTGGCCCCGCCCGTGTTTTTTCCGAATTACTCAGTCCACAATTGAATGGATTTGGGAGTACAGTCCATAAACATGCCCGATTAAAGTCGCCGTCGACGATTAAGCTCCGTTGGGGTGTGCAAGCTGCTGTTAATTGATAGCAGCGGGCAGGAGATTTAGCGCTATGCTAACGTTAGCATCCGGTGAAAAGGTTAGCGGTGGAAAGTAAACAGCAAACACAAAGACCACAGTTAACTCTCCCGGTACATAGAAGGGTCTGCACGATACTGCTAGAAACTCCATATCGAGTGAGCAGTGTGTGTCAATGGTACGCCATGCCCAGTTTTTACTCATATTTTTCTAATAGAGTACAAACATACACATAAAGAGTAAGAAGCATGTAGTATACTATACAATCACACTCTATTTCGTACTCTCACTGTAATACACAGGAGCCTCCACAGACTCTGCCGCTATGGCGCAAGTCACACTAAGAGAAGCAGTGCTAGGAATCAAGGCACAGGAGTACTGTATTTTCGACGCTGAGTTGGTCACATTTTTTTTGTTTTTGTTTTATTTTAACTAGCGTTCTTCATCATATTTAAATGTGGTGTCCGTAACTTCCAAATATTGTATTGGCTGGCGCCATCTTCTGGTAGAAAGCATCATTGCGTGTGCAAGAACATGACATTTTAATGATTGCTGATTTGGATCACCTGTGCTCGCTCGTTTGGCAACAGCGGCTGCGGGCTACCTGATTGGTTCCCTGTCTCTTTTTAAGCCCAGTCTCCTTTCACTCTCCGGTTGTCAGTCCGTCTACGAACCTCTGTTGTTACAAGGCAAGTTTTATTCGTCCCTGACTCTCGCCTGTCCCGTTTGTCTCCGGCTACGACCTGTTTCGACCCCGACCACGTCTGCTCTCCCGTCCCGGCTTACGACCTCTTTTTGTCCCCGACTACGTCTACTCTCCCGTTCTGGCTTACGACTCGTTTCCTACCCCGACCACGCTTTGCTCTCCCAGTCCCGGCTACCGACCCGTTTTTCCTTCCCTGACACTACCGTGTTCCGATCACAGTCCGAATCTGAGAGCGACTTGCTTGCCGGGTCCAACAAACACCGGATCGTGGGCGCGGCCCTTCCTCTTTCTTTCAATGAAACTTGCGGTTAACGTCACGCAATTGGGTCCTGTTTCCGTTCTGGTCCTGACAGCACCATTGAATTCTTACTTTGCTGTCCTCACAGTTGCCAGCGTAATAAAACTAGGAAACGTTATACATGTATACATAAAAGATAAAAATACAAGATTAACTCAAGATGAGTTAAGGAAATTGTCATGAACCAGAACAGGATCAGGACCCAAACGCGTGACGTTCTCACACAAGCCTTTTATTTTACGGGAAATGGGGAGTCATGTACTTTAGGCAGCGGTCTGGGGTATGATAGGAAGCCAGAGGCCGACGAGAGCGATACCAATTGCCCGAGTAGATATCGGACAAATGGGGTCGATACCGGACAGGACGTCCCGACTTACGACCTGTTTTTGATCCCGACCACGTTTTTGCTCTCCTGTCCCGGCTATCGACCTGTTTTTCCATCCCTGACACCGCCATCGCCCGTTACGGAAGATCTACTTCCGTATTCTGATCACAATCAGGTTGCGAGAGCGACTTGCTTCCCACGTCCAGCTAGCATCCGATCGCTGCCCTTCCTCTTCCTATATTTCAATAAAATTGTGAGACAACGTTACGCGATTGGGTCTACCCTTTGTGCTGGTTGTGACATATTCTGCAAGATTTTTAACTGTATGCGGACGGAGAGAGGCATTGTGGGAAGTATTCCAGCCGATAACATACCTGCAATTTCATCATGCCATGATGCAAACCAGGGATGTCAGACTCATTTTAACTCGGGGGCCACACGAACAAACATTCTTTCGGGGGCCGGACGAGTAGATTAAAGAGAAAGGAAAAGAGAGATAAAGAAAGAAGATAAGGAGGGAGGGAAAAGAAGAGAGGGCGGGACAAAGAGAGAAAAAGAGAGAGAGGGATAGAGCGTGAGAAACAAGAGATAAAAAGTCGTGAGAGAGGGGGAAAAGAAAGGGAGAGGAAGAAAGAAAATCCAGAAATCTTTATAAAGGAGAGAAAAGAGAAAAGAAAGCGCAAAGGGTATGAAGGGAGAAAGAGAAAAGAGAGAAAAGGAAAAAAGGAAGTTAGAGCAAAAGAGGTTAAAAGACACAGAGAGAGAAAGAGACAAAGAGCAACAAAGGAAGAGAAAAAGAGAGAGAGAGAGAGAGAGAGAGAGAGAGAGAGAGAGAGAGAGAAGAGAGAGAGAGAGAGAGAGAGAGAGAGAGAGAGAGAGAGAATGGGCCAGGGCAAGAGAGAGAGAGAGAGAGAGAGAGAGAGAGAGAAATAAATACAGTACAGTGTCTTTTTTCGAGGCACCTGGCTTTGGCAACATCAAGTTGACATATTCCAACCTGCAGCTTGTTTTTCTCTTGCACTTCTCTGAGTGTCTCGCGAGCCGGATTCAATCCCTTAGCGGGCCTGATCTGGCCCGCGGGCCGCCTGTTTGACACCTGTGATGTAAACCAATCGCAGAGCAGCATTTTATCTAACTTCGAACTTGGGAAAAATGCTGTCCTTCAGGCACCCACGGTTTTTACAAAGATCCATTATCACCCTTTCATGCGTTAAAATTTCAAATGATCCTTTAGAATGGGATGTCTCACTCCAACTCGTTTTAACAGTTCCAAAGTGGAAGATGGCAAGTTTTCTTCGAAGATCCACTATCACCAGCAGATGCACTGGAATCCCAAACGATCCTAGAGAGAGGGATATCTTACTCTATCACTTTTTTACATCTCATGCCTGGAACGATAGTGTCTTTCAATGAGTTTGTTGCAAAGATCCATTATCACCCTTCCATCCGTTAAAATTTCAAATGATCCTTTAGAATGGGATGTCTCACTCCAACTCGTTTTAACAGTTCCGAAGTGGAAGATGGCAAGGTTTCTTCGAAGATCCACTATCACCAGCAGATGCACTGGAATCCCAAACGATCCTCGAGAGAGGGATATCTCACTCTATCACTTTTTTTACATCTCAAGCGTGGAACGATAGTGTCTTTCAATGAGTTTGTTGCAAAGATCCATTATTACCAGCAGATGTGATGAAATACCAAACAATCTTCAAGAGCTGGATGTCTCACTCCAACACTTTTTACCTGTTGTGTCGTCCATTTTCAAAAAATAGAAATAAACTAGAAGAATATGTTATCATTTAAAAATTCTTACGTAAGAACTTAACGAAAAAACAAAGACGTCAACGAAACCCGTCGGTTCAATTCCCATCTGTGACATTTTACCGTACGTAGCCCGGCGATTACGCTAGCTAACGGCGCTGCTTCGCTATCACGCTTTTTCAGGCCTTCCGTTAAGCGACATTATTTGCATAATTTGGCCTCCTTGATATAACGTGGCGCCGTCCGCGTTGCCAGTCGGCATTCTGTAGGTGCCAAGAAGTCATTATTCAAATTTTATCGCCCGCCGCCGTTCATCAAACGTTACGACTTTCAATCGGATGTTCATTAAAATACCCGATCGGGCGTAGCGCTGATTCGCCTTTGTTTATTTGTTTACTTCTCGTTTGAGAAGCAATTTTCCGAAGAAATTGCCATTATATTATCGTACGATATTTCTTCTTAAAACGGGCACATAAGGAGACTGTTAGCTTAACTGAGGCGGCGGGAAAATTAGAAAACGATTGTGTTGTCATGATTACTGATGCGGGGCACCTTAGGCTGGCAACAGCCACGGAATCTGATTGGCTGTTGGACTCTTTTTCAACTCCCGCCTGCCTAAAAACACTCGTCTGATCGTCTGCGAACCTATGCTCCCAGCAAGGCAAGCTTTTGTGACTCTCCGACTCTATCCTGCCCTGTTTTCTGTTGCCGACCTCTCTTTTGGACCCGTTTCTGTTTTTGCTCCTCCGTCCCGGCCATCGACCTGTTTTTCTTGCTGTCAACGACGACCCTCGCTCGACACGGAAGTGTTACTTCGGTGTTCCTGCTATTTGCTACCTGTGGATGCAAGTCCTGTTCTCCTTCTTAATACAAACTGAGTAAACGAACGCTATTGGGTCCCGTCTCTGTTCCTGGTCTGTGACATCATGTAATCCCTGTTGGTTAATAGGGACCAGAAACCCCTGTGATGCCTGAAAATCCGAAGACCCACCCCTCATTTTTAACTAGCAACAATTGCGTTAATTCCCAATATTTTCGTCATGAATAATAGTTTAAAAAAAAAAGGTGCAAGCAAAGTTCTTCTGTAACAATGTCACAAAATACTGCAAACAGCTATACCAACGTTTTTACCGTGCGCGCGCCCTTTGTGTTGCTCCATCCATTCCTACAGCTCACCTGATCAAATTGCTATAGGTACTTTGCTAGAGCTTTTGGGTGTTTAAAATTTGTTCTGTGACTTTCCATCATAAAGTATCTCACCATCTCACCAATGAACATTGATTGTTTTGATGAGATTACATACACAGGATATTTGAATGATTTACCAAGAAAACGTGTCTGATATTTGTCGACACACAAAACTCTGCTAAGCTAATGGTTTTGTTTAACGCAGTCAAGAAGTTGTTATGCTATTGGCAGAACTCCCTCCCACAATGCCCCTCTCTCTTTCTGGTCAATTCAGGTTTTATGGGTTATAGTAAATGCTCGTACTATTTACAGTATGTCACAAAAGTGAGTACACTCCTCATATTTCTGCAGATTTTTCATCCTAATGTTTAATTTAACTCGATTAAGGTATTTATATGGTTGGTTGGTCGGTCGGTCGGTCGGTTGGTCGGTCGTTTGGTTGGTTGGTTTCCTGTTAGCATTTCCTGTCCGGTATTGTTCCAGTTTATTTTTGTCCTGTTTAATATCGGTTTCCAGTTTCGTTCCCGTCTATTTTTGTCCTGTTAATTATTCTCTCCAGTTTTCATTCCCGTCTAGTTTGTCCTGTTTATTTCGATATCCTGTTTTATTATCATCCCTGTCTGTCCCGTCCTGTCCGGTATCGACCCTATACGTCCGATATCTGCTCGGGCAATTGGAATCGATCTCTCGTTTATTTTTGTCCTGTTTAATTTCGGGTTCTAGTTTTGTTTCCGTCTGTTTTTGTCCTGTTTGTTAGTTTCTCCAGTTTTTGTTCCCGTCTAGTTTCTCCCATTTATTTTTGCTATCCTGATTTGTTATTGATCTCGTCGGCCTCTGGCTTTCTGTCATTCCATGCCAGACCGCTGCATGACTCCCCATTTCCTGTAAAATGAAAGGCTTGTGTGAGAACGTCACGCGTTTGGGTCCTGATCCGGTTCCTGATATTTTTCATTCAAATCCAACAGTGCTTTGCGGCATCAAAATATCCTGAATAAAGGTTTGTAAAGGAATTATCTTTAGTACCTGTTTTTCTCGCTAACGTTTGTAAAAAAAACTCACCGTTCACGACTCCGCTGTCACGCCTCCGCCACAGCTTTGTCTTCACAAAGACGATTCATTAGTCGAGTGCTACAATACGGCAGTTCATAATGAGCGCTAACGTCTATTTTTTTAATAGCGGGAGCGACGCCGCGCTAGCTAATGTCACCGGAAGAAAGGACGGGTTAAAGCAACCCGAGAGACGACGTGCGAGAAATCAAAGGATGACGGTTGAAAAGGGGGATTATTCATGAAAAGGGAAGAGGGGAGGGAGATTACAAATGTCAAAGGAGCACCGTCGTCGAGAAACGGAATATGAAAACGGGAGAGAAATGTCAGCTGGGATAAAGAAGGGAAAAAAATGGAGGAAAAGCTCAGTAGCGGGTGCCTTGTTCTCTTCGCGGTAGGTCGTGGGCTGAAGTGGACGGAAGAGGATTACGGGTTAGCCGCGTCAGGAATCAAACTCTCGAGATTTAGTCGATAAATCGATTCACTTGTGCGTACCAAAATCTGACCTCGCTTTTCCTATTATGCTGAGAAAACCTGACAGTCCGGGACGGAACACGAGTTGCAGCCCTCAAATTCTGACCACAGTTGTATCCATCCGTGTGTACTGTAAGTCCTTGCATCCGGCACAACTGTCACGGTTGCCATGGTGCCCAATTGGCCCCGCCCGTGTGTGATACGGTTGCCATGGGGCCCAATTGGCCCGGCCCGTGAGTGTCACGGTTGCCACGGTGCCCAATTAGCTCCGCCCGGGTGTGTCACGGTTACCATGGTGCCCAATTAGCCCCGCCCGTGTGTGTTACGGTTGCCATGTTGCCCAATTGGCGCCGCCCGTGTGTGTCACGGTTGCCATGGGTGCCCAATTGGCCCCGCCTGTGTGTGTCACGGTTGCCATGGGTGCCCAATTGGCCCTGCCCGTGAGTGTCACGGTTGCCATGGTGCCCAATTGGCCCCGCCCGTGAGTATCACGGTTGCCATGGTGCCCAATTGGCCCCGCCCGCGTGTGTCACAGTTGTCATGGTGCCCAATTGGCCCCGCCCGTTCGTGTCACGGTTACCATGGTGCCCAATTAGCCCAGCCCGTGTGTGTCACGGTTGCCATGGTGCCCAATTAGCCCTCGCCCGTGTGTCTCACGGTTGCCATGGTGCCCAATTGGCCCCGCCTGTGTGTGTCACGGTTGCCATGGTGCTCAATTGGTCCCGCCCGTGTGTGTCACGGTTGCCATGGTACCCAATTAGCCCCGCCTGTGTGTGTCACGGTTGCCATGGTGCCCAATTGGCCCCGCCCGCGTGTGTCACAGTTGCCATGGTGCCCAATTGGCCCGGCCCGTGGGGCGCCAGCTGCGGCTCATTGAGAGATTGGATTTCTGTCTGTATAAAGCTCACCGCTCTCTTGCTTCGATTGTCAGCCCGTCAAACGAACTTCTGCCCCACAAGACGTGGGTTCACTTCTCGGTTGTCATGATTGCTGATTCAAGGCACATGTGACTGCCCAATTGGTGCCAACAGCCCTGAGCGCTGATTGGTTCAAACCCCCGGTCAGACCGTTTGCAAACCTATGCTCCCAGCTAGGCAAGCTCCATACCTTCCAACATTTTCCTGCCTTGTTTTCTCCTGCCTGATACCTGTTGCCAACCTGTTTCTGGACCCGTTTTTGCCCTGCTCACCTGTCCCAACCATTGACCTGTTTTGCCCTGTTTCTTGCTCGATACCTGTTGCCGACTTCATTTCTGGACTCGATACCGCCCTTACTCTCCCATCCCAGCTATCGACCAGTATCCCTGCTGGTGAGCGATTATCCTCGCTCAACACGGAGGTGCCACTTACGCGTTCCTGCCTTCAGCTACCCGTGTCTGACGATCATCAGATCGTGGAAGCAAGCACTGCTCGCTCTCTTTATCAATAAAACTGAGTAAACAAACGCTACTGGGTCCTGTCTCCGTTTCTGGCTTGTGACATCAGTCCTGTTTTCCTGTTGGTATTTCAAGTTCGGTATTGTTCCAGTTTATTTTTGTCCTGTTTAATTTCGGGTTCCAGTTTTGTTTCCATCTGTTTTTGTCCTGTTTGTTAGTTTCTCCAGTTTTTGTTCCCGTCTAGTTTCTTTCATTTATTTTTGTTATCCTGATCCGTTATTGATCTGGTCGGTCTCTGGCTTCCTGCCTTTCCACGCCTAACGTGCATGACTCTCCCGTAAAATAAAGGCTTGTGTGAGAACGTCACGCGATTGGGTCCTGATCCGGTTCTTGTTCCTGACAACAACTTTGAGTAGTCTCCAGTTAACAGGTGGACAAAATATTTTCCACGAAAAAAACCAAACTACGTTATTTTTTCTTTATTTTGTTCACAAAATCCCACGTTAATATCTCTTTCTCTCTGTAACCTATTTTTTCATTTAATCCCCAATGTCCTTCCGTTAGATTAGTGTTAAACAGATTTCATTGAGTATTGTTTGAGCGTATTAAAGATTGTGGATTACCATATTTTTCTTGCATGATGAGCATTTACTTTTACCCATAAAACCTGAATTGAACAGAAAGAGAGAGGGGCATCGTGGGAAGGAGTTCTGCCAATAGCGTAACAACAACTTCTTGACTGCGTGACGCAAAACCATTTTTGTGCGTCGTTGTACAGTCCTTGTAGAATAATATCACTGACAACAATCACAATAATTGGAGGCAATGGGAATAGAACCCAGGTCGCGAGACTAGTGAGATAAATGACATATGAAAAGGCTCTTATGTCATTATCACACTATTATTACTGATTGCAGGTCAGTATATTTTACTGGTCACAATTTTAACGACAGCCTACAGTCAAGGTGTCACACCCACAGACCCCGTTTATATGTAATCTCATCGAACAATCTATGTTCACTGGTGAGACACTTTATGATGGGAAGTCACAGAACAAACTCGAAACACCCAAAAGCTCTAGCAAAGCACCGATCGGGTGAGCGGTAGGAATGGGCGCAGCAACACATAGGGCGCGCGCACGGTAAATACGTTGGTATACTCGTTTGCAGTATTTTGTGACATTGTTACAGAAGAACTTTGCTTGCACCTTTTTTTTTTTTTTAAACTATTATTCATGACGAATTTCCGAGCTGATTAAAGCGCTACTCTGTGAAAATCGACGTATCGGATTTCCCTTCAAATAGGAGCCTCGGAAGATAATGCATCTGTGGCACACATGTGCAGTGGAAAACAGGAAAAATCCATTATTATTATTCTAACCTAACCTTAGGCAAGCCTTATTCAACCCTGACTCCCGCCTGTCCCGTTTTTGCTCCAGCTACGACCTGTTTTGATCCGTCCACGCCTGCTCTCCCGTCCTGGCTTACGACCCATTTTTGATCCCAACTATGTGTATTCTCCCATCCTGGCTTACGAATCGTTTCCGATCCCGACCACGTTTTTGCTCTCCTGTCCTGGCTGTTCCCGTTTGTGTCCAGCTACGACCTGTTTTGATCTGTCCACGCCTGTTCTCCCGTCCTGGCTTACGACCAGGGTTGGGTAGGGTTACTTTAACTGGATTACTTTCAATGACTTTTGGATGACTCCAATACCAAATATGCTAATAAAAGACAAAAGAAACTAAATATGAATCAAATGATGACTCACAACACGTGGTAAGCTTTCTCTCCTGGCTTTGATCTCTTTGATCTCCGGCAAAACGAACATAAAATGCGACAGAAACAAAATTAAAATAAATCCAAACAGCGCAGTGGTTAGCGCATGTGCGGCACAGTTCATGTCTTGGGAACCTCCTGCGTGGGTTCAAATCCAGCTCCAGACTTCCTGGGCGGAGTTTGTATGTTCTCCCCGTGCTTGCGTGGGTTTCCTCCGGGCACTCCGGTTTCCTCCCACATTCCAAAAACATGCATTTCAGGTGAATTGACTGGTCCAAATTGTCCCTAGTAGTAAATGAGCGAGTGAGTTGTCTGTCCCTGTGTGCCCTGCGATTGGCTAGCAACCAGTTCAGGGTGTCCCCTGCCCACTGCCCGATGATTGCTGGGATGGGCTCCAGCACCCCCGCGACCCTACTGAGGATAAGCGGTGTAGCTAATGAGATGAGATGAGCTTGCCAACATCATTTTTGCCGTTCCATGATTTCCATTACTCCCCAAGCCTGCACAAAATGGAGTCATTTTATATAGATATATATATATATATATGCGCCTTCTTCGGATTTCTTCATCATCGCAAACTCCTTCTCCATGGTTATCAGAGTTTTCGCTTCTCCCTTTGAATACACTACAGGTATGGGACCAAGAGCTAATAAATACAGTAGAAGTAACGCATTATTGTATCACCAACTGTTCATTTTCGAACCGAATTGAGTTCTCCAAAAAAATGAGGATGACTTTGAAACCTTCTCAGCGGGTAAAAATAGGAGCCCAGATTCCCCTCTTTCCATTTTACGGCTCGATTGAACTTGATGTGTCTCCGAGTCGGCTTTAAACGAGGTGTGGAAGACGGCCCTTTAACTAGCCGGGTCTAATCGCGTTTAATGGACTGATTGAACTGACTGCTCCACTAACTCGCACTTGAGTCTGGATTCGAAACCCCCTGCCCCCCCCTCCAGGGACCTATAAAATCCGGCAATCCTTCTGGACGGATTTATATTCACCGGCTTAAAAAAAAAACAGATCAGCGCCGATGTTTATTTCAACGATTGATCCGGGCTGTTGGACTCTTTTTAAAAACCCGCCTTCCTAAAAACACTCGTCAGATCGTCTGCAAACCTATGCTCCCAGCTAGGCAAGTTTTTGTGACTCTCTGACTCTATCTTGCCCTGTTTTCTGTCTGATATCTGTTGCCGACCTCTTTTTTTGGACCCGTTTATGTTTTTGCTCCTCCGCCTCGGCCATCGACCTGTTTTTCGATGTGTTTCGAAGTGCTACTTCCGATTGATCCACGTTTCGGTTTGTTCCCGAATGACAAAAAGCCAGTAGCATAGGTTTACTTGACTACCGCAAATTCCGGACTATAAGCCTCTACTTTTTCCCCAAACGTTCAACCCTGCGGCTTATTCAGTGATGAGGCCAATTTATGTAAAAAAAAGTAAGATTTAGACCGGTGGAATATATGCGCAGAGGAAGACTGCAACTTCTTGGCTTGACTAGCGGCGAAAAATCTTTCACTAAAGCTGGCCGCATGCGAAAGATAACTTGCGGGGCACCTGAGGCTGCCAACAGCCACGGAACCTGATTGGCTGTTGGACTCTTTTTAAAAACCCGCCTTCCTAAAAACACTCGTCAGATCGTCTGCGAACCTATGCTCCCAGCTAGGCAAGCTTTTGTGACTCTCTAACTCTATCTTGCCCTGCTTTCTGTCTGATATCTGTTGCCGACCTCTTTTTTGGACCCGTTTATGTTTTTGCTCCTCCGCCTCGGCCATCGACCTGTTTTTCTCGCTCGACACGGAAGTGCTACTTCCGATTGATCCATGTTTCAGTTTGTTCCCGAATGACAGTAGCATAGGTTTACTTGACTACCGCAAATTCCGGACTATAAGCCGCTACTTTTTCCCCAAACGTTCAACCCTGCGGCTTATTCAGTGATGCGGCCAATTTATGTCATTTTTCTACAAAAAGTAAGATTTAGACCGGTGGAATATATGCGCCGAGGAAGACTGCAACTTCTTGGCTTGAGTAGCGGCGAGAAATCTTTCACTAAAGATGGCCGCTGATGGCACCTGAGGCTGCCAACAGCCACGGAACCTGATTGGCTGTTGGACTCTTTTTAAAAACTCGCCTTCCTAAAAACACTCGTCAGATCGTCTGCGAACCTATGCTCCCAGCTAGGCAAGCTTTTGTGACTCTCTGACTCTACAAGTCTGCCAGTGGATCCTGACAGCGCTGGGCAGCATAAAAAAATCCACCATCACCAACGGGTTCCGAAAAGCCGGTCTGCTGCGTGACGGAGAGGAGGGAACAGAATCAGGAGTGGATGGGAGCGTGAGACGACGTCTATATATAAGTTTCTTTCCGACACTGAGGAAGACGACTTAGATGGCTTCAGTTCTAAGGAGGAAGATGAGGACGGTTTACCGTGATTTTTACAAGTACGGTATGTTTTTTTAACAGACCCGTTTACTGTGTTGCGAGCGTGTTGCTAGCGTGTTGCTACCTGTCACAGGCACTGTTTGGGATGAAAGTTATATTACTATTATTAAAGCTTTGAAAACTCTCTCGGTGTACCGTCTTTCTTTGTAAATATGTGTAACCATGTATAATATGTATTTGCAACTGTATATTTTTGTAATGTATTTATTTGAGACACTTATTCTGATATGTTTTGCATGGGCGAATGAAAAAGAAGGGGCGAAACGAACGCGGGGTGACGGGAAGAGGGGTAAAGGTGAGACCTGTTTGTGGACGCGGCGGACAATAGTGGATATATATTTTTCCCACCCTTACCTTTGGAAATGTACACTTTTTTTCTTTGGATTACGTTCAACGGGACCCGGACTCTGCCGGTCTGCATCAAACCTTAAGTACCGGTATCATTTTCCGTTTATTTTGCCGGCTGTGGTTTTTGGACTGAGTACTTTATATTCAGTTACAATCGCGGGACTTAAAGTCAGGTCTGGGTTAATTTTGTGTTTGTGTTACATTTTTTTAATGTGGGCGCGTGCGGCTTATATACAGGTGCGGCTTGTGTATGTACAAAATCAGTTTTCCTCTTAAAATGTGGTGGGTGCGGCTTATAATCAGGTGCGCTCTATAGTCCGGAATTTACGGTAGTTGTGCTGAAAACTCAAGAAAGAAAGAAATTCGAATCAACTTTTATCCCCAAAGACTCGTTTCAAAGTCGATTTTTCGCAGTTTTTAGTGCTGAGCCATCACTTTAATAAAGCTTATTTCCTCCTCCGCTTTTTAAAGAAAGGGAGGCCGAGGACGGTGCTCGAACGCTGTGAAATTAAGGGAGCGTCGTAAAATGTTCGTGTAAAATTTAGCTAGCGATACGCGCCATGGAGATCCTCCCACCGGAAAAGGGCCATGTTTTGGGGCGGTGAAGACAAAGCTGTTAAATGTGGGGCTCAGTGTTAATCCCTCGGAATTTCCCTGCTTATAATGCAGTTGTTTCTATTAAATACTGTCAGGACCAGAACGGAAACAGAACCCACTTGCGTGACGTTTGCCACGAGTTGTATTAAAAGAGAGAGGAAGGGCTGCGCCCACGATCCGGGAAGCGAATCGCTCTCGTACTCGGATGGTGATCCGAACACGGAAGCGGATCTTGCGTAGCGAGCGATGGCGGTGTCAGGGGCGGAAAACTGGTCGGGAGCCGGGACTGGGAGAGAAAGACGGGGTCGGAAACGAGTCGTAAGCCAGAACAAGGCGGCAGTGGCTCAGGAGGTAGAGCGATCGTTTTAGGATTAAGGGATCCTAGTTCGAATCTCGGCTTGTCCGTGTTACATGCCGAAGTGTCCTTGGGTAAGACACTGAACCCCCAATACCCCCAATAAGCAGGTTAGCGCCTTACATGGCTGCACAAATCACAACCGCTATTGGGAAATGTGAAGCATTCATTCATTTCATTTCAACAGGAGAATAGACGTAGTCGGGAACAAAAAGGGGTCGTAAGGCGGGACAGGAGAGCAAGACGTGGTCAGGAGCAAAAAGGGTTGTAGCCAGAGACAAACGGGAGCAAAAATGGGACAGGTGGGGGTTAGGGCAGTGTTCTCGTTTGGCCGCGTCCCTGTGTCCTAGACACATCGTTTTTGCTGGGGACGCATTGTGTCAAATCAACGTGCGTCCCCGAGACGCAGCTTTTTTGACACCAAATTGTCATTATTACCTGATTACTTTTTTTTTTTTTTTTTAACAAAGATTTACCGCAATCCAAACTTTTTGTCAGGCAGATCCGCCATTGTTGTCTTGGTCTCGCGCCGATCTCGGCAAACGATGATAGAGAAAGTGGTAACAACGGCAATAACTCCGGCACGAAAAAAACGGCGGAGAAATTCTTCAGAAGACCGCGAAGGCAAGGAAAACACGTGTGTTGAAGCCAACGATTCGATGAAAGATAAACAAACAAATACTCCTAGCAAGAAAAGGACTTTTCTGCCAAAATGGACTCAATTATATTCCTGGTTACGCCATGAGGAGGATGATAATGGAGGCTTCATGTTCTGTGATGCGTGTATCCAGCGTGACAAAAAAACTGGATTGCATAAATCATTTCGCAATATAGCACATTGGATCGGCACAACGACAATAAAAACCACGAATTAGCTATGGAAATTCCGTGGCGGGAAAGCAAACCACGAAGAATATATGAACTGAAAAAGCTGAAGTGACTAAAAGTGCATGAATATATAGACTATTTCAGCAATATTATTTTGTATAATGTACAATATTTTTGTGAACTGAAATATCTGAATCTATAACTGCTTTGTATTACTGTGATGATTAAAACTGAATGAAAATATAGATTTATATGATATATTTGTCGCCGATTTACAATTTCAACCTGGATAACACTTAATTTTGGGGACCCATAGATCTCTGTCAAATGGTCAAATGAAAACTGGAGGGGTCGAAAAAGGCTTGCCTTGTATACACGGAGATTCGCAGACGGACTGACAACATGGGATTGACAGGACTTGGTTCAAATACTGACTGGGAGCCAATCAGAACCTGCGGGCAATCAAAAATCTTCGTTCGGTTTGGAAATTTCGGTATGTGGTTTTTTTTGAAAACTGCATACTCGGCAGCCAATCAGAAGCCTGCATCGACTGACTTCCTGCTTCCGGACTTTCCCGAGCGTTATAAGGTCGTGCATTTCCAAAGTAGACGGTCAGAAAACATAAGAGAAATGGAGAAGTGGTTAGGAACCAAGCCAAAACCTCAGCCCCAGAAGAAAGATTCAAAAGAAGCAAACAAAATCGATGACGCTACAAAACGTAGACGTACATTAAAAGCATCGTGGAAAAATGGATACATGGTTAGGAATCAAGCCAAAACCTCAGCCCCAGAAGAAAGATTCAAAAGAAGCAAACAAAATCGATGACGCTCCAAAACGTAAACGTACATTAAAAGCATCGTGGAAAAATGGATGCATGGTTAGGAATCAAGCCAAAACCTCAGCCCCAGAAGAAAGATTCAAAAGAAGCTAACAAAATTGATGACGCTACAAAACGTAAACGTACATTTAAAAGCATCGTGGAAAGAGGAGTTCATGTGGCTTAGTATATTGCTATATAGTAGGGTATAGAAACCGATGCCATAGAACTAAGTGAACTCCATCGAAATCGTCCAAATTAGTGTCGTCGGAGTCTCTCGGAAGCCTTTTCTGGAGTCCTCTAGCTTTTCCTCTCGGCCCACGTCTTTCTGCAAGATGGTGTGCCGGCTCCTCCCATGGGCGCGCCAATGAAGCCCAACGTGAGCTTCACAATCTCAGAGACAAGCGTCCCGATGTCTGTGGTTCCTCAAAACAACGGAGAGAGTTTCTCAAAACAATGCCTGCGTACATTAAAAGCATCGTGGAGAGTTCGCGAGCGAATCGAAAAGAAGGGGCGGAGCAAACGCGGGCTGACGGGAAGTGGGGTAAGTTAAATCTCTTTGTTGTTGCAGCGGACAATAGTGGATATATATTTTTCCCACCCTTAACTTTGGAAAGATACATTTTTTTCGTTGGATTACTTTCATCGGGACCTGGATTTTAAAGGTTTGCAGTCAATTCTAACTACCGGTATCATTTTCCGTTCATGTTGCCGGTTGTGGTGGATGGCTTGTCTACTATATTTGCAGTTACAATCGCGGCACCTAAAGTCAGGTTTGGGATAAACTTGTGACTGTGTTACATGATCAAATGTTGGCACATGCGGCTTATATACAGGTGCGGCTTATGTAAGGACCAAACCAATAATGTTCGCAAAATAATATAATCAGGTGCGCTCTATAGTCCGGATTTTACGGTAAACATAATTTTAAATCATGCATTGTGATTTCTGGATTTTTCTTTTTAGTTTATCTCTCTCACAGTGGATATGCACCTAGGAAGAAAATTTCAGACCTCCCCATGATTTCTAAGTTATTTTCTTCCCTCTATACATACTATTTTGTTATTTGAATATTTTATCTGCAGTACTAGGGTTTTGGGGCTAATTAGCATCGGTTTCTATACCCTGCTATATAGCAATATACTTTGTGACACCACCTCAGAACAAATCCATGTCCTATTCCGCAAGGTATGACTTCCTAATCATGTCTCTTTGTAGAAAAAATGGCTGCCGGCTTCACCAGAAGATGCATATTTCATGCGATTTCCTTCTCCAAAGAGAATCCTTTTCCACCTCTTTTTGTTCCGACTCCCAAAAATTGAATGAGAGCGTTCTGGCACGTGTCAATCGGCAAGTGTGTGTTTGTGTGTCCTTGCCATTGACGTCGATCACGCTTCATTTCTTTGCAGGTTCCTCCGGGAACGTCTCCAGATGCCTTCACCTTGTCACGTTATGGCGTGTCTTCTCTAGTGGAGTGTAAGTAGGGGGGGAGGGGATTTGGGGGGGCCTGATTTCCATGCTGAAGAGAAAGACATTTTGCAACGTTGTGACGGTTTCACTCTTAGGTCTTCAGTAGTTCACAGATCTCTGAACCCGCCTGGATCATCGGGGCATAACTGAGCAGGGTTGGGTAGGGTTACTTTAACTTGATTACTTTCAATTACTTTTTACCCGTCCTGGCTTGCGACCCATTTTTGATCCCGACTATGTGTATTCTCCCATCCTGGCTTACGAATCGTTTCCGATCCCGACCACGTTTTTGCTCTCCTGTCCTGGCTGCTCCCGTTTGTCTCCAGCTACGTCTTGTTTTGATCTGTCCACGCCTGCTCTCCCGTCCTGGCTTACGACCAGGGTTGGGTAGGGTTACTTGAACTGGATTACTTTCAATGACTTTTGGATGACTCCAATACCAAATATGCTAATAAAAGACAAAGAAACTAAATATGAATAAAATGATGACTCACAACACGTGGTAAGCTTTCTCTCCTGGCTTTGATCTCCGGCAAAACGAAAATAAAATGCGACAGAAACAAAATGAAAATAAATCCAAACAGCTTGCCAACATCATTTTTGCCCTTCCATGTTTTCCGTTACTCACCAAGCCTGCGCAAAATTTAGTAATGTTATCCTTATTGGTATTGGAGTAATCCAAAAGTAATTGAAAGTATTCAAGTTAAAGTAACCTTACCCAACTTTGTAACTGAGGACGCAACTCTGGACAGCTATCTCCACTGTTGACGGTTCCTTGCCTGAGTTTTGTCATGATTGCCAATTGAGCGCATCTGCGACGGTTTATATGGCCCGTACAGTTGATTGGCTGATACTCTCTTTTTAAACCCCCGGCTTCCAGCCGTCAGATCGTTATGCGAACTGTTGCCTTCAGCTCAGTAAGCCTTTTCATTCGTTTCTGCCCTGTTTTTTTCTGCCTGATCTTTGTTGCCAACCTGTTTCCAGACCTGACTACGCCTCATTATGCCTGCCTGTTACCCGACCTGTTTTGCCCCGTTACCTGCCTGCCTCCTGCTACCGACCTCGCTTACGAACTCGACACCGCCTTTGATCTCCAGTCCCGGCCAACGCCCTGCTATTCCCGCCTGTCTCCGATCCTCCTCGCCAGACACGGAAGTGCCACTTCCGCACCGCTCGCTCCTTTTGTTCGTCAGCCATCGGATCGTGGAAGCAAGCCTTACCCTCCCTGTTTTCAATAAAAAACTGAGAAAACGAGCGCTATTGGGTCCCGTCTCCGTTCCTGGCCTGGCAGATTTATTTACCCTAACAATAGAACTAAGTGAACTCTATCTAAATCAGACGAATTAGTGTCGTCGGAGTCTCTGGGGAGCCTTCTCTGAAGCCCTCTATCTTTTCCTCTCGACCCACGTCTTTCCGCAAGATGGTGTGCCGGCTCCTCCCATGGGCGCGCCAATGAAGCCCAACGTGAGCTTCACAATCTCAGAGACGAGCGTCCCGATGTCTGTGGTTCCTCAAAACTACGGAGAGCGTTTTTCAAAACAATGCCTGCCGTCCTCCGTCAGAGTCTTGTTATCAACAGAACTAGACAAAATATTCTGCAGGTCCGTTTTCTGATACGACAACTCCAATATATTTAAATTTGGTACCGGGTAACTATAAACCGAAGAAAAATAAAATAGAAAAGTAATGATTACTGATGTGAATCACCGTTTCCGTTCCCGACCAAGTTTTTGCTCTCCTGTCCCAGCTATGACCCGTTTTTTTCCGTTCCCAACACCGCCATCGCTCGCCACGGAAGTCCCACTTCTGCGTTCAGAGCGACCTGCTTCCCGCGTCCAGCGATCACCGGATCGTGGGTGCAACCCTTTCCTACCTTCCAAATAAAACTGAGAGAAACGTAACTCAAGTGGGTCCTGTCTCCGTTTTGGTCCTGACATGTACACTGTTTCCTTAGTGCAGTGGTTAGCACATTTGCCTAACATCAGTTTGCGTGGAGAGAAATGGGCGCCACCAGGCTGTACTTGCCCAGCACACAGCTCAGAAAATGGTGCCCCTACCACCTGAGTGTATACAAGGCAAGCCTTTTTTCGACCCTGACTCCCACCTGTCCTGTTTTTGCTCCCATCTGTCTCCGGCTACAACCCATTTTGATCCTGACCACGTCTGCTCACCTGTCCCGGCTTACGTCCTCTTTTTGTCCCCGACCACATCTACCCTCCTTTCCTGGCTTACGACTCGTTTCCGACCCCGACCACGTTTTGCTCTCCCACCTGTCCTGTTTCTGCTCCCGTCTGTCCCATTTTGATCCTGACCACGTCTGCTCTCCCGTCCGGGCTTACGACCTCTTTTTGTCCCCGACCACATCTACCCTCCTTTCCTGGCTTACGACTCGTTTCCGACCCCGACCACGTTTTGCTCTCCCACCTGTCCTGTTTTTGCTCCCGTCTGTCCCATTTTGATCCCACCACGTCTGCTCTCTCGTCCCGGCTTACGACCTCTTTTTGTCCCTGACCACATCTACCCTCCTCTCCTGGCTTACGACTCGATTCCGACCCCGAACACGTTTTTGCTCTCCTGTCCCGGCTATTGACCCGTTATTCCGTTCCCGACACCGCCATCGCTCGCTACGGAAGTCCCACTTCCGCGTTCTGAGCGGCCCAGCAATCACCGGATCGTGGCCGCAACCCTTTCTCTCTCTTCCGATAAAACTTGGGAGAAACGCAACGCAAGTGGGTCCTGTCTCCGTTCTGGTCCTGACATGTACACTGTTTCCTTAGTGCAGTGGTTAGCACATTTGCCTAACATTGGTTTGCCTGGAGAGAAATGGGCGCCACCAGGCTGTACTTGCCCAGGACACACCACAGGAAACGGTGCCCCTACCACCTGAGTGTATACAAGGCAAGCCTTTTTTCGACCCTGACTCCCACCTGTCCTGTTTTTGCTCCCGTCTGTCCCATTTTGATCCTGACCACGTCTACTCTCCCGTCCCGGCTTACGATCTCTTTTTGTCCCTGACCACATCTACCCTCCTCTCCTGGCTTACGACTCGCTTCTGACCCGACCACGTTTTTGCTCTCCTGTCCCGGCTACTGACCCTTTTCCGTTCCCGACACCGCCATCGCTCGCTACGGAAGTCCCACTTCCGCTTTCAGAGCGGCCCAGCAATCACCGGATCGAGGCTGCGCCCCTTTCTCTCTCTTCCGATAAAACTTGTGAGAAACGCAACGCAAGTGGGTCCTGTCTCCGTTCTCGTCCTGACAAAATAATAGTTTCAAAAAAAAGGTGCAAGCAGAGTTCTTCTGTCACAATGTCACAAAATACTGCAATTCAGTATACCTGGATTTAAAGAGGCAAAAATGAGATGCATCTCCACCAGGAGCCGATTCCATAGCCTGGAGGCAGCAACATTTTGAGTTGCACACCAGAATACAGCAATACTGGTGGTCAAATAATAAACACTGTCCCTTTAAGAAACCCGCAAGCGACCCTAAATTTTGCAACCGTTTTGTAAAAACTTTTCAAAGTGAAATCTTTCTTTGACTCCATAATTGAGTGTGTGAAAAATAAATAGACCCCGGCTTATATTATTAAGATAAAACGCGGCCGTTCGTTCCCGACGCTCTTTGGAGTTGTTATGAAAGGCTCCGGCGGCGGCGGCAGCGGTGGTCAATCGCCGTGGCGACGCTCCTTTCGGTATCCTTTAATGCTACTCAATGCAAAGCTCTCCATCAATCTTCCGGTGAAAGCATTAATGGCCGTCGCAAATATCCACAGGCGGGAGTGCCAGTGATTGGCTGGGCCTTTGTCAAAGAAGCACATGATGTAAAAACTGAAAAGACATTCATTATGACAAGAAAAAAAGGAAAGGAACAGGAAAAATGAAAGGAGAGGTATAATAAAAAGGAACAAGCCTGGAGGCAGGGGTGCTCAAGAAGATAGATTTATATACAGGGTTGGGTAGGGTTACTTTAACTTGATTACTTTCAATTACTTTTGGATTACTCCAATACCAAATATGCTGATAAAAGAAAAACTAAATACTAAAACTAAATATGAATAAAATGATGACTCACAACACATGGTAAGCTTTCTCTCCTGGCTTTGATCTCATTTTTGCCGTTCTGCAACTCATACTTCTTTGACTTTATTCTTACTGTTTCCTTCTCTAGCCACTCGTGCAGACTATGGCTCACATCTATTGCTTTAGTCAGCTGTTCGTACTCCGTTCTTCAGTGTCAGTTACCTTCCACTGCTGGTCATGCAAGCGAAGGTTGAGTTCTGCAACTCAGGCTTCTTTGACTTTTTTCTTACTGTTCCCTTCTCTAGCCACTCGTGCAGACTATGGCTCACAGCTATTGCTTTAGTCGGCTGTTTGTACTCTGTTCTTCAGCGTCAGTTACCTTCCACTGCTGGTAATGCAAGCGAATGTTGAGTTCTGCAACTCGGGCTTTTTTGACTTTTTTCTTACTGTTTCCTTCTCTAGCCACTCGTGTAGACTATGGTTCACAGCTAGTGCTTTGGTCAGCTGTTTGTACTCCGTTCTTCAGCGTCAGTTACCTTCCGCTGCTGGTCATGCAAGCGAAGGTTGAGTTCTGCAACTTGGGCTTCTTTGACTTTTTCCCTACTGTTTCCTTCTCTAGCCACTCGTGCAGACTATGGCTCACATCTATTGCTTTAGTCAGCTGTTCGTACTCCGTTCTTCAGTGTCAGTTACCTTCCACTGCTGGTCATGCAAGCGAATGTTGAGTTCTGCAATTAGGGCTTTTTTGACTTTTTTCTTACTGTTTCCTTCTCTAGCCACTCGTGCAGACTATGGTTCACAGCTAGTGCTTTGGTCAGCTGTTTGTACTCCGTTCTTCAGTGTCAGTTACCTTCCACTGCTGGTCATGCAAGCGAATGTTGAATTCTGCAACTCGGGCTTCTTTGACTTTTCCCTACTGTTTCCTTCTCTAGCCACTCATGTTGCTGATTTCTGTTAATCAGGGTCCAGACGCTTGACGAATCTATTTTTATACCGGGATTTTTTCAGTCCTTCGTCCCGCTAGAAATATACTTCGGAATCTCGTCAAATGGTATCCCTCGGGTTTTTGCACAGGTTTCCATTCCAGGCTATAACGCCCTCTAGTGGTGAATTATTCAACACTGTCACTTTAAATACAAAAAAAGGACTTTTTGATGATCCTACTATTCCCAAACCTCCTCAGACAGGAACATTTTCATCACGTTTCATGGTTATTACTTCCTGAAATTTAATAAAAACAAAAGTGGAAAACGATGCATATTGAACTGGCTACGGAACGTCCGGTGAGAGAGAATGGAAAAAAAAAATAATAATAAGCTCGGTATAATAAAGATTTTTTTGGGCTCTGTGCTCTAGGGGATAAAAAAATGCACAGAGAAACATAACAGCATTGCGGAAAGTTCAGTTAGGAACGAGAATAGAGTGCCTTGCATAAGTATCGCCCCCCAAAAAAAACTTTTTGACTTTGAACTAAAAACAAATATATATACATAAAGAGATAAACTAAAAAGAAAAATCTAGAACTCATGATTTTGCAACAATTTATTTGTGTAATACATTTGTGAGAAATGCTTATCAAACTGGGCAGCACGGCGGAGCAGTGGTTAGCGCGTGTGCGGCACAGTTCTGAGGTCATGAGATCGAACCTCCTGTGCGGAGTTTGCATGTTCTCCCCGTGCTTGCGTGGGTTTCTTCCAGGCACTCTGGTTTCCTCCCACATTCCAAAAACATGGATGTTAGGTTAATTGGCCGGTCCTAATTGTCCCTTGGTGTGAATGAGCGAGTGAGCTGGGAAGATAGCTGGGATGGGCTCCAGCACCCCCGCGACCCTACTGAGGATAAGCGGATGGATGGATGTATATATATATTTTTTTTTTAAGAATCCACAACATTTGAGACACAATCGTGAAAAGAAACCAAATGTATTTAACATGATCTATTGTCCTAACAAATAGACACATTGAAAAGTAGGAGTTGCAAAACTATTGGCCCCCAATCGCAGCCACAAGGTATGTTTCGAGAAGTTTTTGCACGACTTGAAACGGAAATATTTGCCCATTCTTCTTTGCAAAACAACTCAAGTTCCTTCAAGTTTGGTGGTGATCGGTTATGCGCAGAATTTCTCGCATCTTTCCACAAATGCTCTATATTACAGGACAAATCAGGCCCGCCCAAGGTTTTAGTCTGGACGGCGAGACGACACAGAGAGAAGCGCAGGAGAAAGATGAGCTGCCTTTCCTTTTTTGGTTTCCCCTCATTTTCTCTCTCCCTCTCTCTCTCTCTCTCTATTTAAGCAAGTCAAGTCATGTTTATTTGTATGGCCCTTAATCACTCTCTTTCTTGCTTTTCTTTCTATCTCTCTTTCTCTAACTCTTCCTCCCTTTTCCTCTTTCTAATGCTTTCTCTTTTTCTGTGCTTTTTGCTTTTTCTCTCTCTTTTTTTTCCATCTCTCTCTTGTTCACTCTCTCTCTCTATCTGACTCCCTTTCATTCTATCTTTCTTTCTCATGCTCAATCTTTTTCTCTCTTTTTATCTCTGTCTTTTTTTTAATCTCATCCTTTTAATATTTTTTCTGTCTTACTCCCTTGGTCTTTTTCTTTCTTCTTTTCTCTTTCTTTTTCTCTCTTTCCTTTCATTTCTCCCTTTTTTCTAATTTGCTCTCTCTCTTTCTCTAATGTGCTCCCTCTATTCTTCTCAGTCTTTCTCCCCTTTTCAGTCTCTCTTACCGTCTAGTCAAATCAAGTGATGTTTGTTTTGCCCTTAATCACTAGGCTAAGGGCCATATTGGCGATAATTTTACCAGTCTGTTTATTTTTAAAGAGGAGTTTTCAAGAGATAAGAACGGATTACAACAAGGAAGCTCTAATGAAGCAGAAATTATTTTAGGCGTATTTTTTTTTTAATCTGTCTGCATTATCGTGTGTTTTGGAGTAAACAGTGGACGTTCCAAGAAGTAACAACTCCATGTTTGCCTGCATTAAACAAAATACGTATTTGTTCATAAACTGTCCAACGGGGTTAAATTACTCAAGGTAAGCTAGCAAACTTAGGCCCGTGTAGGCTAATGTGGGCTGTCTAAAAAAGCCTGCTATTGGTCGAGAGTTGTGTCAATCGAAAGGTCAGAGGTAACAAAGTACAATCATGTATTTGTTCATAAACCGTCCGACGGAGTTAAATTACTCAAGGTAAGCTAGCAGAGTGAGGCGCGTATAGGCTAATGTGGGCTGTTTAAAAAAGCCTAACATTGGTCGAGAGTTGTGTCAATCGAAAGGTTGGATGTGACAAAGTACAACCACGAATTTGTTCATAAACAGTCCGACGGGGTTGAATTAATTACTCAAGGTAAGCTAGCAGAATTAGGCTCATGTAGGCTAATGTGAGCTGTTTAAAAAAGCCTGCTATTGGTCGAGAGTTGTGTCAATTGAAAGGTCAGAGGTGACAAATGACAACTACGTGTTTGTTCATAAACAGTCCAAAAGGGTTAAATTACTCTAGGTAAGCTAGCAGAATTAGGCCCATGTAGGCTAATGTGAGCTGTTAAAAAATGCCTGCTATTGGTCGAGAGTTGTGTCAATTGAAAGGTCAGAGGTGACAAATGACAACTACGTATTTGTTCATAAACAGTCCAAAGGGGTTAAATTAATTACTCAAGGTAAGCTAGCAAAGTTAGGCCCGTGTAGGCTAATATGGGCTGTTTAAAAAAGCTTACTATTGGTCGAGAGTTGTGACAATCGAAGGTTGGATGTGACAAAGTACAACCACGTATTTGTTCATAAACAGTCCGACGGGGTTAAATTAATTACTCAAGATAAGCTAGTAGGGTTAGGCGCGTATAGGCTAGAACAGTGGACGTTCCAGGAAGTAACGACTCCATGTTTGCCTGCATTAAACAAAATACGTATTTGTTCATAAACAGTCAGACGGGGTTAAATTACTCGAGTCAAGCTAGCAGAGATGAAAAAAAGATGCGACTCTTCCGGCAATAGAGATGAAAAAGTGCTCTCCTTCCCGATCGTTCTGGTTTTTTTCCATCTTTACGATCCGGAGCGAAATGTCACCTTGTTACCCTTTCAATTTGCCTTTGGAATATCGCTTTTTTTACGACCAAAATAAAACAATAAAAAAGTAAAAGGCCAGAGAAGAAATTGCCAGTCTGCGACTGCAAAAACGGTTTATTGTTGATTTTTCAGGTCGGGAGGCGGTCGGACAGGGCGTTATATTTTGGGACGATTATGTGGACAGCTTAGAATTGAAATTGGGTGTCTTTTTTTTTTATTTAACCTTCCCAGGATACAATGTTTTTGCTCTCATTTAAATGTACTGTAATTATCCCCCTCAACCTGCATCCACCCGCTACTCTACTTGACCAGCCAAAGTCATGTCACACCAAAGCTGATTAAAATGTCCTTTTTTGCTTTACATTTATATATATTTATAATGTTATTTGACACTTTAGTAGTACTTGTAGTACTTTATGTATGGTAACTCCCACCAATACATACAATTTTCATAAATAATATACAGCTAATTGTACATTGATTCAAAAAATATACCACTTATAGTACATTTTTTGCACAGTATACAGCTAATTGTGTTTTCCGAAACATTAAAGAGGTAATCGTATATTTTTCGTAAACAATATACAGCTAAACATACATTTTTTTGTAAACTAAATACATCTAATTATACATTATTTGTAAACAATATACGGCTAATTGTACATTTTTCGTAAACAATATCAGACTAATTGTACATTTTTCGTAAACAATATCCGACTAATTGTACGTTTTTCGTAAACAATATAGAGGTAATTGTACATTTTTCGTAAACAATATCCGACCAATCGTACATTTTTCGTAAACAATATCAGACTAATTGTACATTTTTCGTAAACAATATCCGACTAATTGTACGTTTTTCGTAAACAATATAGAGGTAATTGTACATTTTTTGTAAACAATATCAGACTAATTGTATATTTTTCGTAAACAATAAAAAAGCTAATCGTACATTTTTTGTAAACAATATCCGACTAATCGTACATTTTTCGTAAACAATATCCGGCTAATCGTACATTTTTCGTAAACAATATCCGGCTAATCGTACATTTTTCGTAAACAATATCCGACTAATTGTACATTTTTCGTAAACAATATCCGACCAATCGTACATTTTTCGTAAACAATATCCGACTAATTGTACGTTTTTCGTAAACAATATAGAGGTAATTGTACATTTTTCGTAAACAATATCCGACCAATCGTACATTTTTCGTAAACAATATCCGACTAATTGTACGTTTTTCGTAAACAATATAGAGGTAATTGTATATTTTTCATAAACAATATCCGACTAATCGTACATTTTTCGTAAACAATATCCGACTAATTGTACATTTTTTGTAAACAATATCAGACTAATTGTATATTTTTCGTAAACAATATAAAAGCTAATCGTACATTTTTTGTAAACAATATCCGACTAATCGTACATTTTTCGTAAACAATATCCGGCTAATCGTACATTTTTCGTAAACAATATCCGACTAATTGTACGTTTTTCGTAAACAATATCCGACTAATTGTACGTTTTTCGTAAACAATATCCGACTAATTGTACATTTTTCGTAAACAATATCAGACTAATTGTATATTTTTCGTAAACAATATAAAAGCTAATAGTACATTTTTTGTAAACAATATCCGACTAATCGTACATTTTTCGTAAACAATATAAAAGCTAATCGTACATTTTTTGTAAACAATATCCGACTAATCGTACATTTTTCGTAAACAATATCCGGCTAATCGTACATTTTTCGTAAACAATATCCGACTAATTGTACGTTTTTCGTAAACAATATAGAGGTAATTGTATATTTTTCGTAAACAATATCCGACTAATTGTACATTTTTTGTAAACAATATCAGACTAATTGTATATTTTTCGTAAACAATATAAAAGCTAATAGTACATTTTTTGTAAACAATATCCGACTAATCGTACATTTTTCGTAAACAATATAAAAGCTAATCGTACATTTTTTGTAAACAATATCCGACTAATCGTACATTTTTCGTAAACAATATCCGGCTAATCGTACATTTTTTGTAAACAATATCCGACTAATCGTACATTTTTCGTAAACAATATCCGGCTAATCGTACATTTTTCGTAAACAATATCCGACTAATTGTACGTTTTTCGTAAACAATATAGAGGTAATTGTATATTTTTCATAAACAATATCCGACTAATTGTACATTTTTTGTAAACAATATCAGACTAATTGTATATTTTTCGTAAACAATATAAAAGCTAATAGTACATTTTTTGTAAACAATATCCGACTAATCGTACATTTTTCGTAAACAATATAAAAGCTAATCGTACATTTTTTGTAAACAATATCCGACTAATCGTACATTTTTCGTAAACAATATCCGGCTAATCGTACATTTTTCGTAAACAATATCCGACTAATTGTACGTTTTTCGTAAACAATATAGAGGTAATTGTATATTTTTCATAAACAATATCCGACTAATTGTACATTTTTTGTAAACAATATCAGACTAATTGTATATTTTTCGTAAACAATATAAAAGCTAATCGTACATTTTTTGTAAACAATATCCGACTAATCGTACATTTTTCGTAAACAATATCCGGCTAATCGTACATTTTTCGTAAACAATATCCGACTAATTGTACGTTTTTCGTAAACAATATAGAGGTAATTGTATATTTTTCATAAACAATATCCGACTAATTGTACATTTTTTGTAAACAATATCAGACTAATTGTATATTTTTCGTAAACAATATAAAAGCTAATCGTACATTTTTTGTAAACAATATCCGACTAATCGTACATTTTTCGTAAACAATATAAAAGCTAATCGTACATTTTTTGTAAACAATATCCGACTAATCGTACATTTTTCGTAAACAATATCCGGCTAATCGTACATTTTTCGTAAACAATATCCGACTAATTGTACGTTTTTCGTAAACAATATAGAGGTAATTGTATATTTTTCATAAACAATATCCGACTAATTGTACATTTTTTGTAAACAATATCAGACTAATTGTATATTTTTCGTAAACAATATAAAAGCTAATCGTACATTTTTTGTAAACAATATCCGACTAATCGTACATTTTTCGTAAACAATATCCGGCTAATCGTACATTTTTCGTAAACAATATCCGACTAATTGTACATTTTTTGTAAACAATATCAGACTAATTGTATATTTTTCTTAAACAATATAAAAGCTAATCGTACATTTTTCGTAAACAATATCCGGCTAATCGTACATTTTTCGTAAACAATATCCGACTAATTGTACATTTTTCGTAAACAATATCCGGCTAATCGTACATTTTTCGTAAACAATACCTGACTAATAGGACATCTATCATAAGCAATATAAAGCTAATCGTACATTTTTCATAAACATTGTACTGCTAATCGTACATTTTTCGTAAACAATATATGGCTAATCTTACTTTTTCGGAAACAATATACAGGCAATCGTACATTTTTTTTATAAACAATATCCGACTAATCGTAAATTTTTCGTAAACAATATCCGACTAATCGTACATTTTTCGTAAACAATATCCGGCTAATCGTACATTTTTCGTAAACAATATCCGACTAATTGTACATTTTTTGTAAACAATATCAGACTAATTGTATATTTTTCTTAAACAATATAAAAGCTAATCGTACATTTTTCGTAAACAATATCCGGCTAATCGTACATTTTTCGTAAACAATATCCGACTAATTGTACATTTTTCGTAAACAATATCCGGCTAATCGTACATTTTTCGTAAACAATACCTGACTAATAGGACATCTATCATAAGCAATATAAAGCTAATCGTACATTTTTCATAAACATTGTACTGCTAATCGTACATTTTTCGTAAACAATATATGGCTAATCTTACTTTTTCGGAAACAATATACAGGCAATCGTACATTTTTTTTATAAACAATATCCGACTAATCGTAAATTTTTCGTAAACAATATCCGACTAATCGTAAATTTTTCGTAAACAATATACCGGTAATCGTACATTTTTCGTAAACGATATCCGACTAATAATACATTTATCGCAAACAATTTAAAGCTAATCGTACATTTTTCGTAAACAATATATGGCTAATCTTACTTTTTCGGAAACAATATACAGGCAATCGTACATTTTTTTTATAAACAATATCCGACTAATCGTAAATTTTTCGTAAACAATATCCGACTAATCGTACATTTTTCGTAAACAATATACAGGTAATCGTACATTTTTCGTAAACGATATCCGACTAATAATACATTTATCGCAAACAATTTAAAGCTAATCGTACATTTTTCGTAAACAATATATGGCTAATCTTACTTTTTCGGAAACAATATACAGGCAATCGTACATTTTTTTTATAAACAATATCCGACTAATCGTAAATTTTTCGTAAACAATATCCGACTAATCGTACATTTTTCGTAAACAATATACAGGTAATCGTACATTTTTCGTAAACGATATCCGACTAATAATACATTTATCGCAAACAATTTAAAGCTAATCGTACATTTTTCGTAAACAATACCTGACTAATAGGACATCTATCATAAGCAATATAAAGCTAATCGTACATTTTTCGTAAACAATATATGGCTAATCTTACTTTTTCGGAAACAATATACAGGCAATCGTACATTTTTTATAAACAATATCCGACTAATCGTAAATTTTTCGTAAACAATATCCGACTAATCGTAAATTTTTCGTAAACAATATCCGACTAATCGTAAATTTTTCGTAAACAATATACCGGTAATCGTACATTTTTCGTAAACGATATCCGACTAATAATACATTTATCGCAAACAATTTAAAGCTAATCGTACATTTTTCGTAAACAATATATGGCTAATCTTACTTTTTCGGAAACAATATACAGGCAATCGTACATTTTTTTTATAAACAATATCCGACTAATCGTAAATTTTTCGTAAACAATATCCGACTAATCGTACATTTTTCGTAAACAATATACAGGTAATCGTACATTTTTCGTAAACGATATCCGACTAATAATACATTTATCGCAAACAATTTAAAGCTAATCGTACATTTTTCGTAAACAATACCTGACTAATAGGACATCTATCATAAGCAATATAAAGCTAATCGTACATTTTTCGTAAACAATATATGGCTAATCTTACTTTTTCGGAAACAATATACAGGCAATCGTACATTTTTTATAAACAATATCCGACTAATCGTAAATTTTTCGTAAACAATATCCGACTAATCGTAAATTTTTCGTAAACAATATACAGGTAATCGTACATTTTTCGTAAACGATATCCGACTAATAATACATTTATCGCAAACAATTTAAAGCTAATCGTACATTTTTCGTAAACAATATACGGCTAATCGTACATTTATTGTAAACAATATAAAGCTAATCGTGTATTTTTCGTAAACAATGTACGGCTCATCGTACATTTTTCGTAAACAATTTTCAGCCAATCGTACATTTTTCCTAAACAATACCCAACTAATCGTACATTTTTCGTAAACAATATCCGACTAATCGTACATTTTTCGTAAACAATATCCGACTAATCGTACGTTCTTCGTAAACAATATCCGACTAATCGTACATTTTTCGTAAACAATATACAGGTAATCGTACATTTTTCGTAAACAATATACGGCTAATCTTACATTTTTCGTAAACAATATAGAGGTAATTGTATATTTTTCGTAAACAATATAAAGCTAATAGTACATTTTTTGTAAACAATATCTGACTAATAGTACATTTATCACAAACACTATAAAGCTAATCTTACATTTTTCGTAAACAGTTTCCAGGTAACCGTACATTTTTCGTAAACAATATACAGCTAATTGTACATTTTTCGTAAACAATATATAGCTAATCGAACATCGTACAACTAACTGTCTGTTTACGTAAACAATATACATCATAGGTTTCTCGACAATACTTTTATAAATTGATATACTTGTACCCTCAGTCGAGCAACAAATATACGTACAAGCGGGAACGTTTGTCTCCCGGAGAAACGGGGGAGTCATTACGCGAGACGCATTCCATCAACGTCTTCCCCGGAGCGACTCCAGACGTAATTGATACGGAGAGCAACGGCAAGCGCCCTGAGGGACTCCTAAATGCTTCCGTGGCATTGAGGTGTACGCCGCAGCGTGTAAAACCCCAAAAAGCTGCTCTACGATATCGGGAGAACGTATATTTTCAACAAGGGGGCCGTTCCCGTACTTATATTTGATCTATACGGACTACTTTTGCAGTTTTTTATCCTAACTGTGGAAAAAAAAACTTTTGTGTCATAAAAAAAAGGAAATTTAACCCCGGAAAGGGCCCGGGTAATAAAATATAAAATGCAGAAAACTGCTTTAAAATATGTCCAATTCAGAATCTAATTTGGTGGTTAGTGATTCGTCCAGCAGGTGGTGCTCACGGTTTCCCACAGCCTCGTATTGTGCCTAGCATTTCAGAGAAGCGCAAGAGAAAAACAAGCTGCAGGTTGAAATACGTCAACTTGATGTTGCCAAAGCCAGACACTCTACTTGTATTTGTCTTTTTTTCTCCTTCTATCATTCTTTCTCTCCCTCTCTGATTCTCTATCTTATTATATTTATTTTTATATTGATTTGTTCTCTCTCTCTTGTTTTTTGTCTTTCTCTCTTTGTCATTTCCAATTCTCTTTTCAGTCTCTGTGTTTGGTTTTTCTCTCGCCTTTGCTCTATTTTTTTTCTCCTTCTATCATTCTTTCTCTCCCTCTCTGGCTCTCTATTTTATTCTATTTATCTTTCTCTCTCTTGTTTTTGTCTTTCTCTCTCTGTCTTTTTCAATTCTCTTTTGGTCCCTTTTTCACTCTCTTTGTCTTTCCTTCCCTGTCTCTTTGCCATTTTTCTCTCTTTCTCTCCCTTTATTTTCCTCTCTATCTCTCTCTATCTTCATCTTCTTCTCTGCCTCTCTATTATTCTCCTTTCTCTCTCTCTCCCTCAATTTAATCTATTTCTTTCTCCCCTTCTCTGTTTCTCTCTTTCTCTCTCTACCTATCTGCCTTTCTTTCCTTATTCTCTCTCTCTCTCTCTCTCTCTTTCCGTAGTTTTCTCCTCTTTCTCTCCTTTCTCTTTTTTTCTATCTATGTCTCTAAATGTGATTTCTCTCTCTCTTGTTTTTGTCTTTCTCTCTCTGTCTTTTTCAATTCTCTTTTGGTCCCTTTTTCACTTTTTCCTCTCTCTTTGTCTTTCCTTCCCTGTCTCTTTGCCATTACTCTCTCTTTTTCTCTTTATTTATTTTCTTCTTCTCTGTCTCTCGCTTTATTCTCCGTTCTCTCCATCTCCCTCAGTTTAATCTATTTCTCTCTTCCCTTCTCTGTTTCTACCTTTCTTTCCTTATTCTCTCTCTCTCTCTCTCTCTCTCTCTCTGTAGTTTTCTTTTTTTACCTTATCATTTTTTTCTATCTATGTCCATTTATTTATTTTTCTCTTTCTTTTTTACTTTCTCTTTCTCTATTTTTCTCTCTATGTCCGTTTCTTTCTCTATTTCTCTTTTTATCTTGATTTAATCTATTCGTCCGTTTTTTGACCACGTGGCCCCAGAGCTTCAACGAGTTTGTCACCCTGTACTAGATTAACCAAGTCATGATAAAATAACACAATAAAACAGAACCAAAACCTGTTTATGTATACGGAATATGCCGTCGGGGTACGGAGTTTGATTATTAATGGAGGCAAATTCAAATTTCATAAAGTGGCAAGGTCAAGTATGACACGGCTGCCAAGTTTTGTGTATCACCTCAGGACATCATACTTTATGGATGGCCCCGACCCAAAAAAACATATTTTTTTCCTGTTTTTGTCCAGAGTCTTCGGGAACGGAATAGAATCGTTCCTAGGGACGATTTTTTCGAGACCGCCATTTTTTTTTAGTCTCTTTCGATTTAATATCATGATATTATCCATTTCAGTTTACCGTCTACTTTTAAGATTACGATCCTGTCATGAACGGGAACAGGATCAGGACCCAAACGCGTGACGTTCTCACACCAGCCTTTTATTTTACGGGGAATGGGGAGTCATGCACGTTAGGCAGCAGTCAGGGGCTGAAAACGGGTCAGTAGCCGAGACTGGAAGGGCAAGACGTGGTCGGGGTCGGAAACGAGTCGTAAGCCAGAAGGGGAGAGTAGACGTAGTAGACAAAAAGAGTTACGAAAGGGGAACTGACGTGGTTAGGAGCAAAACAGGTCGTAGCCGGAGACAGACGGGAGCAAAAACCGGGACAGGTGGGAGTCAGGGTCGAAAAAAGGCTTGCCTAGTATACCCGGAGATTCGCAGACGGACTGACAACAGGGGATTGACAGGACTGGATTAAAATACTGAGCGGGAGCCAATCAGAACCGCCAAATGAGCGGGCACAGCTGAGTCACATCAGTAATCTGCACATTTCTAGTGATTGTCCAGTTCAGGTATATCCAAAGTCCGGCCCGGGGGCCATTTACGGCCCGTGGTCAAATTTTTATTGGCCCTTGGCCTCTGTCATAAAATGAATAATATACGTGTCGTAGACCCGTGCGGATGCGGTGTCCGTACGATGTCACTCAAATGCATCGTTCCATCATTCGGAAGGTTAAAGTCTTGGGATTCAAGAAATGCCAACCATTCCTTAGTTTCTATTTTCGCTCGCAACTTTATTGTGCATTGACAATAAACACTTGGAATTGAGTTGAATTTAAAAATAGACACTCCATTCCATCCATTATCTGCACCGCTTATCACAGAAACATCGGGTTTGGTCTGAAACAAGATACAGGGAAAATATATAGCCGGAGTGGCTCACCGAAGTCGTTGTGTTCGATAATAATGGGCTACCATGGTCCTCTTATATCCGTGAGTGTAGTAAATCCAGGAGAATAAAATATTTACAAATACAGAATAGAAAAAAATGCTTTCTGTATGCCGTCAGCCACGTGCTATACGCATTCATCTTTTTCGGCCAATTGCAGGCTTTGTTTTGCCGTTCAAGCCAATGCCAGGCTGTAAATGATAAAAAGGATCCGCCCCTTGACCTCCGAATAACTTTAGCCAATAGTGATCGATTCAAATGATGATTGACACATTGGTTAGCCAATGAAACGCCGGTAAATAAATCCCAGCATACACCGCGGACTACTTCGCGTTAGGGGAAAAATCAAGTCGGCGGCTGCTTTGCATTAGTTGCAAGACTTTGCGACTTAATATTGATCCCTATATAAGGCGCACTGTATTATAAGGCGCATGGTCAGCTTTTGAAAAAAAATCAAGGCTTTTAGGTGCGCCTTATAGTGCGGGAAATATAGTAATTGTAAACGAACACTGTGAAAAGGGGAAGCAAATGGAAGCTGTTTTAACGACACTGCTGCGCTTTTTTATGGGACCCTGCGAGTCAAATGAAAATGGTACAAAGGAGAGCTGCGAGGCCGTGCAAACTATGGCACGGCCTCGTACCGAAACAAGCACTGAAAACTATTCACTGAGGATGAATTTGTTCAAAACTATTCAAAATTGGAGGCTTTACCAAATCTGGACCGCTTTCTGAAAAGTTTGGACACCCTCGGACGATCTTTTTTTGATAAATTCTTAAATTAATATCGATATATCGTCCGTTTCTAGTCCCTGTCGTGCACTCGTTAAAATACTCACTGAAACAGATACGACAAATACAAACATATATGACATATCACGAAAAAAATGAGTCCATTTTCCAATCCACGTCAAAAATCGTTAGAAAGTTCAATATGGAGCTTATTAACGGGATCAAACGGCCTAATAATCGTTCCTAACAAACAGGAACAAGAAAAGACCATTCCCGAACGTGCCCCGGTTACGTTCCGAACGATTCATTTCGGAACGCAAGCTAAAACATGAAGCGGTGATGTGCGGGGACGGAGAAAGCGCACGCGGCAAAATTGGAACGGATTTATTGTCGTTTACACGGGGAAGCGGGATCATCAGTAAATAAACACGGAGCGCCTCCTTCAGGGCGGGGGGAGACCGTCGACGAGGGTTCGTCCCGGGCCAAGAGGAAAATGGCCACCGTGAAAAACTGCTGAGGTATTTGACAGCATCGCTATGGATTTGAACCTGAAAAACAGGACGTGGAACGGAATCCGGTTTTAAAAAGAAATTGTTATAAAGTGGTGGATAGTAACCCATGCTAATTCGCCCCCAGTTAAAGAACGTGTAAAATAATACTACAGTATATAGCAGGGGAGTCCAAACTTTTGAGAAGGCGGGCTATTTAGCCCACCGGTGTCAAATAGGCGGCCCGCGGGCCAGATCAGGCCCGCTAAGGGATTGAATCCGGCCAGCGAGACAAGACTCAGAGAAGCGCAAGAGAAAAACAAGCTGCAGGTTGAAATATGTCAACTTGATGTTGCCAAAGCCAGGTTCCTCTCACAAAGACATTGTACTTCTCTATATACTACTCTCTCTCTCTCTCTCTCTCTCTCTCTCTCTCTCTCTCTCTCGACATCTATCTATCTAGACATCTCTCTCTCTCTCTCTGTCTTTCTTTTTCTCTTCCTTTGATGCTCTTTGTCTCTTTTCCCCCTTTCTCACACTCTCTCTCTTTCTCTCTCTCTTTCTCTCTCTCTCTTTCTTTATTTCTTTTCCACCCCTTTTCCCCCACTCTGTCTCTGTCTCTTTCACTCTCTGTGTCTCTTTTTCTCTTCCTTTGTTGCTCTTTTCTCTTTCTGTGTCTTTTAACCTCTTTTGCTCTAACTTCCTTTTTTCCTTGTCTCTCTTTTCTCTTTCTCTCTTCCTACCCTTCACGCTTTGTTTTCTCTTTTCTCTCCTTCTGCCTTTCTATTTCTCTTTGGATTTCTTTCTTCCTCTCCCTTTCTTTTCCCCCTCTCTCACGACTTTTTATCCTTTGTTTCTCACGCTCTCTCTCTCTCTCTCTTTCTCTTTCTTTGTCCCGCCCTCTCTCCTTTTCCCTCCCTCTTTCTCTTATTTCTTTATCTCTCTTTTTCTTTCTCTTTAATCTACTAGTCCGGCCCCCGACAGAATGTTTGTTCCATCGTGTGGCCCCCGAGTTAAAATAATCTGATCCTTGGATTGTACTCTGAACGCGGAAATGGATCTTCCGTGGCGTGCAATGGTTGTGTCAAGGACGGAAAAACAAGTCAGTAGCTGAGACAGGAGAGCAAAAACGTGGTCGGGGTTGGAAGCGAGTCGTAAGCAGAACAGGAGAGAAGACGTGGTTGGAGACAAAAAGAGGTCGTAAGCCGGGACGGAAGAGCAGACGTGGTCCGGATCAAAACAGCTCGTAGCCGGAGATAGACGTGAGCAAAAACAGGACAGGTGAGAGTCAGGGTCAAAAAAGGCTTGCCTAAACTTAACTGAGGTTTGCAGACGGAGTGACAAAAGGGGACAGACAGGACTGGGTGCAAATACTGATCGGGAGCCAATCAGGTCGCTCTGATACTCGGATTGTGCTCCGAACGTGGAAGTGGATCTTCCGTGGCGTGCAATGACGGTGTCAGGGACGGAAAAACGGGTCAGTAGCCGGGACAGGAGAGCAAAACCGTGGTTGGGGTTGGAAGCGAGTCGTAAGCAGAACGGGAGAGTAGACGTGGTCGGGGACAAAAAGAGGTTGTAAGCCGGGACAGGAGAGTAGACAAGGTCAGGATCAAAAACGGGTCGAAGCCGGGGAAGAGACGGGAGCAAAAAACGGGACAGGTCAAAGTCAGGGTCGAAAAAGGCTTGCCTAGTGTTAACTGAGGTTCCCAGACGGACTGACAAAAGGGGACAGACAGGACTGGGTGCAAATACTGATCGGGAGCCAATCAGGTCGCTCTGATACTCGGATTGTGCTCCGAACGCGGAAGTGGATCTTCCGTGGTGAGCAATGGTGGTGTCAGGGACGGAAAACGGGTCAGTAGCCGGGACAGGAAAGCAAAAACGTGGTCGGGGTTGGAAGCGAGTCGTAAGCCAGAATAGGAGAGAAGACGTAGTCTGGGACAAAACGAGGTCATAAGCCGGGACGGGAGAGGAGTGATCAGTATCAAATCGGGTCGTAGCCAGAGACAGACGGGAGCAAAAACAGGACAAGTGCGAGTCAGGGTCGAAAAAGGCTTGTCTAGTATACACTGAGGTTCGCAGATGGACTGACAACAGGGGACAGACAGGACTGGGTTCAAATTTTATAAGTATTGGAGTTTGTGAATACTTTTATGAAGTGGTATAGTGGGAAATATGTCGTAATGATCATTTGAAAAAAAAAACGTTGTGAGGCGGGGTCGCTGTATCCCGGGGGCCTATCATTATTGTAAAAAGGTTGTGATGTCATGCTTGGCTAAAAAATGAGGACATTTGGGTCTTAGATGAAGACGCCATTGATCTCTTTGATGACTTTGCATGGTAATTCAAACACATTTCGAATCTAAGCTTCATGTCTTTACGTTGCTGTTTTTTTCTGCCGCTGCGTGATGTTCCGAACACGGCGGGCATAAAAAAGCGCCAAGAATCGATAAATGGGAGGTTTTATCGATTCCAAAGGTCAGATCGTTGATGATTATGCGCTACCTGAAGCACCATCAGCCTTCTAAAGAGAAAGGTCAGTCATTTGCAACAGACATTTTCTCATATTATTATTTATCCTTGCCGTGAAGTAACCTATGCTTCCTAAAAAATTTTTAATGTTTATTTTATATTATATGTTTTTTTATTTTTAACATGGACTAATGTATTTCAAGTATAGTAGACCCCAGGATGCAATGTTTTCGCTTTGAATCTGCTGTCACCATCTTCTCCTCCTCTGCATCCACCCGCTACTCTTCCCGACCAGCTCAAGTCGACCAGCTCATTTTTGCTTTACATTTATATTTGTTTGTAATGTTATTTAACACTGTAGTAGTACTTGTAGTACTTTATGTAGGGTATTGTAGGATTTTAATTTTTTATTTTTATTTTTTTTTAATTTTACATTTTATTTTATTATTTTCAAATCACTCATTATTTGAGTTATTGTTATGGATTTTTATCATCTTTTTTATTATTGTTGTCACTATTTTTATTTTTACAACTTTTTTGTTGTTAGTACTTTTTTACTTCTTTCTGTATCACATTATTATTTTAGTTGTGAGTGTTTTATTACTATTTGTATTTTGTAAGTTTTATTCCTACTTTTATTAATATCATTATTTTTTATCGTATTAATATTTTATTATTAAATAATTATTACTTTAATTCATGTTGGGGTTTTTTTATTACCATTGTTTTATTATTGTTGTGACAATTTTTATTTTTGCTACTATTATTATTTTAATTTTTAGTATTGTTATTATTTAAACGTTAATTTTTAAATATATTTATAAAAAAAAATATTTTCATTTCATTTCATTTTTTGATATGTAGTTACATTTCTTTTATTGTATTATTTTTATTTTTTATCATTATCCTTATTTTTACTTTATTGCGATTTTTCTTTCATATTTCATTTTTATTTTTATTTTTTAATAGAGATTTTTATTTGTCATTGTTATTTAACTTTATACTTTTACTTTTTTTAAATTTAAATATTATATTTATTTATTTGCAATTGTACTATTATTTTTTTTATTATTATTTACCATTTTTTCCATTATTTTAAAGTTGTGTCGTATTTTGTATTTATCTTCATTCTTTATAGTTTTATTATTTTAAAATTATATTAGTAACATTTTATTATGTTTTTAAAATAGATTTTTTTTTTCTATTGTTATTTTTATCTATTCATTTTATCGGAATTTTCTATGGATTATATTACAATTTTTATTTTGAATACTTTTCTTAGTCTTTTATTCTTAATATTATTCAATTCTTGGGATATTTGAAGTATTTTTTAAAGTATTGTCAGGACCAAAACAGGAAACAGGACCCACTTGCGTAACGTTACTCACATTTTATTGGGGATAAGGGAAAGGAGCGCACACACGATCCGGAGATTGCTGTTCGCGGGGAGCAGGTCGCTCTGAACGAGCGATGGCGGTGTCGGGAACGGAAAAAAAACGGATCAGTAGCCAGGAGAGCAAAAACGTGGTCGGGAACGGAAACAAGTCGAAAACCCAGAGAGGAGAGTAGACGTGGTCGAGATCAAAAACGGATCGTTATTCGGGGCGGGAGAGCAGCGTGGTCGAGATCAAAACAGGTCGTAATTTGGGATGGGGGAGCCGACGTGGTCGAGAACAAAACAGATCGTAACGGGAGACGAACAAGAGAAAAAAACAGGACAGGCGAAAAAGGGCTTACCGTGTAAAAACAGAGATTACCAGACGGACCGACAAAAGGGGACTGACAGGGCAGAGTTTAAATACTGACAGGGAGCCAATCTGTCAACACACTTGGGCGGGGCCAATTGGGCGCCATGGCAACCATGACTGAAGCTGGTGCCACACGGGCTGGGCCAAATGGGCGCCATGGCAAACTTGAAACACGGGCAGGGCCAATTGGGCGCCATGGCAACCGTGACAAGTATATTGTGTTATTTCTAGTTTTCAATTTCATATTTTTTTTTATTTGTAATAGTTTCATGATTATTTTATGAAATATTTGTGGTGTTTGAATATTTATTATATTATTTTAGTTTGATTATAATTTTTTTAGATATTGTGTTACAACTTTTTTTTGCAGTGCATTTCAATTATTTTCTGTTTTTATTCGTAATATCATTCATTATTATTTATTTTTCAAGGTGTTTTAAATATTTGTTTTCGAATTGTATAAAATCTTATCATTTTTCTATTCTATGAGCTGTTTCTCCGATTTTAATTGTGTGAAAAAGTCGATGGCGCGGTAATGGATCTTCCCGCAAAACGATATATTTGATCTATTCGCAGTGCACGGTCACGTTCCAATTCCCCCGTAAATAATAAGGTTATTTTTAATCAACTGCGGGACGGCTCTGCTCGTACGTCTTGATTTTTTTTCAATTTATCAACGAGAGAAATCAAAGACTTACGAATCATCGAGCGACAAACGAGTAATTGCCGGCAATTACAAATTTCTCGTCTCCGTGCTCGGATGGAGACCGATTACCTTTGCAGTAATAAATCGGAGAAACGACGGCAGACGATTGAGATTTAAGAAGCCACCTGAAAATGAACTGCACCTAGGTTGTAAATCTTCGCTGTCACCTGGCACCGTCTTATTTCCCAGGATCGTTGAAAATAAGATATCGATAATCCCCTAAATATTAATTTACGATCATATTTTTTTTCTGTTTTGATTATAGCTACATCTATCTGTCACCTGTTGTCAGTCCGTCTGCGAACCACAGTTTACTATAGGAAAGCTTTTTCAACCCTGACTCTCTCCGACTGTTCCCAGGCTTCAACCCGTTTTTTGATCCTGACCACGTCTACTCTCCTCTCCTGGCTTTCGACTCGTTGCTGATCTCGACCACGTTTTTTGCTCTCCTGTCCCGACTACTGACCCATTGATCCGTTCCCGACACCGCCATCGCTCGCTACGGAAGGGCGACCTGCTTCCCGTGAGCAGCGATCACCGGTTTTTCGACCCCGACTCACTCCTGTTTTTGCTCCCGTCTGTTCTCCGGCTTCGAGCCGTTTTTTGATCCTGACCAGGTCTACTCTCCTCTCCTGGCTTCCGACTCGTTGCTGATCCCGACCATGTTTTTCGCTCTCCTGTCCCGGCTACTGACCCTTTTTTTTCCGTTCCCGACGCCGCCATCGCTCGTTCAGAGCGACCTGCTTCCCGTGACCATCGATCACCGGATCGTGGGTGCAATCCTTCCCCTTCTTCCTAATAAAACTGAGAGAAACGTAACGCAAGTGGGTCCTGTCTCCGTTCTGGTCCTGACACAGTGCTCATTTTTTGTCATTCTTTCCACCAAAAAGTAAACTGAAATCATGCGGCCACAATCCGTTATCCCAGATAGCTTATTGCTTTAAACGGACCTGGTGGCTCTTCTTTCTACCTTATTTCTGAACTTTAAAATGAACTGCACCATTCATTATCCCCAATGGCAAATTGCAGCCTGAAGAGGCCGCCATAGCAAAAATGGTCTGGCCTGGCACGTTTTTTGCCATTATTTCCACCTAAAATGAACTGCACTCATGCAGCCACAATCCATTATCCCGATCGCCTATTGCTGCAAGTGGCGACCTGCAGAAGGCAGTTTTAGTGGGAGTTGTAACAATTAGGCTTGCTTAAAATAAAAACACAGTTGTGGCCGCAATCCTTTATCCCCAGTCGATTTTTACTGAGAGCAAGGTTGGAAAATCACTTTTTCATCTGTTTTGGCCAGTTAAGCGTGCCACTGTGATCCGTTTGAAAGGCACTGTAGTGTTGTGCTATCCATTATCTCCGGTTGGCTCTTGTGGTGAGGGGGGTCGGCGGGCACATGGTAAAAATGGGAAGGGGGTCGCACATTTTTGCATGTTGCAGGTTTTTTTTTTAGCCCATTAACCATGATAGATAGAGAGTTTGTCCGTCCTTCTGTCTATCTATCTGTCTGTCTATCTATCTGTCTATCTATCTTTTTAGACATCCATCTATCTAGAATTCTATCTATCTCTATCTATCTAGACATCTATCTATCTAGACATCCATCTATCTCTATCTATCTAGACATCTATCTATCTATCTATCTAGACACCTATCTATCTGTAACTATATCTCTAGCTATTTATCTATCTAGACATCTATCCATCTGTATCTCTATCTATCTATGTAGACATCTATCTATCTCTATCTATCTAGACATCTATCTAGACATCCATCTATCTCTATCTATCTAGACATCTATCTATCTAGACATCCAACGATCTCTATCTAGACATCTATCTATCTAGACATCTATCCATCTGTATCTCTATCTATCTATCTATCTATCTAGACATCTATCTATCTAGACATCTATCTATCTAGACATCCATCTATCTCTATCTATCTAGACATCTATCTATCTAGACATCCAACAATCTCTATCTAGACATCTATCTATCTAGACATCTATCCATCTGTATCTCTATCTATCTATGTATCTATCTATCCATCTATCCAGACATCTATATATCTATCTATCTAGACATCTATACATCTATCTAGACATGTATCTATATAGACAACTATATATCTATATATCTATCTATCTAGACATCTATCTATCTATCTATCTATTTTGGTCATATTTTTCCCTTTTTAATACAAATTTATATGCAAACCACGGCCTAGGGGCCATTTGCGATCCATGGAACATATTTTCAGCGGCCCTCAGCATTTACTCAAATAAAACCGCTTCCTAAAAACGGTAAATACGCAAAATACATAATGTCTGCGTCTGCCAATAGGTTCAAAGCTAAAATCAACATAAAATATAAAAAAAAAAAAAGATGCCTTTCTATTAAAAACGTGCAAAAAGGCTTTTCAAACCGATGGCCTGGCACTTCTTCCGTCCCGACCTTTCGCTTTATTAGCTTTAATCTTCTCTTTCTGGAAACCGCCGCATGACACTAAGACGGTGAATAGCGTCCAATCACACGCTCCGTAGGCCGGACATAGAAAAAAAGCGACAACAAAAATAAGTCTGACAGAAGAAAGCTTTAGCGGCAGGGAAATCACCTCGTATAGTTTCTTTTTCCAGGAACTCTCGTTAAAAATGTCACTTTTTTTTGTGTAAAAGTTAACATTTAACAAGCCGCTTCGAGGACGCTTTCATCGAAATATAATCCGTGATTTGTTAGAGGGCTATTTCAAGCGGAATTGTTTTCTAAACTCACTAAGTTCAAATAGAATGAGAGGAAGGCCCAGATATGGATGGATGGGGTAATTAAGATGTGCAAGATAGATGTGAATGGCGAACAATAGTTAAGAATGACTAATATCGACGTATATGATGCAGAGGGGGTAAACCAGTGTATGCTGTCGGGTCTCTGCTGATGAAGGGTTGCATGGCACAGCAACTCAACCTTTGTTGTGCTGTGGGCTTAATGATCAGTGTCAGGTTGGGAAGAGCGAAGGGGAATGAATCTTTTGGTGAATGTGAGTGTTTTCTTGACTCTAGCCACTTCCCACTAGAGGGATATGGATTTGGTAGATCAATAGATAAATAGATGTCTAGATAGATGTCTAGAAAGATGTCTAGATGACTATATAGAGGTCTAGAAAGATGTCTAGATGTCTAGAAAGATGTCTAGATAGATAGATAGATGTCTCGATAGATGTCTCGATAGATAGATAGATAGATAGATAGATAGATAGATAGATAGATAGATGTATACATGTCTAAATAGATAGATAGATAGATAGATAGATAGATAGATAGATAGATAGATGTCTAGATAGATAGATGTCTAGATATATGTCAATATGTCTAGATAGATAGATGTCTAGATATATGTCAATATGTCTAGATAGATAGATGTCTAGAAAGATGTCTAGATAGATAGATGTCTAGAAAGATGTCTAGATAGATAGATGTCTAGATGTCAAGTGAGATAGATGTCTAGATGTCTAGATAGATGTCTAGATGTCTAGATAGATAGATAGATAGATAGATAGATAGATAGATAGATAGATAGATAGATAGATAGATAGATAGATAGATAGATAGATAGATAGATAGATAGATAGATAGATATTTGCAAATTCTAATTGTCGTCTGTATTTTTGTCAGGCATCCAAAGAAAAAGTGGAAGAAGACAAGTTCCTGAAATGCTGTCTAATAAAGATGACGTCCTCGTTAGCCCGAGTGACAAAAGACAAAAAACATGGAAGAGAAGACGACGCTCTCTCCCTTTTCCTGCCACCTTCTTGCGTCTCATTACAACTCCGACCTGACGCGCTCGTTTAAAACTTTTCTAATTAAACTTTGGAATAAAACTGGAGCGAGTTGACTCGTCGGAGGTTTACTTCACTGAAAATGAAAGAAAAAATGAACGAGATGATTTGAAATAAGATTGCACAACATCTGGAATCATCTCAGAGGAAATGAAACATTTCTCAATTCACTCCGGTATACAGTTAAAAACGCTTCACTGGAATTGTAAGTAGTGCAAAGAATTTAATACAAAAAAATGCAAAAAAATGGACTCAAACGAAACTCAAAATGAAACTTTTCGCTAAAATTAAGGCTACTTCATTATTTCTCAAGAAGCGAAAGATAAATCAATAAACTGACTTTGAATAAAATCAAATTATATGTCAGGACCAGAACGGAAACAGGACCCACTTGCGTGACGTTTACCACAAGTTTTATTGAAGGAACGAGGAAGGGGTGCTCCCACGATTCAGTGTTCGCTGGAGGCGGGAGGAAAATCGCTCTCGTACTTGGATTGTGATCCGAACACGGAAGTGGATCTTCCGTAGCGAGCGATGGCGGTGTCAGGGACGGAAAAACGGGTCGGTAGCCGGGACTGGGAGAGCAAGGCGTGGTAGGGGTCGGAAACGAGCCGTAAGCCAGAACGGGAGAGTAGACGTCGTCGGGGACGAAAAGAGGTCGGGATGGGAGAACAGACGCGGTTAGGCGCAAAACAGGTCGTAGCCAGAGACAGACAGGAGCAAAAACGGGACAGGTGGGAGTTAGTGAGAAGAATGGCTTGCCTAGTATTCACTGAGGTTGGCAGACGGACCGACAAAAGGGGAAGGATAGGAATAAGTTCAAAAACTGATCAGGAGCCAATCAGGACCCGCGGCAGTTGGCGCCAAAATCGTGGGCAGAGTTGAGTCACACCAGTAATCATGACAAGTTTAATTATCGGAGTTTGAAAATGAACAAAATGACTTCACAAGAAATTAAATTAAATTGAAGAAAATGAAAAATGACTGAAAAAATTGAAACTATCAAATCAGAATCAAAATCTGTTGGAATCAAATCAGAGATAGGTGACACCTAAAGTTTACTTCACAGGAAATGAAAGGAAATGACCCAAATAACGTGGAAGGAAAATAACTTTTAAAGAAATTTAGAGGTAGCTGACTTATCAGAGTTTGCTTTACAGGAAATGAAAGGTAATTGAGGAAAACGACTGAAAAGAATGAAACTTTTGATTTAAATTAAGAAATAGTTAATTTATTGAAGTTTACTTCACAGGAAATGAAAGTACATTTGAAAATGTGATTAAAGTTGAAATAAAATCAGGGCTACTTTACTGATTGGAATTTACTTTATTGGAAGTGAAAGAAAATGAAAGAATTTACTTGGAAAAAAGTCTAACTTTAACATTTAAGATTGCGGGTAGTTGACTTATCGGAGTTGACTTCACAGGAAATGAAATTAAATTGAAGTAAATGACTGAATACAATTGAAAATATTGAATGAAATAGGTGGTGAATGATAGGTGACACCTCAAGTTTACTTCACAGGAAATGAAAGAAAATGAAGGAAATGCCTGAAAAAAAATTAAATTTTGGAATGAATTCGGAGCTAGTTGACCTGTTTATGTCACTGGAAATGAAAGGAATCGACATAATGACTCTGAAAAATGTTAATGGTTGGAATAAAATCAGGGGTAATTTAATTATTGGAGTTAACTTCACTGAAAATGAAAGAAAACAAAAAATGAGTGAAATGACTTGAAAAAAATCTGAGTAAATTGGTTTGTTTACTTCAAGGGAAATAAAAGAAAATGAAAGAAATTACTTGGAAAAATGTCTAAATTTAACATTTAAGATTGCAGGTAGTTGACTTATCAGAGTTGACTTCACAGGAAATGAAATTAAATTGAAGGAAATGACTGAAAACAATTGAAACTGTGGAAAAAAATCAGACATAGTAGACACCTGAAGTTTACTTCACAGGAAATGAAAGTAAATGGAAGGAGATGCCTAAAGAAAAGAAACTTTGGAAAACACTATACTGGAAATTAAAGAAATTCGACATAATGACTCTGAAAAATGTTAATGGTTGGAATACTTAATGGAGTTGACTTCACTGAAAATGAAAGAAAACAAAAAATGACTTGAAAAAAATCTTAGTAAGTTGGTTTGTTTACTTCAAGGGAAATGAAATGACTGAAAAAAACACATTTTGAATCATCTCCGGAGAATTAAATAACCCAAACTTTAAAGGATATGTCGACTCTTTGAGGATCTTTGTTTACCGCGTGGCATCTTGTGGTGCAAGCACAAACGCCGGGCATAATGGGATATAATTTGGGGGTCAGGCCGTGTCTGCTCATCAACTCCTTCAATCAGTCTCCGGAACACTTGCAAAATAGAAATGCTGCATGCTAATTGAGTTAGCTTGCTGCTGATGAAGGGTTACATGGCACAGCAACTCAACCTTTGTTGTGCTGTGGGCTTAATGATCAGTGTCAGGTTGGAAAGAGCGAAGGGGAATGAATCTTTTGGTGAATGTGAGTGTTTTCTTGACTCTAGCCACCTCCCACTAGGGGGATATGGATTTGGTAGATCAATAGATAAGATAGATGTCTAGATAGATGTCTAGACAGATAGCTGTCTAGATAGATGTCTAGATGTCTAGATAGATGTCTCGATGTCTAGAAAAATGTCTAGATAGATAGATGTCTAGATAGATAGATGTCTAGAAAAAAATGTCTATATAGATGCCTGGATAGATATCTAGATATATGTCTAGAAATATGTCTAGATGGGTGTCTAGACATCCATCTAGATAGATAGATAAATAGATGTCTAGATAGATGTCTAGATAGATAGATGTCTAGAAAAAAATGTCTATATAGATAGATGCCTGGATAGATATCTAGATATATGTCTAGAAATATGTCTAGATGGGTGTCTAGACATCCATCTAGATAGATAGATAAATAGATGTCTAGATAGATGTCTAGATAGATAGATGTCTAGAAAAAAATGTCTATATAGATAGATGCCTGGATAGATATCTAGATATATGTCTAGAAATATGTCTAGATGGGTGTCTAGACATCCATCTAGATAGATAGATAAATAGATGTCTAGATAGATGTCTAGATAGATAGATGTCTAGAAAAAAATGTCTATATAGATAGATGCCTGGATAGATATCTAGATATATGTCTAGAAATATGTCTAGATGGGTGTCTAGACATCCATCTAGATAGATAGATAAATAGATGTCTAGATAGATGTCTAGATAGATAGATGTCTAGATAGATAGATAGATAGATAGATGTCTAGATAGATAGATGTCTAGATAGATAGATAGATGTCTAGATAGATAAATAGATGTCTAGATAGATGTCTAGATAGATAGATAGATAGATGTCTAGATAGATAGATAGATAGATGTCTAGATAGATAGATGTCTAGATGTCTAGATAGATGTCTAGATAGATAGATAGATGTCTAGATAGATGTCTAGATAGATAGATAGATAGATAGATAGGTAGTCTAGATAGATGTCTAGATAGATAGATAGTCCCGGCTTACGACCCTTTTTTGTCCCCGACGACGTCTACTCTCCCGTTCTGGCTTACGACTCGCTTCCAACCCCGACCAGGCTTTGCTCTCCCAGTGTCACTCATCACATCGAGTCTGGAATATGCAAAAGGAAGTTGAGGGACAGTCGTCCTTCGAGTTCTTTTAAGGGACGACTTTGAGACGGACGGCCCGCTGGAAAAACTCCATTTGCGATGTCGTTGATAACGTCGCCACGGTTACAGTGGGGAATTTGGAGAGTCTTTCTTTTGAAAACAAGCTTTCATCCGTCACTCATTGATCCGGCCAGCTGTCAAGATTCCCGTGCAAACTATGCATGCAAATGAAGGGAGCGAAGATGGGCGAAGGCGGGAAAGATGGGCAGCTCGGAATAAAATAAAAAGCCCGCTTGACCTTCTCGAAAGCTGACAAACGGATGTCTCTGTCCTTCCTGAGACGAGAGCTGCTATGGAAAAGCTTTAAACCTATATTTACTTAATACTGTATTTATGTTTCTTTTATTCCTTCAGATTTGTCTTCAAAGATTTTGACTCTGAAATCTGGTCCTCAAACTGCCTTTTGTGATTATCTCCATGGCAACCAACACTCAGAGAAGCGCAAGAGAAAAACAAGCTGCAGGTTGAAATATGTCCACTTGATGTTGCCAAAGCCAGGTGCCTCCAACAAAGACACTGGACTTGTATTTATTTCTATTTTTTTCCTCTCTCTCTCTCGCTCTCTCTCTCTCTCTCTCTCTCTCTCTCTCTCTCTCTCTCACCCCTTTTCTCCCACTCTGTCTCTCACCCCTTTTCTCCCACTCTGTCTCTGTCTCTTTCTCTGTGTCTTTTTAACTTCATTTGCTCTAACTTCCTTTTTTCCTTTTCTCTCTTTTCTCTTTCCCTCTTCCTACCCTTGGCACTTTCTTTTATCTTTTCTCTCCTTCTGTCTATTTGTCTTTGGATTTCTTTCTTCCTCTCCCTTTCTTTTCCCCCTCCTCATGACTTTTTCTCTTTTGTTTCTCAGACTCTCTGCCTCTCTCTTTTTCTTTCTTTGTCCCGCCCTCTCTCTTCTTTTCCCTCCCTCTTTCTCTTATTTTTTTATCTCTCTTTTTCTTTCTCTTTAATCTACTCGTCCGGCCCCCGACAGAATGTGGCCCCCCAGTTACTTTCTTTTAAACAAATGGATCTCGCTACTTTTGTCTTTTAGCCTTTCGTTTGGGACACTCGTTTTCTTTTCCTGCCACTTTTCTTCGTGCGTCCGAATTCCAACCTCGCGGCCAACTCCCGAGAATGGATTTTCGACGCCGTTCCCCCGCAGAGCCCGAAAGGCTGGAATCGTTATCCGTCCCGTCGTCGTTGGATGTGCCAGCTCCTGCATACTCATTCTTTTACGACCAGGAGCACATCAACACGTCCCAGGAAATCATGGGATGCTATGCTCTCTGCCCAGTTTAGAAGGACAATGTCGAATCATAAGCTGAGAGACGCAGAAAAAGTCGTTGTAGAGGAATCAATCCTTAGGGACAGCATTCTGTTTTCTGTTCCTCCCCTTTTTCAGCAAAAATCCAATTTTGAAATAGCTTATTTGAGTTCACGGGCAAGAAAACTGTTGACAATGTGATCAAAATGATGAAACAATGTCAAAACATGTGCATTGAGTATTAAGCTTTAAATGTCACGGTTGCCATGGCGCCCTATTGGCCCCGCCCGTGTGGCACCAGCTGCGGCTCATTGACAGATCGGCTTTCCTTCTTTTAAGCTCAGTGCTCTCACTCTTCCATTGTCGGTCTGTCAACGAACCTCTGCCCCGAAAGACACGGGTTCTGACTCGGTCCCGTTTCCTGTTGGTATTTCCTGTCTGGTATTGTTTCCGGTTATCTTGTCCTGTTGCATACTGGTTTCCAGTTTCGTTCCTGTGTATTTTTGTCCTGTTTATTATTCTCTCCAGTTTTCGTTCCCGTCTAGTTTGTCCTGTTTATTTCGATATCTTGTTTCATTATCGGTCCTGTCTATCCCGTCCTGTCCGGTATCGACCCCATCTGTCCGATATCAACTCGGGCAACTGGTATCGATCTCGTTGGTCGCTGTCTTGCTGTCTTTCCACGCCAGACCGCTGCCTAACATGACTCTCCATTTCCCGTAAAATAAAAGGCTTGCGTTTGGGTCCTGATCCTGTTCCGGTTCTTGACATTAAATACAATATTTACAGTGATTGAATGAGGTTTGATGTTTGCTCTCATTTGTGGAACAAAAAGGACATTTATGGGTTAGAAATAAAATAGAAATAATACAAAAATAAAAAATAAAATAAATAATTATAATAAAATAAAAAATATAAGAATGATATAAAGATAAAACCAAATAAAAATGAAGTAAAAGTAAAATAACAATTAAAATAAAAAGGAAAGAAAACCAGAAAAGTAAAACGAAAAAAAAAGAAATATAGATAAATAAAAGTAAAAAATAAATAAAAATAAAATAAAATAGAAATAAAATAAAATAAAAATAAATTAAGAATAAAATAAATAATGTGAAATTAAAAAATAAAAATATAATAAATAGAAATAAAAAATTTAAAAAATCAATGGAACTAAAATAAAAATTACATGAAAATTAAATTATAAAATAAAACAAAAGATAGAATAGAAAGAGAATAATCAAAAATTGCAAATAAAAGTAAAATAAATAATATGAAATTCAAAATACAAATAAAATAGAAATAAAAAATAAGTGAATAGAAATACTAATAAAATGAATGAAAAATTAAAATTAAAATAAATCCAAATCAGGCAGCACAGCAGCGCAGTGGTTAGCGCGTGTGCGGCACAGTTCTGAAGTCATGACATCAAATTTCCTGTGTGGAGTTTGCATGTTCTCCCTGTGCTTGCGTGGCTTTTCTCCCGCATTCCAAAAACATGCAAGTCAGGTTAATTGGCAGGTCCAAATTGTCCCTGGGTGTAATTGAGCGAGTGAGTTTTCCGTCTCTGTGATTGGCTGGCAACCAGTTGAGGGTGTCCCCTGCCCACTGGCCGAAGATAGCTAGGATGTGCTCCAGCACCCCCGCGTCCCTACTGAGGATAAACGGTGCAGATAATGGATGGATGGATAAATCCGAATCATAAAAAAATAGTGGGGCAGCACGGCGGCACAGTGGTTAGCGCATGTGCGGCACAGTTCATGTCTTGGGAACCTCCTGCGTGGGTTCAAATCCAGCTCCAGACTTCCCGTGCGGAGTTTGTATGTTCTCCCCGTGTTTGCGTGGGTTTCCTCCGGGGACTCCGGTTTCCTCCCACATTCCGAAGACATGCATGTCAGGTGAATTGGCCGGTCCAAATTGTCCCTAGGTGTGAATGAGCGAGCGAGTTGTCGGTCCCCGTGTGCCCTGCGATTGGCTGGCAACCAGTTCAGGGTGTCCCCTGCCCACTGCCCGATGATTGCTGGGATGGGCTCCAGCACCCTCGCGACCCTACTGAGGATAAGCGGTGCAGCTGATGAGAAGAGATGACAAAATATAAATAAAAGAAAACATAAGAATAAAATAAATAATACGAAATTAAAAATACAAATAAAATATAATACATAGAAATAAAAAAATGAAAAAATCAATGGGAAAAAAACCAAAAGTAAAATGAAAAGTAAAAATAAATAAAATAAAAATAAAATGATACAGTCGAAATAAAAAAAACATCAAAAATTGCAAATGAAAATACAAATACAATAAAATAAATAATATGAAATTCAAAATACAAATAAAATATAATAAGTAGAAATCAAAAGTGATCAGAAATGATAATAAAATAGATTAAAAATTCAAATTCAAATAAATCCAAATCATAAAAAAAACCAATGTCACTTCTTGTCCATTTCCAGATCCTCCAAAAAGAACGCCAGAGTAAGCATAGTCATCCACGTGGCAATTAGGTTAATCTAAGATGAGGAAAGGACAGAAAATCAGAGCCATCTCGCGCAGGATGTCCGTCGTGGTTTCCGTAATCGGGTCGGCCCTGTCTCGTCGCTTTACAGCGAAATTGAACCTTCGTGCATCGCTATCCGGACGTCATCGTGCATTTTCGGCTGCAAGATCCTTCCAGTAAGACGTGATAATCGATCTTATAAGCGTGCATCAATGCTAAGAGACAAGCTATCATTAGCCTACCTCCATTTTACACATGATATACTCTCGTTCGAAGGTTTGGGGTCACCCAGACAAATTTGTGCTTTCCATGAAAAGTCCTTCAAAAAATGTCCGTATGTTTATATTCCATTTCTAGCCATAAAAATCCAATCCATTATTATAATGGTTTTCTTGAAAAAGGTTTTATTGTCACAGTTGCCATGGCGCCCAATTGGCCCCGACCGCGTGCCGCCAACTGCGGCTTGTTGAGAGTTTGGCTTTCCGTCTATTTAAGCTCAGTGCTCTCACTCGTCCTTTGTCAGTCCGTTATCGAATCTCTGTCCTGCGAGATGTGGATTCTGGCTCCGTCCTGTTTCCTGTTGGTATTTCCAGTCCAGTATTGTTCCCGGGTTTTTTGTCCTGTTTAATATCGGTTTCCTGCTTTGTTCCCGTATATTTTTGTCCTGTTTATCATTCTCTCCAGTTTTCGTTCCCATCTAGTTTGTCCTGTTTTATTTCAATCCCGTCTGTCCCGTCCTTTCCAGTATCGACCCCATCCGTCCGATATCTGCTCGGGCAATTGGTATCGATCTCGTCGGTCTCTGGCTTCCTGTCTTTCGAAACCAGACCGCTCCCTAACGTCCATGACTCCCCATTTCCCGTAAAATAAAAGGTTTGTGTGAGAAACGTCACGCGTTTGGGTCCTGATCCAGTTCTAGTTCATGAAAGTTCTAGTTTGTGCATCATTTTACATAATATTTGGTCATGTTGGGATTAAAGAAGCAAAAACAACCCGAAGAGCCGTTTAAGACCCGAAAGAACCGGTTCCTTTTAGTGAGCCGAGCCGAAGAAGCCGGTTCTCTACTAACTTTACTCAACTTCGTTCCACTTCGACTCGACTTCAAAATACCGCATTTAGGACACAACGTCAGGGGAACCCGAGTATTTTGACCTTCATGCACTGTAACTTTGACTTAAGTCGCTTCTTAATTAATAATTTTGAGCCCTGATTTTTGTGCGCAGGCTAGATTTTCTTGTGCGCTGAGAATGTGCGAGCAGTGCGCAATTGCGCACGCACGCAGCTTAGAGGGAACACTGCTCCCACCTGTCCCGTTTTTGCTCCCGTCTGTCTCCAGCTACGACCCGTTTTGATCCCAACCACGTCTACTTTCCTGTTCTGGTCTACGACTCGCTTTCGATCCTGACCACGTCTGAATTTGTTTCTATGTGTCATGATTACCGATGTGACGCACCTGTACCCGCTCCTTTGGCGACCAACTGCATCGGACTCTGATTGGCTCCCTGTCTTTATTCAAACCCACGTTTATCTGTCACCTGTAGTCAGTCTGTCTGCGAACCTCAGTTTACTCTAGGCAAGCTTTTCCGACCCTGACTCACTCCTGCTTTTGCTCCCGTCTGTTTCCCGGCTTCGAGCCGTTTTTTGATCCTGACCACGTTTACTCTCCTCTCCTGGCTTTCGACTCGTTTCTGATCCCGACCACGCTTTTGCTCTTCCAGTCCCGGCTACCGATCCATTTTTTCCGTCCCTGACACCGCCATCGCTCGCTAAGGAAGATCCACTCCCGTGTTCCAATCCCAATTCTAGTACGAGAGCGATTTTCTTCTCGCCTCCAGCGAAAACCGGATTTTGGGCACAACCCTTCTTCTCTCTTTCGATAAAACTCGTGGTAAACGTCACGCAAGTGGGTTCTGTTTCCGTTCTGGTCCTGACACACCTATGTGCGCGAATAAGTATTCAGCAATGTCAAATGGAAAAAGTCAATTTCCTGGAGGTTTGATTGCTTTGCCCCCCCCCCTTTGTCTCCTCTCCTAAATATGAAGGATTTATAAGCTTATTTACAGGAAAGGTTGAGTGCGCCATTAGCATAGGGAGCCCATTACGGCTTCTTTTGCCTGGCGTGATTTATCGCCCCGGTTCCGAGAAGAAGACGAGCGGACGTTATCTGCCGCGGACGCGAAAAAACCACGCCGTCCAAATCCGAATGAAATGAAAATGAGTCTCGGGAATCTTTCGTCGGCGGGGGAGAGACAAAGACGAATGGCAGCTACGAATAGATCGGAATGCTGACAAAATTCGAAGAAACTCGAAAAATGTTCTACTTATAGTGTTATAACTGTATTTTTTATCTATTTTCACTTGCGCTACTTTACTTTGCACAACAGCTATACAATGCACAGGGTTGGGTAGGGTTACTTTAACTGGATTACTTTCAATTACCGTATTTTCCGCAGTATAAGGCGCACCTAAAAGCCTTTATATTTTTCAAAAAACTGACCATGCGCCTTATAATACAGTGCGCCTTATTTATAAATCAACATTAAGTTTTCCAACTAACTTGCAGCCGCCGACTAGATTTTCCCCCGAACGCCAAGTAGTCAGCGGTGTATGCTGGGATTTATTTACCGGCGTTTCATTGGCTAACCAATGTGTCAATCATCATTTGAATCGATCACTATTGGCTAAAGTTATTCGGAGGTCAAGAGGAGGATCCTTTTTATCATTTACAGGCTGGCATTGGCTGAAGCGGCAAAACAAAGCCTGCAATTGGCCGAAAAAGATGAATGCGTATAGCACGTGGCTGACGGCAAACAGAAAGCATCTTTTTCTATTCTGTATTTGTAAATATTTTATTCTCCTGGATATACTACACTCACGGATATAAGAGGACATTGGCTGCACATCATTATGAACACAACGACTTCGGTGAGCTACTCCGGCTATATATTTTCCCTGTATCTTGTTTCAGACCGAACGCGATGTTTCTGTGATAAACGGTGCAGATAATGGATGGAATGGAGTGTCTATTTTTGAATTCAACTCAATTCCAAGCGTTTATTGTCATATGCACAGTAAAGTTGCGAGCGAAAAAGAAAAGAGAAACTAAGGAATGGTTGGCATTTCTTGAATCCCAAGACTTTAACCTTCCGAATGATGGAACGATGCATTTGAGTGACATCGTACGGACACCGCATCCGCACGTGTCTACGACACGTATTTGCTTCTTTGCAAGCTTTGGGAATGTTAAGGGGGTAATCAGTTGGACTGAACCATCTGACTGTTTTGTCCACATTCCCATTGTAGCGCCTTATAATCCGGTGCGTCTTATGTATGTCAGAAATAGGACCAAAAACTATTTTTTCGGGGTGCGCCCTATAACCCGGTGCGCCTTATAGTGCAGAAAATACGGTACTTTTGGATGACTCCAATATCAAATATGCTAATAAAAGACAAAAGAAACTAAACATGAATAAAAGTACTAAATTTTGTGCAGGCTTGGGGAGTAACGGAACACATGGAACGGCAAAAATGATGTTGGATTGATTTTCATTTTGTTTCCGTCGCATTTGATGTTCGTTTTGCCGGAGATCAAAGAGATCAAAGCCAGGAGAGAAAGCTTACCACATGTTGTGAGTCATCATTTGATTCATATTTAGTTTCTTTTGTCTTTTATTAGCATATTTGGTATCGGAGTAATCCAAAAGTAATTGAAAGTAATCCAGTTAAAGTAACCCTACCCAACCCTGTGAATGGCCATAACCAACTGATGATCTCCAACATTATTTAAAAATAAGGATGCCGTAACGGCTAAGCAGCCACCCGGTACTCCACTAGACCAGCTGAAGTGATTTTTTATAACCATGTGTATATTTCCCCCACTATAAGACAACTGTGATCCACACCTCAGAACGGATTCATATCCCGGGGGTCTATTGTAACCGCACAAAGATTTTCAAATTTAGGTTTCTACGGTTACTTATAGCGAAATATTGTTTGTGTCAGCAAAGATGAGGTGCCATTTTCTTTTGTAAATGGATTTTTCCCACAAAAAGTGTTTACGCCCCGTAAACTAACAGAAAGCAGATTATCCAATCTCTTTAAAGCCGTCATGTGCAGGGTTGGGTAGGGTTACTTTAACTTGATTACTTTCAATGACTTTTGGATTACTCCAATACCAAATATGCTAATAAAAGACAAAAGTAACTAAATATGAATAAAATTTAAAAAAAAATGTGCAGGATTGGAATACATGGAACGGAAAAAATGATGTTGGATTGATGTTCATTTTGTTTCCGTCGCATTTGATGTTCGTTTTGCCGGAGATCAAAGAGATCAAAGCCAGAAGAGAAAGCTTACCACGTGTTGTGAGTCATCATTTTATTCATATTTAGTTTATTTTGTCTTTTATTAGCGCATTTGGTATTGGAGTCACCCAAAAGTAATCGAAAGTAATCCAGGTAAAGTAATCCTACACAACCCTGACAATGCACTATTCTTTGTCACGCCCAGAACAAAGGGTAGACCCAATCGCGTAACGTTTCTCACAATCTTATTGATAGTAAGAGGATCCGGTGCTCGCTGGACGCGGGAAGCAAACGGCTCATAGATGGCAGTGTCAAGGACGGAAAAAAATGATAACCTTATCTTCTTTGTTCCTTTGTCTTCGTTGTTTTCCTTTATCCTCACTGTAGAATGTGGACCTGGAGTGCCACGTCCAATTTTGTTGTAACAATATGTTCAACCGATTTTGTAACAATGACGATAAAGGTATATTCTATTCTATTCTAAAAACAGGTCGATAGCTGGGACAGGAGAGCAAAAACGTGGTCGGGATCAAAAACGGGTCGTAAGACAGGACGGAAGAGGAAACGTGGTCGGGGTCAAAAGCGAGTCGTAGCCGGAGACAAACTTTACGTAGCTTCTTCATTTAGTTATTCAGTCGGGAATATTAAACTCATCCATTATTTCAGTTGTGTCACGACCAGCACAAAGGGTAGACCCAATCGCGTAATGTTTACTCACAAGTTGATGATATACGGGAATGATGCCCGATACTGGAGATTGTGGCAAGGTAACAGACAGGGCGAAACAGACAGGATCAATTCCAGACACTGGAGACTGGAGTCCGATAACAAGCAGGACGAGATAGACGAGAACAATACAAGACACAGGTGACTGGACTACGATATCACACAGGACGAGATAGACGGGGACGATACCCGATACTGGAGATTGTAGCAAGGTAACAGACAGGGCGAGACAGACGGGATCAATTCCAGACACTGGAAACTGGAGTCTGATAACAAGCAGAACAAGATAGACGGGAACGATACCAGACACTGGACGAGATAGACGGGAACGATACCCGGTACTGGAGATTGTAGCGAGGTAACAGACAGGGCGAAACAGACGGGATAAATACCAGACACTGGAGACTGGAGTCCGATAACAAGCAGGACGAGATAGACGGGAACGATACCAGACACAGGTGACTGGACTACTATATCACACAGGACGAGATAGACGGGAACGATACCCGAAACTGGAGATTGTAGAAAGGTAACAGACAGGGCGAGACAGACGGGATCAATTACAGACACTGGAGACAGGAGTCAGATATTAAAAAGGACGAGATAGACGGGAACGATACCAGACACTGGAGATCGATATCAAACAGGACGAGATAGACGGGAACGATACCAGATACTGGAGATTGTAGCTAGGTAACAGACAGGGCGAGACAGACGGGATCAATTCCAGACACTGGAGACTGGAGTCAGATATCAAGCAGGACGAGATAGATGGGAACGATACCAGACACAGGTGACTGGACTACGATATTACACAGGACGAGATAGACGGGAACAATACCAGACACTGGAGATCGATATCAAACAGGATGAGATAGAAGGAAACGATACCCGATACTGGAGATTGTAGCAAGGTAACAGACAGGGCAAAACAGACGGGATAAATACCAGACACTGGAGACTGGAGTCCGATAACAAGCAGATCAAGATAGACGGGAACGATACCAGACACAGGTGACTGGACTACGATATTACACAGGACGAGATAGACGGGAACAATACCAGACACTGGAGATCGATATCAAACAGGATGAGATAGAAGGAAACGATACCCGATACTGGAGATTGTAGCAAGGTAAAAGACAGGGCGAGACAGACGGGATCAATACCAGACACTGGAGACAGGAGTCAGATGTCAAATAGGACGACATAGACGGGAACGATACCAGACACTGGAGATCGATATCAAACAGAACAAGATAGACGGGAACGATACCAGACAGGATACACAAGCAGGAAACCGGACTGAGTCAAAACACACGTCTTGCGGGTGCAGAGGTTCGTTGACGGACTAACAAAGGGTGAGTGAGAGCACTCAGCTTAAATAAGAGGGAAGTCAATCAGTCATTATTTTGTTTTTCACACAACTGCCCCCGCCAGGCTAACAATGAATCAAAAACCTTGTTTTGTAAAGCAGAATGTAATTAAGAGACACTTCTCCTCTGCTTCTGACAAAAAAAAAAAACGACAATTGAAGAGTCTTTTGCCGATTCCGGTTCGACTTTTTCACCGTCATTCTTCTTTTGGAACGATACCGCCCGCGACACCCCCTCGTCCCCCACCCTCCGGGGTAACAATTAATCTCGGCCGGTGCTAATTTCTCACTATTGAGCGCTCGTTGAGTCGATCGATGTTTCAAGTTTAACCGTCGGCGCTTGCCAACTTTTAACGGCTTTTCAACTTGCAAACTTACAATTATTCTGGAGTGACTGTCGTGTTTTGCTGCTTACTGTGATCGCGTCCTTTGTGATGATCATCGATATTTTGACAATCCACTGTCACGGTTGCCAGGGCGCCCAATTGGACCCGCCCATGTGGCGCCAGCTAAAGCTCGTTGATAGATCTGCTTCCCTTCTATTTAAGCTCAGTGCTCTTCCTTTGTCAGTAAGTCAACAAACCTCTGCCCCGCAGGACGTGGGTTTTGGCTCTGTCCGGTTCCCTGCCTATGTTTCGTGTCCAGTATTCTCATCTCATTAGCTGCACCGCTTATCCTCAGTAGGGTCGCGGGGGTGCTGGAGCCCATCCCAGCACTCATCGGGCAGTGGGCAGGGGACACCCTGAAGTGGTTGCCAGCCAATCGCAGGGCACACAGGGACAGACAACTCGCTCGCTCATTCACACCTAGGGACAATTTGGACCGGCCAATCCACCTGAAATGCATGTCTTTGGAATGTGGGAGGAAACCGAAGTACCCGGAGGAAACCCACGCAAGAACGGGGAGACCATACAAACTCCGCACAGGTAGTCCGGTAGCTGGATTTGAACCCACACAGGAGGTTCCCAAGACCTTAGAACTGTGCCGCACACGCGCTAGCCACTGCGCCGCCGTGCTGCCCCAGAAGGAACCTTATTATTTTTATTATTTTTTTCCGTGTTTTGTCCAATAAATGGCCACAGTGGCCCTTAAGTGCCAAACACAAACATAAACAGGGAACAAAGCAGGACGTGGGTTTTGGCTCTGTCCAGTTCCCTGCCTATGTTTCGTGTCCAGTATTGTTCCCATCTATTTTGTCCCGTTTAATATCGATCTCCAGTTTTGTTCCCGTCTAGTTTGTCCCGTTTAATGTGGATATCTAGTTTTGATATCAATCCTGTCTGTCCCGTCCTGTCCAGTATCGAACAGGAAATGATAGGAAGCCAGAGGAAGACAAGATCGATACAAATTGCCCGAGTAGATATCGGACGGATGGGGTCGATACCGGACAGGACGGACAGACAGGATTGATAATGAGACAGGACATCGAAAATAAACAAACTAGACGGGAACAAAAACTGGAGAGAATACAAAACAGGACAAAAATAGACGAAAACGAAACTGGCAACCGATATTAAACAGGACAAAAATAAACGGGAACAATACCGGATAGGGAATATCAACAGAAAACCCACGTCTTGCGCGCCAGAGGTATGTGTCGGACTGACAAAGGAAAGGTGAGAGCACTGAGCTCAAATAGATGGAAAGCCAATCCGTCAATGAGCCGCAGTTGGCGCCATACGGGTGGGGCCAATTGGGCACCATGGCAACTGTGACAATATATTAAATTTTGCGCTGCACTTCTATGTTTAACTACTATTTGAATGGTTGTTATCGCTATTTAGGGTCGACTTGGATGCTTGGGGGGCCGGGAACGGATTAATTGGTTTTCATTTATTTCTTATGGGGAAAATTCGCTCGAGATACAAGAAATTCTGGATGTGGGCACAATCCAAAAATATAATAGTCTTTTGTGAACAGGTATCTGTCACGGTTGCCATGGCGCCCAATTGGCCCCGCCCGTGTGCTACCAGCTGCAGCTTGTTGACAGATTGGCTTCCCAACTATTTAAACCCTGTCCTGTCAAACCTCTGTTGTCAGTTCGTCTGCCAATCTCTGTTTTTACACGGCAAGCCCTTTCTCGACCCTGACTCACGCCTGGCCCGTTTTTTACTCCTGTTTGTCCCCCGCTACGACCTGTTTTGATCTCGACCACGTCTGCTCTCTGGTCCGAATTACGATCCGTTTTTTGATTCTGACCACGTCTGCTCTCCCGTCCCGGGTTACGATCTATTTTTTGTCCCCCGACTAAACTTTTGCTCTCCCAGTCCCGGCTACCGACCGGTTTTCCGTCCCTGACACTGCCATCGCTCGCTACGGAAGATTCACTTCCGTGTCCGGATCACAAACCGAGTACGAGAGCAAACACCGGATCGTGGGCGCACCCCTTCCTCGTTCTTTCAATAAAACTTGCGGTAAACGTTACGCAAGTGGGTTCTGTTTCCGTTCTGGTCCTGACAGTATCACATGATTATACAACACAAAATGAATTTAAATCGTCAGTACTGCCCTTTGAGACCTCTTGTAATTAAGGACTACACAAAAAAAAACGTGACTCGACTCCAGAAAGACTCCTAACCTCCGAATCGCAAACGTCCCACGTTTTCGTCCGTCTTTAAACGAGTCCCCCACCGAGAAGACGACGTCGGGAATTCATTATCCCCAAACGAATTAGCCTCCTTTTGTATCAAACGCTCCGAGCTTAGCGAGCGTTTAACACAATTACCTGCGAGTTTCAGTCCAGCCGGAATAAACAATTATTCTCGGTGAGGGACGATGTCTTTTGTGGACGCCGTCTTTTTGGTTTCATAACTGAAGCCGGGCCAAAAAAAACAAGCCGGCGGGCAGGGAAGAAGCAGGGAATGAGAATAAACAGGACAGAAATGTGCAACTGTTTGTATTTCTCAACCTGCTGACCATCGGTCTAGGTTGTTTACCCTCTTTGGGAGAAAATCGCTTTTTCAGGAACAATTTCTATTTGTTTTGCCGTGAATGGAAACCTCGGCACAAACGGGCTCTCGATCTTAAATATTTGCCGAGTTTGGGACGCGATTATTGCATTATTATTTTCTTACTTTCAAATTTAAGCCATTCAAATCACCCATTTTGATATGAGAAATAAAAGATCAGCACCATGGACAGTTCTGTTGAAAGGGAAAGAAAGAAAGGAGGAAAAAAAAGAGAAAAGGAATGAAGAAGGAAAAGAGAAAAATTGGAGCAATTATGAAACAAGTTAAACATATTGGAATACAAGAAATTATACAATGTGCAAATATTTCAGTAATAAAGTCATCTTCAAGCAGACTTGACCAACATGGTGTCAAGACCAGAACAGAGACAGGACCCACTTGCGTTACATTTCTGTCAGTTTAATTAGAAGATAGGAAAGGGTTGCACCCACGATCCGGTGATCGCTGGACGCGGGAAGCAGGTCGCTCTGAAGTAGGACTTCCGTGGCGAGCGATGGCGGTGTCAGGAACGGGGGAAAAAACGGGTCAGTAGCTGGGACAGGAGAGCAAAAGCGTGGTCGGGATCAGAAACAAGTCAAAGGCCAGGAGAGGAGAGTAGACGTGGTCGGGGACAAAAAGAGGTCGAAAGTCAGGACAGGAGAGTAGACGTGGTCCGGATCAAAAAATGGCTCGAAGCCGGGAAACAGACGGGAGCAAAAGCAGGTGGGAGTCAGGGTTGAAAAAGGCGTGCCTAGAGTTAACTGAGGTTCGCAGATGGACTGACAACAGGTGACAGATAGACGTGGGTTTAAATAGGGACAGGGAGCCAATCAGCGTCCAGACAAATTGCCGCCAAAGGAGCGGGCACAGGTGCATCACATCGGTAATCATGACACATGGCAACAAATTCAAGCATTTACAAGCACTTCACCCAATATCCAAGCTCCTGTTAATCCTTGGAAACACAACTATTAGATTCATGCATTTTTAAGGATTTCAAGCACCTTAAAAATTTCATTTGGGGGAGCAGACCCCAACCCAAAAACCAGCCTAGAGAGGGATGGGCTCTGTACTTGCTCAAGACACACCACAGGATGTCATAATTACCGATGTGAATCACCTGCGCCCGCTCCTTTGGCGCCAACTGCCTCAGACTCCTGTACTTATTTAAACACACTCCTATCTGTCTCCTGTTGTCAGTCCGTCTGCGAACCTCAGATTACTCTAGGCAAGCTTTTTTTGACCCTGACTCACCTGTTTTTTGCTCCTGTCTGTTCCCCGGCTTCAACCCGTTTTTGACATTTATCTATCTATCTATCAATCGATCTCTATATCTCTTTATCTATCTATCTCTATCTAGACATTTATCTATCTCTCTAGACATCTATCCATCTATCTTATAATTTGTTTTTCCATCGCAATTAGAAAAAAATACTTAATAAAATGGGTAAAATGTGGCACAATGCAAAGTTTTTGAACATAAAACAAATTATATATATATATATTGTCATATATCTTATTTGTCCCCTTTCGTCAGTCAGTCTGCGAACCTCAATTCACACTAGGCAAGCCTTTTTCGACCCTGACTCCCACCTGAATTTTGCTCCCGTCGGTTCCTCTGCTTCGACCCGTTTTTGATCCTGACCACGTCTACGCTCCCGTCCCGGCTTTCGACCTCTTTTTGTCCCCGACCACGTCTACTCTCCTTTCCTGGCTTACCACTCACTTCCGACCCCGACCACGTTTTTGCTCTCCTGTCCCGGCTATCGACCTGTTTTTCTGTCCTTGACACCGCCATCGCTCGCTACGGAATTGGGTCCTGTTTCCGTTCTGGTCCTGACACAGGATATCAACCCAAAATTACAAAATTTTGTGCAGGCTTGGGGAGTAACGGAATACATGGAACGGCAAAAATGACGTTGGCAAGCTGTTTGGATTTCTTTTCATTTTGTTTCTGTCGCATTTTATGTTCGTTTTGCCGGAGATCAAAGAGATCAAAGCCAGGAGAGAAAGCTTACCACATGTTGTGAGTCATCATTTTATTCATATTTAGTTTCTTTTGTCTTTCATGAGCATATTTGGTATTGGAGTAATCCAAAAGTTATTGAAAGTAATCACGTTAAAGTAACCCTAACCAACCCTGGTCGCATTTGATGTTAGTTTTGCCGGAGATCAAAGAGATCAAAGCCGGGAGAGAAAGCTTACCACGTGTTGTGAGTCATCATTTTATTCATATTTAGTTTCTTTTGTCTTTCATGAGCATATTTGGTATTGGAGTAATCCAAAAGTTATTGAAAGTAATCACGTTAAAGTAACCCTAACCAACCCTGGTCGCATTTGATGTTAGTTTTGCCGGAGATCAAAGAGATCAAAGCTGGGAGAGAAAGCTTACCACGTGTTGTGAGTCATCATTTTATTCATATTAAGTTTCTTTTGTCTTTTATTAGCATATTTGGTATTGGAGTCATCCAAAAGTTATTGAAAGTAATCACGTTAAAGTAACCCTAACCAACCCTGGTCGCAGTTGATGTTAGTTTTGCCGGAGATCAAAGCCAGGAGAGAAAGCTTACCACGTGTTGTGAGTCATCATTTTATTCATATTTAGTTTCTTTTGTCTTTCATGAGCATATTTGGTATTGGAGTAATCCAAAAGTTATTGAAAGTAATCACGTTAAAGTAACCCTAACCAACCCTGGTCGCATTTGATGTTAGTTTTGCCGGAGATCAAAGAGATCAAAGCTGGGAGAGAAAGCTTACCACGTGTTGTGAGTCATCATTTTATTCATATTAAGTTTCTTTTGTCTTTTATTAGCATATTTGGTATTGGAGTCATCCAAAAGTTATTGAAAGTAATCACGTTAAAGTAACCCTAACCAACCCTGGTCGCAGTTGATGTTAGTTTTGCCGGAGATCAAAGCCAGGAGAGAAAGCTTACCACGTGTTGTGAGTCATCATTTTATTCATATTTAGTTTCTTTTGACTTTTATTAGCATATTTGGTATTGGAGTAATCCAAAAGTTATTGAAAGTAATCACGTTAAAGTAACCCTAACCAACCCTGGTCGCATTTGATGTTAGTTTTGCCGGAGATCAAAGAGATCAAAGCCGGCAGAGAAAGCTTACCACGTGTTGTGAGTCATCATTTGATTCATATTTAGTTTCTTTTGTCTTTCATGAGCATATTTGGTATTGGAGTCATCCAAAAGTCATTGAAAGTAATCCAGTTAAAGTAACCCTACCCAACCCTGTATATATGATTTGTATTCCTAGCTATCTCAAGAGGAAGAAAAATACACAATTGAGCCCAAAATAAGAAAAAATGAAGTATCCCAGCACGTCCCATCCTGATTGGTTGCATATTTTGCATACTCAAAGAACCCCGATTGCTCAGCGATGCACAAAGCGTAACACTCTTGGGAAAAAAGCGTTTTGTTCCGAGCGTCGAGGCGACAAAGGAGCCGTCGAAAAGCGCGCCGCCCTCATTTAGCGGTGTGATGGAAGGCCGCCGAAAGACGGGCCCTCCCATTATTTATCAGCGATGACGTTTATCCTTGAAAAACATCCTTGGCCGACACGGGGGGCCTGTAAATAAAGTCCTCGAAGCCGTCCCCGCCAAAATAAAAGGATTTATTTGTGGGACGATAAATGGGAAATTGTCAAGACCGGAACGGAGACAGGACCCACTCGCGTTACTTTTCTCTCAGTTTTAGTGGAAAAAAGGAAAGGATTGCACCCACGAACCTTGTGATCGCTGGGCGCAGGAAGCAGGTCGCTCTGAACGGGGAAATGGATCTTCTGTGGCGAGTGATGGTGGTGTCGGGAATGGAAAACGGGTCAGTAGCCGGGACAGGAGAGCAAAAACGTGGTCGGGGTCGGAAGCGAGTCGTAAGCCAGAAAAGAGGGTAGACGTAGTCAGGGACAAAAATAGGTCGAAAGCCAGGACGGGAGAGTAGACGTGGTCAGGATCAAAAACGGGTCAGAGCCGGGACAGGAGAGTAAAAACGTGGTCGGGGTCGGATACGAGTCGAAAGCCAGGAGAGGAGAGTATAGGTGGTCTGGGACAAAAAGAAGTCGAAAGCTGGGACGGGAGAGTAGACGTGTCACGAAACGGACCGGGAAGCAGGATGTCGGAACTCATATGCGTGGACGATGTGTCACTTTAATTAGGAAAGAAAAGTTGTCCAACACACAAACGGACCAAAAACAAAACAAAGCAGGTTCAAAGGCAGGCAAAATTACAATCTAGGCATTACTCAGGTCATACAGGCATGAACAGGTTTTCACACAAGGTTAAGCAAAAATCTGGCAACGAGCAGTCCCAAAAGGAGCGTTTAAGTACTCCAAAAGCAATCAGTCCAATGCGTCTCAGCCGGTGTCAAGGGGGGGGGGGGGGGGGGGTTTGCTGGGCGCCATGACAACCGTGCAGGACATGACAGACGTGGTCAGGATCCAAAACGGTTCGTAGCCGAGGAACACACGGGAGCAAAAATCGGGTGGGAGTCGGGGTCGAAAAAGGCTTGCCTAGTGTAAACTGAGGTTCGCAGACGGACTGACAGATAAGAGTGGGTTTGAATAGGGACAGAGAGCCAATCAGAGGCCAAGGCAAAGGAGCGGGCACAGGTGCATCACATCGGTAATCATGACAGAAATATGATATACAGGGACTCAACTTACATCTGAAGACAATCTATACTGTATAGTGCCAAAAGAATTCGAAATATATTTGAAAAAAAACATAAAACTACCCAAGAAGATACAATCGTTCATAAGTTGAATTTGTCCGTAAGTTGCTTCAGTGCTATCTTTTGTATATTTAAAGTTAAAGTATGTTTAAGGCTTGTCTAAGTAACCTGTATTGTTTTGTACTGAAAAATATAATATGCTCTATAATGATAAATAAGTGAAGTTTAACTTACTTTTGGAAGATGGGCTTCAAGAGGTCCTCCTCCGTGATACAATGGCCGTAAAAATGCAATCCAACCGTTCTCTCAACCGCATCAATCTTTCACATTCCACTTTTGTTTCAAATGAAACGACTCGCCTCTTCTTTACACTTCACACCAGCCATATTGAATGGAAGCACAAGATATAAAACAAGAAAAATGTTAAAGTTCTTAGCGTGCTGGAGATACAGTGTAGAATGTTCACACATGAACTAGGAAGAGGAAGTGGATTTCTTCTTCATGGTGGATGCTGGGTGACCTCTCACAGCGCCACATGCCTGTAGTGGCGGAAAGAAGAACTACAGCAATGTCCTGTACTTAGAAAAAGGTGCGCACGATACAAACTGTCCGGATATTTTTCGACATCCTGAAAAAAAATATTCGTATCCACCATTTTTCGTCAAATTGAACTTGAATATAACAATCTTCGAATATAGTAGAAAAAAAGGTAAAATTTTGCCCAAACAAATAAATAACCCAAAATGGGTCCTTCTATTTTAAAACAATTCTTTTTTTTTTTGTATTAAATAAATAAATAACAAAAAAGATTGTAGTTTTTTAAGTAATATCGTATCCAAAATAACCTCCACACTTGAATTTATTTTACTGAAAATAATCCCATATGCCGTATTTGTTTTTTTTAATTTTTATGATATATAGATATATATTTTTCTAATTATTATGAAAATAATGATCACAATCTGTCATTATATTTTTATGAATATTTTTTCTTTTTAAGTATTATTCCTTTCTTGTTTTGTTAAAAAAACGAGTAAATATTGCCGAGGCCAGAACGGAGACAGGACCCACTTGCGTTACGTTTCTCTCAGTTTTATTAGAAAAAAGGAAAGGGTGGCGCCCACGATCCGGTGATCGCTGGACGCGGGAAGCAGGTCGCTCTGATCGCGGAAGTGGGACTTCCGTGGCGAGCGATGGCGGTGTCGGGAACGGAAAAAACGGGTCAGTAGCCGGGACAGGAGAGCAAAAACGTGGTCAGGAATGTTAGGAAATAATCTATTAAAATTGTATTATTTACCAAATTGTTCGAATTAGTTATCTGACTCCATTAACCAAACACAAGATACATTCTGTCCTAACAATGCGTGCTCGTTTGTTTTTGGGAAAATGAACAAGAGACTGGCATTCCCACACGGGGGCGGATTTAATTTCTTAAACAAATTAACTAAGTGAATGCCATCGAATTAGCCGAATTATTGTCGCTCGAGTCTTCCTCGAGCCTTTTCTCTCGATTGTCCTTCTCGATCCTCAATCTTCTCCAATCTTCTTAAGTTCTACTCTCCAATCACGTCTCTCCGCCGGCTGGAGTGCCGGCTCCTCCCATGGGCGGGCCAGGAACGCTCCCTTGCCTCGATGTCTGAAATGGTCAAAACATCCCCAAGCGTTTCCACGTTCTCAGAACATCGCCCGCTGTCCCCCGTCATCAGGGACCCTTTCCGTCGTCAGATGTGCTGGTTATCTTATCAGCCCTTGTCCCAGTTCCCGTTGTGTCTGCAAACATCATTCTTCACAAGGTTGCAATGACCTGCCCCACAGCTCAGCCAGTGAATATCTTTTGCATTTAAATGTAATTTGTATTCGATCGTGTAAAATCCTTTATAGTCAAAAGTAAAAAATCCTTCACCGGCTACGACCCTTTTTTCGACCCCAACCACGTTCTGCTCTCCCGTCCCGGCTAACGACCTGTTTTTTCCCGTCTACTACACTAAAATCCCTTATAGTCCAATGTATAAAATCCTTCAATCAAAAAACGGGTCAAAGCCGGAGAACAGACGGGAGCAAAAACAGGTAGGAGTCAGGATCAAAAAGAGCTTGCCTAGAGTAACTTAGGTTTGCTGGTGGACTGACAGCAGGTGACAGATAGACATGGGTTTAAATAGTGACAGGGAGCCAATCAGAGTCCGAGGCAGTTGGCACCAAAGGAGCGGGCAAAGCCGAGTCAAATCAGTAATCATGACAAAGTAATTTTTTTATTTTTCAATGAATTATTTTATGAGCAAAATGATCCACAGTCTGTATTGTATACATAGTTATTTGTCTTTCTTCCTTTCCCTGCCCTCCCAAAAAAAGAGTTCATATGAAATAAAATTAAACACATGCACATTACTGGAAATTCTGCTAATGAATTCCGATTTTTTTTTCAATTTCTTTGTATAATCTGCCTCTATTAATCACTCCGAACTCAACAACAAGAAACAAAAACAGATGATGAAACGAAGCGAGATGTTGCGTTGACGACCGCAAAACAAAAAAAAAAGAACACAACTGTTTTAATGATATCCAGGCAGACGGAGCGCCCCGTTGTTTGTTTACTCGGAGGCGAAACGCAAAACAGGTCAGATTCGATGACGCAACCCGGAGAAACGAGTCCGTTTCCAGAAAAAAGGCCAAAAAGAGGAGTAGTTGCACCAGGGTAGCGCAACAAGGCAACAATTGTTGTCATTAAAACCTGCTGAAATCATTTAATCATTTTTAAGGAGGTCAATGTTTTTGATCAGTGATTATTTCTCTAATTTGGTCCTGTCACTCTCCTTTTGTCAGTCCGTCTGCGAACCTCTGTTGATACAAGGCAAGCCTTTTTGACCCTGACTCCCGCCTGTCTCGTTTTTGCTCCTGTTTTTCCAACTGTCTGTTCCCGATCTCCCTGTTTGTCTAAGAACCGCTTTTGATTCCGACCATGTCTGCTCTCCCGTCCTGGCTTACGACCCGTTTTTGATCCCGACCACGTTTTGGTTCTCCTGTCTCAGCTACCGGCCTGTTTTTCCACTTCCGTATTCGGATCACGATCCGATTACAAGAGCGACTTGCTTCCCGCGTCTAGCGAGTGCCGGATCGCGGGCGCTGCCCTTCCTCTCTCTATCTCAATAAACTTGTGAGAAACGTTACGCGATTGGGTCTACCCTTTGTTCTGGACATGGCAAAAAATGTAACTAAAAAAACACAATTGGCCAGTAATTTAAAAGTATGTACTGCAGTATACAGTGGATAGGATTAAATATGCATACAGTAATTATAAATGTGCCATGGCACCCAATTGGCCCCGCTCGTGTGGCGCCAGCTGCGGCTCATTGACGGATTGGCTTTCCGTCTTTTTAAGCTCAGTGCTCTCATTTTTCCTTTTGAATCCAATTTTGAAATAGCTCATTTGAGTTCAAGGGGAAGAAAACTTGTGATTGAAATATGACTTGTTGACAATGTGATAAAAATAAAACAATGTCAAAACATTCCATTGTCGGTCCGTCAACGAACCTCTGCCCCGCAAGACGTGGGTTCTGACCTGGTCCTGTTTTCCTGTTGGTATTTCCTGTCCGGTATTGTTCCTGTTTACTTTGTCCTGTTGAATATCAGTTTCCAGTTTTGTTACTGTCTTGTTTGTCCTGTTTATTTCGATATCCTGTTTCATTATCAATCCTGTCTGTCCAGTCCTGCCCGGTATCGACCCCATCCGTCCAATATCTCCTCGGGCAATTGTAATCGATCTCGCCAGACCGCTGCCTAACGTGCATGACTCCTCATTTCCGGTAAAATAAAAGGCTTGTGTGAGAACGTCACGCGTTTGGGTCCTGATCCTGTCCCGGTTTTTGACAAAAATATATTGCAAATTTTATTTTTATATAGTGTTTATTTATTTCTTAAAACACACAAAAACAAATCAAAAGCCTGAAAAAAGAAAAAAGATATCATTTTTGTATATTCCTAAAAACAGATGGGCTGATAAAAACAGCTCATTCCATGACCACCCAAGAAAAAATAATCGAATAAATCTGAGGCTTGTTCCAACTAAAAAATAACCACACATTTTTTAAAACAATGGGCAGCACGGCGGCGCAGTGGTTAGCGGCACAGTTCATGTCATGGGAACCTCCTGCGTGGGTTCAAATCCAGCTCCAGACTTCCTGTGCGGAGTTTGTATGTTCTCCCCGTGCTTGCGTGGGTCCAAATTTTCCCTAGGTGTGAATGAGCGAGTGAGTTGTCTGTCCCTGTGTGCCCTGCGATTGGCTGGCAACCAGTTCAGGGTGTCCCCTGCCCACTGCCCGTTGATTGCCGGGATGGGCTCCAGCACCCCCGCGACCCTACTGAGGATAAGCGGTGTAGCTAATGAGATGAGATGAGATTTTCTCAAACAAATGAATGAAAATATTACAAAAATGAATAAAAAAAATGGACTTCTATTGTTATTGAGTGAGAACCATGACATGTATCAAAAACAACCAAATGCAAATTCAATTCCACGGGGGAAAAAAATTGGTATCATCCCAGAAACTGAGATGGGCCGATAAAAAACAAAATATTTTATGAGCGCTATAAAAAAAAAATATCTCGGGCTTGTTAAATCCAAAAATGAGTCACAAACAGTCCGATTGAAAAGACAAAAAAAAAAAATGCGGTTTGTCACTGTAGTGGAAAACAAAGGACGTCGCTTTTAGCCAAAATAAAAGAAGTCATGTTGTTCATAAAATGGAAGACGATGACAACGGTGACATCTCGTCTTCTCCCTAAAAAGAAAAACAATCTCTCCGCATCTGAGATTTTCAATTTCCAGAGAAGAAAAACAAAACATGACAGTGTGTCGTGTCACCGTCAAATTAATTGCAGTGTTTTCATTGATTTCCGGGATATTTTTGCTCACTCATTTGTCGTCTCCGCGTCGGTTTTTGTAGTGCTCTTCTGGAAGGTTCCGTAACTTCTCCGCCGCCTGCAAAAAGTACACAGTAAAAGGATTTCAGGCCGATACTATGATTAGTAGATACTAGAGCGGGAGATCGTAGTAGACGGGGAAAAAAACGGGTCGTTAGCCGGGACGGGAGAGCAGAGCGTGGTCAGGGTCGAAAAAAAGGGTCGTAGCCGGTAAAGGATTCTATACATTTGACTATAAAGGATTTTATACGATCGAATACAAATTACATGTAATGCAAAAGATATTCACTGGCTTGGCTGTGGTGCGAGGTCAGAGCACCCTAGTAGAAAATGTTTACAGGAACGGCGGGAACGGGACGAAGGGCTGATAAGATAATCAGGGGCCCTGATGACGTAAAAACGCTCAGTGTTGTTTTGAACATTCCAGACATTGCGGCGAGGTGGTGGAGCCCACGTTGGGCTTCCTTGGCACGCCCATGGGAGGAGCCGGCACACTATCATGCGGGAGAGGTGGGCCAATAAGGAGAGAACTAAAGGACTTCAGAAGAGGCTTCCCAGAGACTCTAACGTCACTAATTCGGCCGTTTTTGATGGAGTACACAATGAAAATAAATCTGCCTCCGTGGGAGATGGCAGTGTCAGGGACGTAAAAACAGGTCGATAGCCGAGACAGGAGAGCACAAACGTGGGCGGGATCAAAAACGGGTCGTTAGCCGGGACGGGAGAGCAGACGTGTTCGGGATCAAAAACGGTTCGTAGCCGGAGACAAACGGGGAGATCAGAATTGGACAGGTGGAAAAACAGGAGCAAAAACGGGACAGGCGGGAGTCAGGGTCAAAAGGGCTTGTCTTGTATTAACAGAGGTTCGCAGACGGACTGACAAAAGGAGAGTGACAGGACCAGATTAGAGAAATAATCACTGGTCATCTTTTCCGTCAAGAAACGAACCCGCAAAAAAATGTTGGATGAATGTAGGTTGTGTTTGGTTAAATTCGAACAATCTGGTAAACGGTGCATTTTGATATTAGTTCCAATCACCGGAGACAAACGGGGAAATCAGGAACGGACGGGTGAAAAACGGGACCGACGGGAGTCAGGGTCAAAAATGCTTGCCTTGGGAAAACAGAGGTTTGTTGACGGACTGACAACAGGCGGGTGAAAGGATTGAGCTTAAGTAGGACAAGGAACCAATCAGGAAGCCAACCGATATTTGAAGATTTGACAGATATCAGTATCAGAGTTTTCATTTATTAAACGGGCAAATTATTAAAGCTCAGATGCAGCCGAGCTTCTCTCCCTCTTGCTCCTACCCTTCCCCTCTACCTCACCACCCATCCTGACCATTCTGATTGGATAAGCGATCGGTTGGAGAGCCACTGAAGCAGAAGCTCCACACACAGCAGACCGGAAACACGGCACTGATAATATTGAGATTTGAACAAGTTTGTGGTAGAAAAGCGTGTGTGATTAAAAGATAGCTTGAAACGTACATTCAGGTGGAGACTGACATATTAGCTCTTAACATAACACTAGTTAGTCAATCAATCTTGTGTGTTTGAGAGAGAGCATAAGAAGCACACGACGGTGGAAGGTTGACTGATTGGCTGTTACCAGAACATGAGTTCATCAACCTGGCTCCAAAACAGGCGTGCCCACACTTTTCAATTCGCCAGCTTCATTATAATATTATTTGCTTTTTGCGCTTTTTGTTTTAAGTTAATTTAACTCATGTTGGTTGTATTGACATTTTTATGTATTTATTCTGAAAAAAAATAAGGGAGCTTTTAATGTACCTTTATATGAGTTACTGCTAATTCGAATTGTATTTCCAGCACTGTTTAGATTAGTCATGTTAATTGTGTGTCAAGAACCGGAACAGGTGGAGGACCCAGATGCGTAACGTTTATCACACAAGCTTTATTTTACATGCACATTAGACCAACGAGATCGATACAAGTTACACGAGCAGATACTGGACAGAACAGGACTGACAGGATTAATAACAGATATAGGAGACTGGAGACAGAGATCAGAGAGAACGAGATAGACGGGAACGATACCAGACACTGGAGACGTGAGACCGATATCAAAACAGGATGAAATAGACGTGATCGATACCGGACAGGATACACAAACAGGATACCGGACAGAGTCAAAACCCACGTCTTGCGGGTGCAGAGGTTCTTTGACGGACTGACAAAGGGTGAGTGAGAGCACTGGCGACTAATTGAATATTATAGTGTGTCTCTCCAGTGTCTCATGCACATTAGAGTGAGGTAGAAAGCAGACATGAGCAAGAGTTACTACATTTATAGAAAAACAAACAAATGCAAAGAATGGTTTTCACAACTAGTGTCTGCTTATTGAATATTGTGGCAATACATCAAATGATTCATTATCGGTTCTCTCCGGTGCCTCATGCATATTATGCAGAAGGAAGAGAGTAGACACAACCAAGATGTGGTAGTATTTCTACAGAAAATAAGAGTATATTCTAATCAGGAAGATACATTCTTACCATATTTAAAACAAGTAGTGGTGGCTAATTGGATATTATAGTCTGTCTTAAATTGACTCTTTATCGTTTCTCTCCAGTGCCTCATGCACATTATGCAGAAGGAAGAGAGGAGACACAACCATGCTGTGGTAATATTTCTACAGAAAATCAGAGTATATTCTAATCAGGAATATAAATCTATACTATATTTCCAACAAGTAGTGTCGGCTAATTGAATATTATAGCGTGACTAAAAGTTCCTCATGCACATTATTCAGAAGGAAGAGAGGAGACACAACCAAGTTGTGGTAGTATTTCTACAGAAAATCAGAGTATATTCTAATCAGGAAGATACATTTTTACCATATTTCTAACAAGTCGTGGTGGCTAATTGGATATTAGAGCGTGGCTAAAAGTTCCTCATGCACATTATTCAGAAGGAAGAGAGGAGACACAACCAAGTTGTGGTAGTATTTCTACAGAAACTCAGAGTATATTCTAATCAGGAATATACATTTATACTATATTTCCAACAAGTAGTGTCGGCTAATTGGATATTATAGCATGGCTAAAAGTTCCTCATGCACATTATTCAGATGGAAGAGAGGAGACACAACCAAGTTGTGGTAGTATTTTTACAGAAAATCAGAGTATATTCTAATCAGGAAGATAAATTCTTACCAGATTTCTAACAAGTAGTGTTGGCTGATTGGATATCATAGGGTGGCTTGAATTGACTCATTATCGTGTCCCTCCAGTGCCTCATGCACATTATGGAGAAGGAAGAGAGGAGACACAACCAAGTTGTGGTCGTTTTTCTACAGAAAATCAGAGTACATTCTACCTAGGAAGATACATGTTTACCATATTTCTCACAAGTAATGGTGGCTAATTGGATATTATAGCGTGGCTAAAAGTGCCTCATGCACATTATGCAGAAGGAAGAGAGGAGACACAACCAAGTTGTGGTTGTATTTCTACAGAAAATCGGAGTATATTCTACCTAGGAAGATAAATCTTTACCATATTTCTAACAAGTAATGGTGGCTAATTGGATATTATAGCGTGGCTAAAAGTGCCTCATGCACATTATGCAGAAGGAAGAGAGGAGACACAACCAAGTTGTGGTAGTATTTCTACAGAAACTCAGAGTATATTCTAATCAGGAATATACATTTATACTATATTTCCAACAAGTAGTGTCGGCTAATTGGATATTATAGCGTGGCTAAAAGTTCCTCATGCACATTATTCAGATGGAAGAGAGGAGACACAACCAAGTTGTGGTAGTATTTCTACAGAAAATCAGAGTATATTCTAATCAGGAAGATAAATTCTTACCAGATTTCTAACAAGTAGTGTTGGCTGATTGGATATCATAGTGTGGCTTGAATTGACTCATTATCGTGTCTCTCCAGTGCCTCATGCACATTATGGAGAAGGAAGAGAGGAGACACAACCAAGTTGTGGTCGTTTTTCTACAGAAAATCGGAGTATATTCTACCTAGGAAGATAAATCTTTACCATATTTCTAACAAGTAATGGTGGCTAATTGGATATTATAGCGTGGCTAAAAGTGCCTCATGCACATTATGCAGAAGGAAGAGAGGAGACACAACCAAGTTGTGGTAGTATTTCTACAGAAAATCAGAGTATATTCTAATCAGGAATATAAATTTATACTATATTTCCAACAAGTAGTGTCGGCTAATTGAATATTATAGCGTGGCTAAAAGTTCCTCATGCACATTATGCAGAACGAAGAGAGGAGACACAACCAAGTTGTGGTAATACTTCTACAGAAATCAGAGAATATTCTAATCAGGAAGATACATTTTTACCATATTTCTAACAAGTAGTGTCGGCTAATTGGATATTATAGCGTGGCTAAAAGTTCCTCATGCACATTATTCAGAAGGATGAGAGGAGACACAACCAAGTTGTGGTAGTATTTCTACAGAAAATCAGAGTATATTCTAATCAGGAATATACATTTATACTATATTTCCAACAAGTAGTGTCGGCTAATTGGATATTATAGCGTGGCTAAAAGTTCCTCATGCACATTATGCATAAGGAAGAGAGGAGACACAACCAAGTTGTGGTAGTATTTCTACAGAAAATCAGAGTATATTCTAATCAGGAATATAAATTTATACTATATTTCCAACAAGTAGTGTCGGCTAATTGAATATTATAGCGTGGCTAAAAGTTCCTCATGCACATTATGCAGAACGAAGAGAGGAGACACAACCAAGTTGTGGTAATACTTCTACAGAAATCAGAGAATATTCTAATCAGGAAGATAAATGCTTACCATTTTTCTAACAAGTAGTGTTGGCTGATTGGATATCATAGTGTGGCTAAAAGTGACTCATCATTGTGTCTCTCCAGTGCCTCATGCACATTATGCAGAAGGAAGAGAGGAGACACAACCAAGTTGCGGTAGTATTTCTACAGAAAATCAGAGTATATTCTATTCAGGAATATAAATTTATACTATATTTCTAACAAGTAGTGTCGGCTAATTCAATATTATAGCCTGGCTAAAAGTTCCTCATGAACATTATGCAGAAGGATGAGAGGAGACACAACCAAGTTGTGGTAGTATTTCTACAGAAAATCAGAGTATATTCTAATCAGGAATATACATTTATACTATATTTCCAACAAGTAGTGTCGGCTAATTGGATATTATAGCGTGGCTAAAAGTTCCTCATGCACATTATTCAGAAGGAAGAGAGGAGACACAACCAAGTTGTGGTAGTATTTCTACAGAAAATCAGAGTATATTCTAATCAGGAAGATAAATTCTTACCAGATTTCTAACAAGTAGTGTTGGCTGATTGGATATCATAGTGTGGCTTGAATTGACTCATTATCGTGTCTCTCCAGTGCCTCATGCACATTATGGAGAAGGAAGAGAGGAGACACAACCAAGTTGTGGTCGTTTTTCTACAGAAAATCAGAGTATATTCTACCTAGGAAGATAAATGTTTACCATATTTCTCACAAGTAATGGTGGCTAATTGGATATTATAGCGTGGCTAAAAGTTCCTCATGCACATTATTCAGATGGAAGAGAGGAGACACAACCAAGTTGTGGTAGTATTTCTACAGAAAATCAGAGTATATTCTAATCAGGAAGATAAATTCTTACCAGATTTCTAACAAGTAGTGTTGGCTGATTGGATATCATAGTGTGGCTTGAATTGACTCATTATCGTGTCTCTCCAGTGCCTCATGCACATTATGGAGAAGGAAGAGAGGAGACACAACCAAGTTGTGGTCGTTTTTCTACAGAAAATCGGAGTATATTCTACCTAGGAAGATAAATCTTTACCATATTTCTAACAAGTAATGGTGGCTAATTGGATATTATAGCGTGGCTAAAAGTGCCTCATGCACATTATGCAGAAGGAAGAGAGGAGACACAACCAAGTTGTGGTAGTATTTCTACAGAAAATCAGAGTATATTCTAATCAGGAATATAAATTTATACTATATTTCCAACAAGTAGTGTCGGCTAATTGAATATTATAGCGTGGCTAAAAGTTCCTCATGCACATTATGCAGAACGAAGAGAGGAGACACAACCAAGTTGTGGTAATACTTCTACAGAAATCAGAGAATATTCTAATCAGGAAGATAAATGCTTACCATTTTTCTAACAAGTAGTGTTGGCTGATTGGATATCATAGTGTGGCTAAAAGTGACTTATCATTGTGTCTCTCCAGTGCCTCATGCACATTATGCAGAAGGAAGAGAAGAGACACAACCAAGTTGCGGTAGTATTTCTACAGAAAATCAGAGTAGATTCTAATCAGGAATATAAATTTATACTATATTTCCAACAAGTAGTGTCGGCTAATTGAATATTATAGCGTGGCTAAAAGTTCCTCATGCACATTATTCAGAAGGAAGAGAGGAGACACAACCAAGTTGTGGTAGTATTTCTACAGAAAATCAGAGTATATTCTAATCAGGAAGATACATTTTTACCATATTTCTAACAAGTAGTGTCGGCTAATTGGATATTATAGCGTGGCTAAAAGTTCCTCATGCACATTATTCAGAAGGATGAGAGGAGACACAACCAAGTTGTGGTAGTATTTCTACAGAAAATCAGAGTATATTCTAATCAGGAATATACATTTATACTATATTTCCAACAAGTAGTGTCGGCTAATTGGATATTATAGCGTGGCTAAAAGTTCCTCATGCACATTATGCATAAGGAAGAGAGGAGACACAACCAAGTTGTGGTAGTATTTCTACAGAAAATCAGAGTATATTCTAATCAGGAATATAAATTTATACTATATTTCCAACAAGTAGTGTCGGCTAATTGAATATTATAGCGTGGCTAAAAGTTCCTCATGCACATTATGCAGAACGAAGAGAGGAGACACAACCAAGTTGTGGTAATACTTCTACAGAAATCAGAGAATATTCTAATCAGGAAGATAAATGCTTACCATTTTTCTAACAAGTAGTGTTGGCTGATTGGATATCATAGTGTGGCTAAAAGTGACTCATCATTGTGTCTCTCCAGTGCCTCATGCACATTATGCAGAAGGAAGAGAGGAGACACAACCAAGTTGCGGTAGTATTTCTACAGAAAATCAGAGTATATTCTATTCAGGAATATAAATTTATACTATATTTCTAACAAGTAGTGTCGGCTAATTCAATATTATAGCCTGGCTAAAAGTTCCTCATGAACATTATGCAGAAGGATGAGAGGAGACACAACCAAGTTGTGGTAGTATTTCTACAGAAAATCAGAGTATATTCTAATCAGGAATATACATTTATACTATATTTCCAACAAGTAGTGTCGGCTAATTGGATATTATAGCGTGGCTAAAAGTTCCTCATGCACATTATTCAGAAGGAAGAGAGGAGACACAACCAAGTTGTGGTAGTATTTCTACAGAAAATCAGAGTATATTCTAATCAGGAAGATAAATTCTTACCAGATTTCTAACAAGTAGTGTTGGCTGATTGGATATCATAGTGTGGCTTGAATTGACTCATTATCGTGTCTCTCCAGTGCCTCATGCACATTATGGAGAAGGAAGAGAGGAGACACAACCAAGTTGTGGTCGTTTTTCTACAGAAAATCAGAGTATATTCTACCTAGGAAGATAAATGTTTACCATATTTCTCACAAGTAATGGTGGCTAATTGGATATTATAGCGCGGCTAAAAGTTCCTCATGCACATTATTCAGATGGAAGAGAGGAGACACAACCAAGTTGTGGTAGTATTTCTACAGAAAATCAGAGTATATTCTAATCAGGAAGATAAATTCTTACCAGATTTCTAACAAGTAGTGTTGGCTGATTGGATATCATAGTGTGGCTTGAATTGACTCATTATCGTGTCTCTCCAGTGCCTCATGCACATTATGGAGAAGGAAGAGAGGAGACACAACCAAGTTGTGGTCGTTTTTCTACAGAAAATCGGAGTATATTCTACCTAGGAAGATAAATCTTTACCATATTTCTAACAAGTAATGGTGGCTAATTGGATATTATAGCGTGGCTAAAAGTGCCTCATGCACATTATGCAGAAGGAAGAGAGGAGACACAACCAAGTTGTGGTAGTATTTCTACAGAAAATCAGAGTATATTCTAATCAGGAATATAAATTTATACTATATTTCCAACAAGTAGTGTCGGCTAATTGAATATTATAGCGTGGCTAAAAGTTCCTCATGCACATTATGCAGAACGAAGAGAGGAGACACAACCAAGTTGTGGTAATACTTCTACAGAAATCAGAGAATATTCTAATCAGGAAGATAAATGCTTACCATTTTTCTAACAAGTAGTGTTGGCTGATTGGATATCATAGTGTGGCTAAAAGTGACTTATCATTGTGTCTCTCCAGTGCCTCATGCACATTATGCAGAAGGAAGAGAAGAGACACAACCAAGTTGCGGTAGTATTTCTACAGAAAATCAGAGTAGATTCTAATCAGGAATATAAATTTATACTATATTTCCAACAAGTAGTGTCGGCTAATTGAATATTATAGCGTGGCTAAAAGTTCCTCATGCACATTATTCAGAAGGAAGAGAGGAGACACAACCAAGTTGTGGTAGTATTTCTACAGAAAATCAGAGTATATTCTAATCAGGAAGATACATTTTTACCATATTTCTAACAAGTAGTGTCGGCTAATTGGATATTATAGCGTGGCTAAAAGTTCCTCATGCACATTATTCAGAAGGATGAGAGGAGACACAACCAAGTTGTGGTAGTATTTCTACAGAAAATCAGAGTATATTCTAATCAGGAATATACATTTATACTATATTTCCAACAAGTAGTGTCGGCTAATTGGATATTATAGCGTGGCTAAAAGTTCCTCATGCACATTATTCAGGAGGAAGAGAGGAGACACAACCAAGTTGTGGTAGTATTTCTACAGAAAATCAGAGTATATTCTAATCAGGAAGATAAATTCTTACCAGATTTCTAACAAGTAGTGTTGGCTGATTGGATATCATAGTGTGGCTTGAATTGACTCATTATCGTGTCTCTCCAGTGCCTCATGCACATTATGGAGAAGGAAGAGAGGAGACACAACCAAGTTGTGGTCGTTTTTCTACAGAAAATCAGAGTATATTCTACCTAGGAAGATAAATGTTTACCATATTTCTCACAAGTAATGGTGGCTAATTGGATATTATAGCGTGGCTAAAAGTGCCTCATGCACATTATGCAGAAGGAAGAGAGGAGACACAACCAAGTTGTGGTAGTATTTCTACAGAAAATCAGAGTATATTCTAATCAGGAATATAAATTTATACTATATTTCCAACAAGTAGTGTCGGCTAATTGAATATTATAGCGTGGCTAAAAGTTCCTCATGCACATTATGCAGAACGAAGAGAGGAGACACAACCAAGTTGTGGTAATACTTCTACAGAAATCAGAGAATATTCTAATCAGGAAGATAAATGCTTACCATTTTTCTAACAAGTAGTGTTGGCTGATTGGATATCATAGTGTGGCTAAAAGTGACTCATCATTGTGTCTCTCCAGTGCCTCATGCACATTATGCAGAAGGAAGAGAGGAGACACAACCAAGTTGCGGTAGTATTTCTACAGAAAATCAGAGTATATTCTATTCAGGAATATAAATTTATACTATATTTCTAACAAGTAGTGTCGGCTAATTCAATATTATAGCCTGGCTAAAAGTTCCTCATGAACATTATGCAGAAGGATGAGAGGAGACACAACCAAGTTGTGGTAGTATTTCTACAGAAAATCAGAGTATATTCTAATCAGGAATATACATTTATACTATATTTCCAACAAGTAGTGTCGGCTAATTGGATATTATAGCGTGGCTAAAAGTTCCTCATGCACATTATTCAGAAGGAAGAGAGGAGACACAACCAAGTTGTGGTAGTATTTCTACAGAAAATCAGAGTATATTCTAATCAGGAAGATACATTTATAGTATATTTCTAAGTAGTGTCGGCTAATTGGATATTATATTCTGGCTAAAAGTGACCCTTTATCGTTTCTCTCCAGTGCCTCATGCACATTATTCAGAGTTGCATTTCCATAGAAAAGCAAAAATGAATAAGAATAAGTTACACACTAAGTAGTGTCAGCTCATTGAATTGAAGAAATTAGCAATTTTTTGTTGATTTTCACCTTAAATCGAGGACAAACACCACAACAATGACGTCATCTTGAAACGAGATCTCGTTTGCCGAGATCGGCGCGAGACCAAAACAACAATGGCGGATCTGCCTGACGAAAAGTTTGGAGTGCGGTAAATCTTTGTTAAAAATAAAAGTAATCGGGTAATAATGACAATTTAGTGTCAAAAAAGTGTCGTCCCGGGGACGCACGTTGACTTGACACAATGTGTCCCCAGCAAAAATGATGCGTCGAGGACGCAGGGGCGCGGGCAAACCAGAACACTGTATATAGATATATATATTGTAAGTGACCTGTTCTGGCGTGAGGTCCCGCTGCTCCGTGGCTAGCATCTCGTAGCCCACCATAAACTTCTTGACGCTAGCAGAGCGTAGCAACGGTGGGTAATAATGGGCGTGTAACTGCCAGTGCCGGTTGTCATCTTTCAGGTGGCAACCTGTCGGAGCGCCTGATGGGAAAAAAAACAAAAAAACGATCCTGGATGCTAAATGGAAAAGTCACATGTTTTGCAGAAGACAACTTGTTAGCTACATCTATTTAGTTTATATCCTTTTTTTCACCGACGTGAGTCTTTCTTAAATGAAGCACAGTAAACGGTCCAGGTTCTGGAGGAACAAAGCGGCCCCAGACAGCCACCAATGTGTCAGACTGTCGGAATGTTCTTATTTTATGATTTATCTTGTCATAATTACCGATATGCATCACCTGTGCCCGTTCCTTTGGCTCCAACTGCCTCAGACTCTGATTGGCTCTCTGTCCCTATTTAAACCCACTGCTATTTGTCCCCTTTGGTCAGTCCGTCTGCCAACCTCAGTGAACACTAGGCAAGCCTTTTTCAACCCTGACTCCCCCCTGTTTTTTGCTTCCATCTGTTCCCCAGCTTCAATCTATTTTTGATCCTGACCACATCTACTCTCCCGTCCCGGCTTTCGACCTCTTTTGTCCACGACCGCGTCTACTCTCCTTATCCTGGCTTACGTTTTTGCACTCCTGTCCCGGCTACTGACCCGTTTTTCCGTCCTTGACACCGCCATCGCCCGCTACGGAAGATCCACTTCCGTGTTCAGATCACACTCCGAGTACGAGAGCGACTTGACAACACCGGATCATGGGCGCAGCCCTTCCTCTTTCCTTTAATAAAACTTGTGAGAAACGTAACGCAATTGGGTCCTGTTTCCGTTCTGGTCCTGACAATTTTTGCCAGTTTTTCCATGAAATCGCTGCAAAAAAAAAAAAAAAAAAAGATGTATCTATTTAATTTAATGTGTTTATAAAAATCGTCACAAATGATTCTGAATACATATTTTATTGTACTAATTTTTAATGGTGATTTATGAGATGAATTGCCACAAATACAAGTGCATGTATTTATAATTGATTTCCTTGAACAATTGTTTTTTGCTCCCGTCTGTTCCCCAGCTTCGACCCGTTTTTGATCCTGACAACTTCAACTCTCTCGTCCCGGCTTCCGAGTTCTTTTGTCCACGACCACGTCTACTCTCCTTTCCTGGCTTACGACTCGCTTACGACCCGACCACGTTTTTGCTCCCCTGTCCCGGCTACTGACCCGTTTTTCCGTTCCCGACACCACCTTGCTCGCCACGGAAGATCCACTTTTGCGTTTGGAGTGACCTACTTCCCGCGCCTAACGAACACCGGATCGTGGGCGCATCACTTCTTTCTTTTCATAAAACTTGTGAGAAACGTAACGCAAGTGGGTCCTGTCTCCGTTCTGGTCCTGACACATCTGACGTCTTAGAGTTCATTGTTCTACTAGCTAGGATATTTTGGAGTACCTTTTTGGTTGTATCGATTTATAATGCACTAAATAAACCTTAAGTTAAGAAAAAATTCTGTCTAGAACGGACTGCATCTGTTAAGTTAATCCAACTTTTTTTTTCCAGAACTTCCCTTATCCTTCTTTTTAGGAATACTCTTGTGAGATTCAAAATCATTCAATCATTATTTATTCATCTATTCATATATTTATTATTTTACTTAGAAAAATAGATGGATTGTTAACAATCCGCAGTCCTTTTATTGTCAGGACCAGAACGGAGACAGGACCCACTTGCGTTGCGTTTCTCACAAGTTTTATTGGAAGAACGAGAAAGGGTTGCACCCACGATTCTGTGATTGCTGGATGCGGGAAGCAGGTCGCTCTGAACGCGAAAGTAGGACTTCCGTGGCGAGCGATGGGAACAGAAAAAACGGGTCAGTAGCCGGGACAGGAGAGCAAAAACTAGTCGGGGTTGGAAGCGAGTCGAAAGCCAGGAAAGGAGACTAGCCGTGGTCGGGGACAAAAGGAGGTCGAAAGCCGGGACGGGAGAGTAGACGTGGTCAGGATCAAAAACGGGTCGAAGCCGGGGGACAGACGGAAGCAAAAAACAGGTCGAAAAAGGCTCGCCTAGTGTTAACTGAGGTTCGCTGACGGACTGACCAAAGGGGACAGACAGGAGTGGGTTTAAATAGGAACAGGGAGCCAATCAGATTCCGAGGCAGTTGGTGCCAAAATCAAATATTTTGAGGGCAAACGTACAGGTAATTAAACTGTTCTAAAAATAATGTTACAGTATTTCCTTTATTGTGAAAAGAAATACATTATCTTGTGTGTGTGTGTGTGTAATTTTCTCGTTACCATGCCAACCCATGGAGTAAGGAAAAGATACGTTGAATAAATTGTCGTATTTGGTCAGCAGTTGCTTCATGATGTCAGCCAGACCTAAAAAGAGAAACAATTAAAAACGTAGAAAGGAAATAAAACGGTTAAAGAAAATATATAATGTTGTATATTTTACTTTCCCGTTCCTCCGCAGTCAATTGGTTGATCCTGAGGACGTGTCGTCGTGGCAACAGAAGCAACTGATAGGGCCAGGTGGCCCAATAAGGAACAACTGCCAGCCAATCACGGTTCAACACCACCACACGTTCCTTAAAGGGGCAGTGTGAGTAATTTAGCGGCTTTGAGTGGGAGAAAAAAAAAGACATTCATTGAAAAAAATGATATTTATCTTTTCTTAATTGTTCCCTTTTATCTTTTCTTTGTTTTCTTGCCTTTTTCTTATTTATTTTTTCTTTCTCTCTCCTTTTAATTCATTTTAACCCCTCTTTTTTAATCTTCTTTTTTTGTCTTTTTTATTCTTGTTTTTTTTCTCTTCCTTTTTTCCTGTTTTCCCTTTCTTTTCTTTTGTTCTTGTTCACAAAAGGCTGGGCATGAAAAACTGAGATGAAAATATTGCATTTTGGACACTTGGAGCCACCATAGTATGTAATATTCCTTTTGTTTGCAGCACTTTTCAGTTGCACTATGCAATTCAGCGACAGGTAGTGGTCAAATATTACACACTGTCCCTTTAAAATCAAATACAAACCGTTTAATGACTAACCACAATATAAACTAAGATGATGTTCAAGTGCCATATTTTTCGATGAATAGAACATATAATTTTGTAAGAAAATAAACAAATAAATGACTTTTTTTGGGGGGGGGCATTTAATAAAAGAAGTAATTAATTAGTTAATCGATTAATTATTTATTTTTTTAATGAAAAAAAAACTACCTCAATTTTATGCTCTACCATTTTTGGGGCCATTTTTTGAAAATCTGACTAATAAATAATAATAATCATTAGTAAATGAAATATACAGCAAAAAATACATACAGTATTTCAATATTTTCTTATGATACATAAATTCAAGAATGATAAAATGAATACAAAACATATTTCCAATTGTTAGTCATTTTTTTCACTTTTTTTCTTTGTAAAAAATAATTGGTGACGATTAATGTTGTGAAATGTGGATAATAACGAATGTAATAAAGCGCGTTCCCTTTTTGCCATATCTCCTCTTTGCGTATTTTCTGGGGCGACGTCCAACGACGATCTCTCCAAAATTAATATTTGCCGTATTTTCAGCACTATAAGGCCTACCAAAATATAGAGTTGCACCCCTTGAAAATTACCCTTTCTGATATATTTTGCATATATACGGCGCACTGGACTATAAGGCGCATTGATTTAAAACTACAATGGGAGCTAGGTTTGAAAAAATATATATAAATACATTTGAGTTGAAATAATTTATTTTGTAGATCCATTATCTACACCGCTTATCTTCAGTAGGATCGCGGGGGCACTGGAGCCCATCCAGCTATCTTTGGGGAGTGGGCAGGGGACCCCCGGAACTGGTTCCCAGTCAGTCACAGGGAACAGGGCAGACTCGCTCATTCACACCTAGGCATGTTTTTGGAATGTGGGAGGAAACTGTTGTTACCTACAAGAACACACTCAAAGGCCAATGTATATGTTTCTCAAAGGCAGAACAGTTACCCAATACAGTAGCATTTAATTGTAACTATGTGTTTCCAATTTGATCCATCGTATTTTCCAGGTATATAAAGCGCATCGCATTATAAAGTATGAATTTAGGGTTTTTAGGTGTCTGGGAAACACGCTACATGTCATGATTGCCGATTGAGCGCGGCTGCGGCAACAGCCCGGACAGCTGATTGGTGGACACTCTCTTTTTAAACCCCCGGCTTCCTCTTGGAAGCCGTCAGATTGTTACGCGAACTGTTGCCTTCAGCTCAGTAAGCCTTTTCGTCCGACTCCGTTCCTGTCCTGCTTTTTCTGCCTGATCTTTGTTGCCAACCTGTTTCCGGACCTGATTACGCCTTGTTCTGCCTGCCTATTACCTGACCTGTTTTGCCCCGTTACCTGCCTGCCTCCTGCTACCGACCTCGCTTACGAACTCGACACCGCCTTTGATCTCCAGCCCCAGCCAACGACTTGATATTCCCGCCTGTCTCCCTCTTTTATCTATAAAAACTGAGAAAACGAGCGCTATTGGGTCCCGTCTCCGTTCCTGGTCAGTTACACTACAACCATTTTATACGTTGTTGTTTTTCTCCTCCTCTTTAACCTCCTGGCGTCCTTCTCCTTTCTTTCCAGAACTTTCTCCCTGCTGCACTGGAAGCGTATTACAAGATGAAGATTGAATACAAACCAACGGTCGAAAGGACAAGGAAGAAAAGGCGAAATGTCCGGAAAGTTTCCTTCAATTTGCCGCAAACGCGAGGGAACCGAATCCCGATTGGTCGTCCTCCAATTTAACGCGCCGACCTGGGGTCAGGAGCAAATAGGAAGAGCGCGGCTGCGGCTACAAACACGACGTGCTCCGTAATCTCGGAAAGGTCGGCTCCCGTGAGCGCTAGCGCTACGTTAGCGCTACGTTAGCGAGCCCGAGTCTCCGGTTCAAGTGGATACGCTACGATCGGGCTTACGTGTCCCGCCTGCGCTAGGAGTTTGACGCGGAGCGTAACGGCGAGGCTTTCGGATGCTAACGAGTCCCAAGATGGCTTCTTTCCAAGCTAAAGGCCAATTGTTCAAAATACAGAGGCTTTTGTTCTTATGAATCTTTGACCTTGACAAGGTCAAAAGGAACTTTGTGACATCGTCCACAATAGCGAGTCGCTCGCTAGCATCAGGTCAAGTTATGTTCATTTGTATAGCCCTTAATCACAAAGAGTCTCAAAGGGCTGCACAGACCACATACTATTGCAAAGTAGAGACTATTATGACACCATCCCCTGATCTAAAACCTACATGAGGGTAAGGAAAACTCAAAAACCTCAAGTCAAGTCATGTTTATTTGTTTGGCCCTTAATCTCAAGGAGTCTCAAAGGGCTGCACAGACCATAGATAATTGCAAACCACAGACTATTATGACACCATCCCATGATCTAAAACCGACATGAGGGCAAGGAAAGACTCAAAAACCTCAGGATAAGTCAAGTCAAGTCAAGTCATGTTTATTTGTGAGGCCCTTAATCACAAGGAGTCTCAAAGGGCTACACAGACCACATACTATTGCAAACTACTGACAATTATGACACCATACCCTGATCTAAAACCGACACGAGGGCAAGGAAAACTCAAAAACCTCAAGTCAAGTCATGTTTATTTGTTTGGCCCTTAATCTCAAGGAGTCTCAAAGAGCTGCACAGACCACATACTATTGCAAACTACAGCCTATAATGACAGCATCCCCTGATCGAAAACCTACATGGGGGCAAGGAAAAACTCAAAAACCTCAAGTCAAGTCATGTTTATTTGTTTGCCCTTTAATCTCAAGGAGTCTCAAAGAGCTACACACTATTGAAAACTACTGACAATTATGACACCATCCCCTGATCTAAAGCCTACATAAGGGCAAGGAGAACTCAAAAACCTCAAGTCAAGTCATGTTTATTCATGATGCCCTTAATCTCAAGGAGTCTCAAAGGGCTGCACAGACCACAGACTATTGCAAACTAAAGACTATTATGACACCATCCCCTGATCTAAAATCCCCATGAAGGCAAAGAAAAGCTCAAAAACCTCAAGTCCAGTCATGTTTATTTGTTTGGCCCTTAATCACAAGGAGTCTCAAAGGGCTGCACAGACCACACACACTATTGCAAACCACAGACTACTATGACAGCATCCCCTGATCTAAAACCTACATGAGGGCAAATATTACACAGATATTGTCAACATAAAATATTGGTTATTCATATGCTATAAAATAGAAGTGTGTTTTAAGCTTAGATTTAAACATTTCCAGGGGGAAGAGCATTCCACAGCACCGGGGCCCAGATGGAGAATGCTCTCGAACCTGCGGATCTCTTCTTGGCTCTTGGTAGACCAACGTTTTCAGAGGCTCCGGACCGGAACATGGGGGGAAATTAAATCTGAAATATATGAGGGAGCAAGTCCATGCATGATTTTTTTATACTACCAACAGCTTGATTTTGGACTTCGGGAGACCAGAGAGTAGTGCATTACAGTGAACGAGACGGGAGGTGCAAACGCGTGAATAATAATCTCCGCATCCGACTGAGACAGCATATTTTTCTGTTCCTCTTGCTCAAAACAAACAGCAACCATGCGGCCACAACCCATTATCCCTGGCCGACTGTTGCTGCGAGCAAGACCAGCACTGTCCCCCGGTTTCGACCCGTTTTTGATCCTCACCACGTCAATACTCCCGTCCCAGCTTTCGACCTCTTTTTGTCCCCTACCATGGCTACTCTCCTTTCCTGGCTTATGACTCGCTTCCGACCCCAACCACGTTTTTGCTCTCCTGTCCCAGCTACTGATCCGTTTTTCTGTTCCCAGCATGTCGAATTACGGATTTTCACAAATGGCAGGGGGTTGTGGTCCCCATACACCAATATAAATAAGGGATTACAGCAGGGGCCCCAAACTCCCGGCCCAGGGGACATTTATGGCACTCAAGAAGATAGTTTGAGGCCCCTTCCTTGATGAGATAGTTAAGGGGACAGTGTGTATTTAAGCACTAGATGTTGTAGTATGCAGCGCAGCAGCGCAGTGGTTAGCCTGTGTGCGGCACAGTTCTAAGGTCATGAGATCGAACCTCCTGTGTCGAGTTTGCATGTTCTCCCCGTGCTTGCGTGGGTTTCCCCCGGGCACACATTTCAAAGACATGCATGTTAGGTTAATTGGCCGGTCCAAATTGTCTGTCCCCGTGTGCCCTGTGACTGGATGGCATCCAGTTCAGGATGTCCCCTGCCCAATGCCTGACAATGGCTGGGATGGGCTCCGGCACCCCCGCCACCCTACTGAGGATAAGCGGTGCAGATAATGGATGGATGGATGTTGTACTATTCCGTCGTGCAACCGAAACAAGTGCTAAAAACCCCGATGAGAGAAGGACAATTACGGAGATTCAAAGGGACTACAAAGGACCATTTTTTTCTGAAAGGCCCGACTGAAAGCAAATCGCCATTTTGATAGTTCCATTATTGTGGTCACGCCATGTTTAAAATTAGATTTAAGACATTTGAATGCAGATTAAGGCCTTATTTTTAGGAATATAGGGATCTCTCCTGTATTGAACGGGTTTTTGAGAAAGCGATAAAAAAATTTCACTATTTGACGAGCCGTCATACGGGCGAGGACGTATAAAACGGCAAGGGTTATTCACGCGTAGGTAGAGAAAAAGCCATTTAGCCGACCGGAATGCAGAACACAATGCGACGGGACGAAGCAATTTGCAAAGGAAAAAATTGTGTGTGGCCCGAGCTTCCTCAAGGTCGCCGTTGTTTACGTCCTTCGCGCCTGGCCGAGCGATTGCTAAAAACGGCGAAAAGAACCAAATATGTCATCCTAATCTTTTTGGGGGGGGAGGTAAGATGGATGCCGCGGCGCGATGCTAATGAGCGTTCCGGCGGCCCCGTCGCATGCTCGGCTGACTGAAAAACAAGCGGCGGGGAAAAGGACGGGCGGAAGGTGGAACGGTGAAAAGTGAAAGGGGCGGGGCAACGGGAGGGGGCGGAGTTTGCTAAAATGATTGGGGGCGGGGTCAAAGTCTGTGGGAAGGTAAGTTTATGCATGTAAAAAGTTTGAAAAAAATCAGAGTTTATGAATTATAGTGCAAATAATATTTTGGGGAGTATTAGAGAAATGCTGATAAACAAATTCAACTCCATTTTAGTAAAAAGAATATTTTTTTCAAAAAACGATAACTGCTGGAGACATCAAAGATGCAAGCTAGCTAAGCTGCCACAAACAGTTTTAAACATCAAAGATGCATTTTAATAAAAATACTTAAAAGTTTTCAAAACCTAATCTTTTTGACATGAACGTTGCATACTAGCTAATCTGCTGAAAACAGTTAAAAACATCAAAGATCCGTTTTAGTAAAAGGAAAATATTTTTTCAAAAACATTAACTGCTAGAGACATCAAAGATGCTAGCTAGCTAAGCTGCCATAAACAGTTATGAACATCAAAGATACATTTGAATAAAAATACTTAAAAGTTTTCAAAACCTAATCTCTTTGACACGAACGTTGCATGCTAGCTAATCTGCTATAAACAGTTAAAAAAAATCAAAGATCCATTTTAGTAAAAAGAATATTTTTTAAAAAAACGATAACTGCTAGAGACATCAAAGATGCTAGCTAGCTAAGCTGCCATAAACAGTTATGAACATCAAAGATACATTTGAATAAAAATACTTAAAAGTTTTCAAAACCTAATCTCTTTGACACGAACGTTGCATGCTAGCTAATCTGCTATAAACAGTTAAAAAAAATCAAAGATCCATTTTAGTAAAAAGAATATTTTTTAAAAAAAACGATAACTGCTAGAGACATCAAAGATGCTAGCTAGCTAAGCTGCCATAAACAGTTATGAACATCAAAGATACATTTGAATAAAAATACTTAAACGTTTTCAAAACCTAATCTCTTTGACATGAACGTTGCATGCTAGCTAATCTGCTATAAACAGTTAAAAAAAATCAAAGATCCATTTTAGTAAAAAGAATATTTTTAAAAAAAACGATAACTGCTAGAGACATCAAAGATGCTAGCTAGCTAAGCTGCCATAAACAGTTATGAACATCAAAGATACATTTGAATAAAAATACTTAAAAGTTTTCAAAACCTAATCTCTTTGACACGAACGTTGCATGCTAGCTAATCTGCTATAAACAGTTAAAAAAAATCAAAGATCCATTTTAGTAAAAAGAATATTTTTTAAAAAAACGATAACTGCTAGAGACATCAAAGATGCTAGCTAGCTAAGCTGCCATAAACAGTTATGAACATCAAAGATACATTTGAATAAAAATACTTAAAAGTTTTCAAAACCTAATCTCTTTGACATGAACGTTGCATACTAGCTAATCTGCTAAAAACAGTTAAAAACATCAAAGATCCATTTTAGTAAAAGGAATATTTTTTTTAAAATGATAACTGCTAGAGACATCAAAGATGCTAGCTAGCTAAGCTGCCATAAACAGTTATGAACATCAAAGATACATTTGAATAAAAATACTTAAACGTTTTCAAAACCTAATCTCTTTGACATGAACGTTGCATACTAGCTAATCTGCTAAAAACAGTTAAAAAAATCAAAGATCCATTTTAGTAAAAGGAATATTTTTGTTTAAATGATAACTGCTAGAGACATCAAAGATGCTAGCTAGCTAAGCTGCCATAAACAGTTATGAACATCAAAGATACATTTGAATAAAAATACTTAAAAGTTTTCAAAACCTAATCTCTTTGACACGAACGTTGCATACTAGCTAATCTTCTAAAAACAGTTAAAAACATCAAAGATCCATTTTAGTAAAAGGAATATTTTTTTTTAAATGATAACTGCTAGAGACATCAAAGAGGCAAGCTGGCTAAGCTGCCACAGTTATAAACATCAAAGATACATTTTAATAAAAATACTATTAAATAAATGTCAAAGTTACATGCTAGATAGGTTGCCAACGTTGATTAGAAACGGCAAAGATCCGTTTTAGTAAAAACACTATTTTTTTCTAACATAGACATCAAAGATGCATGCTAGCTAAGCTGCCATGAACAGTTATCAAAGACCCATTTTATTAGAGAAATGCTGAAAAACCTATTCAACTCATTGGCTGACAAAGACAGTTATCAAGATTAGAGATCCATGCTAGCTAGACTGCTAATCATACTTCCAAACATCAAAGATGTGTTTTATACGTTACCTTTTTCTCAATTTCTTGCCGAGCATATTGCAGCAGCATGGGCTCTTTGTGTTTGTCGTAAAATGTTTTTTGGCAGCGGTCGGAAATGGCTGGCTCGTTGGGGAGGAAGCTGCTGGCCCAAACCTGGAAAAAAGCGGGAGGAAAAATAAAGAATATGCCAAAATCGTAAAATGATACGGGATATTTTGGAAATATAAACATTAGTGATTATAATGAATGAGGGATAGCTAGCTTGCTAACTATATCGTGGTCGTGTAGCTTGCTCAAGAAAAAAACAAGTCATGAAGATAGAGCTAGATAGCTAGATAGTTAAAGAGCTAAACAGATAGACAGACATAGCTGGCTACCTAGCTTACCACATTGTAATGGCTAACAAAATAGACAAATCTAGAGCTAGCTTGCAAACTAGATCATGTAGCTAGTTCATGAAAAAACAAGTCATGAAGATAGAGCTAGATAGCTAGAGAGCTAAACAGACAAACAGACAGAGCTGGCTAACTAGCTTACTACATTTTGCTGGCTATCTAAAATAAGAAATGTCATCAACAAACAAAATAGACAAATGTAGAGTTAGCTTGCTAACTATATTGTGGTCATGTAGCTAGCTCAAGAAAAAACAAGTCATGAAGATAGAGCTAGATAGCTAGATACATACAGAGCTAAACAGACAGACAGAGCTGGCTACCTAGTTTACTACATTTTGATGGCTATCTAAAATAAGAAATGTCCTTAACTAACAAAATAGACAAATATAGAGCTAGCTTGCAAACTAGATTGGGATCATGTAGCTAGCTCATGAAAAAACAAGTCATGAAGATAGAGCAAGATAGCTAGATAGCTAGAGAGCTAAACAGACAGACAGGAAGAGCTGGCTACCTAGCTTACTACATTTTGATGGCTATCTAAAATAAGAAAAGTCCTTAACTAACAAAATAGACAAATATAGAGCTAGCTTGCAAACTAGATTGGGATCATGTAGCTAGCTCATGAAAAAACAAGTCATGAAGATAGAGCAAGATAGCTAGAGAGCTAAACAGACAGACAGGCAGAGCTGGCTACCTAGCTTACTACATTTTGATGGCTATCTAAAATAAGAAAAGTCCTTAACTAACAAAATAGACAAATATAGAGCTAGCTTGCAAACTAGATTGGGATCATGTAGCTAGCTCATGAAAAAACAAGTCATGAAGATAGAGCAAGATAGCTAGATAGCTAGAGAGCTAAACAGACAGACAGGAAGAGCTGGCTACCTAGCTTACTACATTTTGATGGCTATCTAAAATAAGAAAAGTCCTTAACTAACAAAATAGACAAATATAGAGCTAGCTTGCAAACTAGATTGGGATCATGTAGCTAGCTCATGAAAAAACAAGTCATGAAGATAGAGCAAGATAGCTAGAGAGCTAAACAGACAGACAGGCAGAGCTGGCTACCTAGCTTACTACATTTTGATGGCTATCTAAAATAAGAAAAGTCCTTAACTAACAAAATAGACAAATATAGAGCTAGCTTGCAAACTAGATTGGGATCATGTAGCTAGCTCATGAAAAAACAAGTCATGAAGATAGAGCTAGATAGCTAGAGAGCTAAACAGAGAGACAGAGCTGGCTACCTAGCTTCCTACATTGTGATCGTACGGCTATCTCAAATAAGAAATGTCATTAACAAACAAAATGGACAAATATAGAGCTAGCTTGCAAACTAGATTGTGATCATGTAGCTAGCTCAAGAAAAAACAAGTCATGAAGATAGAGCTAGATAGCTAGATACATAAAGAGCTAAACAGACAGACAGAGCTGGCTACCTAGCTTACTACATTGTGATTGTACGGCTATCTCAAATAAGAAATGTCATTAGCAAACAACATAGACAAAAATAGAGCTAGCTTGCAAACTAGATTGTGATCATGTAGCTAGCTCAAGAAAATAACAAGTCATGAAGATAGAGCTAGATAGCTAGATAGCTAAAGAGCTAAACAGACAGAGCTGGCTACCTAGCTTACTACATTGTGATCGTACGACTATCTCAAATACGAAATGTCATTAGCAAACAAAATAGACAAATATAGAGCTAGCTTGCAAACTACATCATATAGCTAGCTCATGAAAAAAGTAATGAAAATAGAGCTTAATAGCTAGATGAAGTAGCTACATAGCTACACAGCTAAACAGACAGACAGACAGACGGACAGACAACCGGCCGGACGGGTGGACAGACAGACAGACAGTGAGCTGGCTACCTAGCTAACTTCAAAGTGATAATATAGCTAGCTCAAAGAATACATGTCATGAACAAACAAAATCGACTAATAGAAGGCTAGCTAGCTATGTAGCTGGCTCAAATTAAAAAAATGTCATAAACAAACCAGATAAATAAAGAGGTACTAGATATGTAGCTAGCTAAGGTAAAAAAAGGTCATGAAGAAACAAAATTGATAGATTGAGAACTACAACTAGCTAGCTCAGATACAAAATATAACGAATAACCTAGATAGAGAAGTAAAGAGCTAGACAGACCCATAAGAAACGTCATAAACAAAAAAGATAGACGAACAGAGGAGTGGCTAGCTATATAGCACGCTGAGATATAATATGCCATGACAAAAAGAGATAGAGAACTCTGTAGCTATATAGCTAGCTCAAATAACGCCATGACCGAAAAAGAGAAAATGTGATTTACAGCAAGCTCAACTAAAAAAAAAAACATGAAGAATCTAGATCGAGAAATAGAGAGCTACCTATATAGCTAGCTTAAATAGAACACGTCAAAAGGAAACTGGACAGACGGAAAGTAGCTCTGAATTTTTGGGAATTCATTATCAAACTGTACCGTTTACCAAATTATTCGAATGAGTTATCTGACTCTATTAACCAAACACAACCTACATTCACCCAAAAATGTATGCGCGCTCGTTTCTTGAGGGAAAAGATGAACAGGAATCCGACACTTCCACACGGGGGGCAACAATTTAACTAAGTGTACTCCATCGAAAACGGACGAATTAGTGACGTCGGAGTCTCTGTGAAGCCTTTTTTCTCAAGTCCTTTAGCTTTTTCTTATTGGCCATCTTCTCCCCGCGTAATGGTGTGTCGGCTCCGCCCATGGGCGTGCCAAGGAAGCCCCCTGGGCTTCACCATCTTGTAGACGAGCGTCCCGATGTCTGGGGTAGTCAAAACAACACCCGGCGTTTCTCAAAACAACGCCTGCCGTCCTCCGTCAGAGTGCTGTTATCAACAGAACTAGACAAAATATCCTGCATTTGGAACAGCCTGACCTGTCATTGAACTGAAGCCTACTCAGTGAAAATCTTCATTGCATTATAGAATAGATTAGAATAGAATAGAATAGAATAGAATATGCCTTTATTGACATTGTTACAACATGGGATATGCTGTGACAACGAAATTGGACGACTCCAGGTCCACATTTACAGTGAGGATAAGGAAACAAAGAGATAAAGGAACAAAGAACTAACTGACTTTGTTGTAAGTAGGCTTTGTTTTCCTCAGGGGGGGGGGGGTTATGAGGGCGGTGAGGGTCAAACAGAGTTGCTGGATACAACCGGAATGTTTGATGTTACATTACACACAGTCCAGCGTTTTTTCCGATTTGCTCAGTCAGTCAGTCAATGAGTCAATCGTATGAAATCCTTCATAGTCAAATGTATAAAATCCTTTAGAGTCAAATGTATAAAATCCTTCAACAGCTAGATTAAATAAAACATGTCATGAAACCAATCAATAGCTAGCTAGCTCGCTAACTAAATTGTGATTACACAGTTATCTCATATAGGAAACGCCATAAAGGAACTCAACCAAAACCTACTCATCCGTATTGCTATTATAGCTAGCTTGAATAGAGAAATACCATGGATAAACGAGGTAAACAAATAGAGAACTAGCTAGCTATAATGCTAACTCAAATAAAAAACATGAACAGATAAAGAGCTAGTTAGCTAGGATATAAAAACAAGAAGGAAAGAGAAGAAGCTATCTATATAGCTAGCTCGAATGCAAAAAGTCATAAAAACGAGTGTGTTAGCTATCTATATAGCTAGCTGTTAAAAAAACATCATATATTCATAATTCAATTGAAGTTAGCGCGCTAGTATTTGAGCAGCTGCGCTTTTGTGCACACAAGCTCAAATCCGGTCGCGATTATCGACTCGTAGAAGATCCAGACGCCATTCACCGGGGATGTCTTGCGTCATAATCGATTCTATTCTTCTCCAAGTCGTACTTGTTTCTTGAGATCATTTAAAATTATATATATTTTTGCTGATTTATTTAGTACAAAAATGGCTGCAAAATGGCCCATTTTGGGCACTTGTCTTGAATTAAAGGAGTCAGTTTTGGAAATTGTTTTAACAATATGAGCATTTTTTTAACAATTTTTGAATTTTATCTTAAATATTGTGGAGGTTAAAAATACTCAATAGTTTTTTTCAATATATTATTTAAAATGATATGTATTTTTGCTGATTTATTTAGAACAAAAACTGGCTGAAAAGGGCCCATTTTGGGCACTGGTTTTGAATTAAAATTGAGCCAATTTTGGAAATTGTTTTAACACTATGACAATTTTTTTATTTCATCTTAAATATTGTGGAGGTTACAAATACGTAATTGTTTTTTTTTACATTATTTAAAATTATATATATATTTTTGCTGATTTATTTAGTACAAAAATGGCTGCAAAATGGCCGATTTTGGGCACTTGTCTTGAATTAAAGGAGCCAATTTTGGAAATTATTTTAACAATATGACAATTAATTTTTATTTTTATCTTAAGTATTGTGGAGGTTAAAAATAGCTCATTGTTTTTTTATATTATTTAAAATTATATATATATTTTTGCTGATTTATTTAGTACAAAAATGGCTGCAAAATGGCCCATTTTGGGCACTTGTCTTGAATTAAAGGAGCCAATTTTGGAAATTATTTTAACAATATGACAATTAATTTTTATTTTTATCTTAAGTATTGTGGAGGTTAAAAATAGCTCATTGTTTTTTTATATTATTTAAAATTATATATATATTTTTGCTGATTTATTTAGTACAAAAATGGCTGCAAAATGGCCCATTTTGGGCACTTGTCTTGAATTAAAGGAGCCAATTTTGGTATTTTTTTCTAAAATATTGTGAAGGTTGATAATATTTAAAAAATATTTATGTTCTTGATGATTAGTTAGTACAAAAAATGGCTGTGAATCAGAATGACCAATTTTTGGCCGCTTGTTTTGAATTATAGGAGCCAATTTTGGGGATTGTTTGAATAATGCCATCCATCCATTATATGCTCGGCTTATCCTCAGTAGGGTCGCGGGGGTGCTTGAGCCCATCCCAGCTATCTTCGGGCAGTGGGCAGGGGACACCCTGGACTGGTTGCCGGTCAATCGCCGGGCACACAGGGAGGAAACCTGAGCCCCCGGAGGAAACCCACGCAAGCACGGGGAGAACGTGCAAACTACACACAGGAGGTTTGATCTCATGACATCAGAACTGTGCCACACATGCACTAACCACTGCGCCGCCGTGCTGCCCTGTTTGAGTAACACTTTTTTCATATTATATATAAAAAAGATGATGTCCATATGAATTAAAGATCGTCTGACCGTTTGATCGTGAAATTCTGGATAGTGCATTAAATAATGATATAAAACTGATTTTTCTATCATCCATTTTATCCATTTTTGAATTTAGTTGGGGAAAAAACAAAACTAGGAGGACGTTATTCAGAGGTTAAATACTGCCCTCTGTTGGCCAAAACAAGAAATGAAATATACTGAAAATGAATATGTAAAGTATTAAACAATCTTACTCATGTAATTGAGCAAAGGAAAATAATAAAAAGGTACATTATTAATATTCTAAAAATAATTGATTTCATTAAAAATGAATCAATCAATGAAATGATTAGAATTCAGAATTTAAAAATAATAATAAACACAAATGAATAAAATAAAAAATACAATGTGTACTGTAAATAATATATTTCATTCAGAAAAGAGATGAATTAATACAAATAAATAAAGAATAAGAAGGCAATACATTAATTAACGTCAGCATCAAGAAATGATATTCCATGAGAAAACAAAAGTATAATATTATGATTAATTAAATAATGATTTTAGTTTATAAATGTTATTTTATTTTGAAATTGTATTTCACTACAGTTTTAATAGTAACATTTGGGTTTTTTAGAACCAAATATAGATTTTAGTATGTGATATTTGTTGTTTGTTTTTGTTTTTTTAGAACTCCTAATATCTATCTATCTATCTATCTCCCTCACCTTCTTTCTCTCTTTCTAAATGTATCTCTATCTATCTATCTCCATTTCCCTCTTTCTCTCTTTATCTCTATCTAGCCATCCATCTATCTATCTATCTATCTATCTATCTATCTATCTATCTATCTATCTATCTCCCTCACCCTCTTTCTCTCTTTCTAAATGTATCTCTATCCATCTATCTATCTATTTATCTATCCATCTATCTATCTATCTATCTATCTATATCTCTATTCGCCCTCTTTCTCTCTTTCTCTCTTTATCTCTATATAGCAGGGGTCGGGAACCTATGGCTCGCGAGCCATATATGGCTCTTTCTATGAGTATCTGTGGCTCAGAGACCAATTTGATTGCATGCAAAATTTCTCCATCTTGTTCAAAACCGGAATTGACAATCCTATTCAGGTACACGTAAAGCCAAACTAAGCTGAATGCAGTGGTAACACTTCGCAGTATATATAGGGCACGTTTTTCACTACAATTTACAGTCAAGGTGTCACACAAAAAAGGGGGGAAAAAAACTCGTTTTGGCTGTACAACGCTAAAGAATCCTTTATTTAAAAGTTCACTATATAATCTGTGTTCAGTGTTCAGATACTTTATGATGAATCCACAGAACTGTAAATACGCCAAAACACCGGAAGAGAACTTAGTCATTTGATTGGGTGAGTGGGAGGGATGGGTGGAGCTATGCAAAAAGTACAAGCATTCCCTCCCATCTCTCGCCAAAGGTAAGCACATAAGGCTCCCTATTCTCAGAATGTTGTGACGTTTTTACAAAATAAATGCTTGCATCTGGTTTTGAAACCAATATGTATGAAAAAAGGGTCAAAAGGAGTTTAACCGATCTTGAGTAATTGCAAGAAAGAGACAAGTTTAAAGTGGTCTGTTTGTTGAATTTGGGACAGGGGCTCTGGCATTATTCTCTTTTCATAATTTTGATCAAATTATCAAAAATAAATGTGCTGAAGACTAAGCTTTTGTCTGGGGCGCCGGTTTAGCAATTTAGTAAATTTGTCTCATAATATATGGTGTGGCTCTTTCCCAAAATAAAATTAATATTTTTTGCTTTTATGGCTCTTTGAGTCAAAAAGGTTCCCGACCCCTGCTATATAGCATCCATCCATCCATCCATCTATCTCTCTGCCTCTCTATCTATCTGTCTATCTATCTATCAATGCATATATCTATTCTCTCTCTCTCTCTCTCTCTCTCTTTATCCAATATATCTATCTATGTTTTTTCAGTGATCTTATAATAATACAAGTGGAAAGATTTCCATTTTTTACCCCTTTACCTGACAATGAGGATGTGGGTTAGAACACCCCATCATAGCTCCTTTATTTTCAAAGATCTGAAATCAAAACAAAAGTTTTTGATTTATTACAATAAAATATTCGATTTATGATGATAAATAATGTGTAATATCTGAGTATTGCATAACCTAAAAGGCACACACAAAAAATACCTGAACCCACGGGTAGGTGGCGCCCAATTCTTCCGTAAGCTCCGCCCACTTGTCAATCACAGTGACAATCTCTGCTTGCGTCATCAAGGGAAGTGTGACGTCAGAACAGGGATGGAAACACATCACCTTACTAAGAAAAGAAATAATATTATTATATTTCTGAAATACAGGTAAATATACATATAAATTAATTTATTAAATTTAAATAATACATTCTTATAAACAAGACACATGTATTACATTGTATGTTTAGTTACATTAAATGCCAATATTTTATCTGCCCTCCTTATAGTTTGGAATGAAAAATCATCTTATAAAAGTAGGTGAAAAAAATGTATTTACTGATTTTATTAAATGAATAAATTTAAATCACAAATGTGTACATAAGTTATTGCATTGGTTAAACTGCAATTTATATTGTTAATTGTTATTGTATTAGTTATAATAAACTAATCAAACTATCTAAAACTATGTTGTTCTGCGCTCCTTATAGTTTATATAAATGTATAGATAAATATATATACATTTAATATATTTCAAAAATATTTACTTGGATAATTGTGGGGTTTTTTTTTAGTAACAATAAATAAAATATTTTTTCTGCCCAAGGAGTTACATCATAAAAACAATCATAATTACTAGAACGGTTTTCCTTTTTTTCCTATTTTATTTTTATTAAATTTAGTCAAAATATATATGCTTTTCTTCTACCCTTCCAACAAGTTCAAAAATTGGATTTACTTGAATACTTATGATTATTTTTTTTTGTAACAATAAATACAACTATTTACTGCCCTTCCAAAAGGGTACATTTAAAAAACATAATTACTAGAATAATTATCCTTATAAATATTACTTTTAGTATTTTTTTTATTTTCCGAAGGTGTCACGGTTGCCATGGTGCCCAATTGGCCCCGCCCATGAGACGGATTGGCTTTCCGTCTTTTTAAGCTCTGTGCTCTCATTTATCATTTGTCAGTCCGTCAACGTACCTCTGCCCCGCAAGACGTGGGTTCTGACTCGGTCCTGTTTTCCTGTTGGTATTTCCTGTCCGGTATTGTTCCCATTTCATTTGTCCTGTTTAATATCGGTTTCCTGTTTCTGTCCCGTCTATTTTTGTCCTGTTTATTATTCTCTCAAGTCAAGTCATGTTTATTTGTATAGCCCTTAATCTCTCCAGTTTTCGTTCCCGTCTAGTTTGTCCTGTTTATTTCGATATCCTGTTTCGTTATCAATCCTGTCCGTCCCGTCCTGTCCGGTATCGACCCCATCTGTCCGATATCTGCTCGGGCGATCGGGATCGATCTCGGGCTTTCTATCATTCCACGCCAGACTGCTACCTAACGTGCATGACTCCCCATTTCCCGTAAAATGAAAGGCTTGTGTGAGAACGTCACGCGTTTGGGTCCTGATCCTATTCTGGTTCTTGACAGGATTAACATTCAAAAATATATATTTACTACAATAATGCAGGTACTGTAATATCATATTCAACCATTAAAGTATGTGTGCCAAAATAACTTGAATCTAATAACCGAGATCTCATTTTGAGGAAGCTTATTTCGATAAATATTTTTCCATTTTAATGGACGTCTCTTTCCAGTGTCCAGATGTCTTCTCTAAATGAAGCGTATTGAAGCAGATGCCAAGCGGAAGGAAACATATGCTCCACGGACAAATCGTTTGTCTCTCGTCCAATTTGGCAGACGAGCTGAGACGGGAGAGCGCTTTCGTTTCGATATCATTATTGCAATTATTTTTAACTCGATAAAATGGGAAACAAAACGCAAGACGCTGAAAAAAAAAATGGAATGACACTATTGTCAATATTTGACTTCCCTCCAGGACAGAAACAATCATCATTGCTGCTTCTGTAACTGAATGTGTCAGGTTTATGCTGCAAAAATCTATTAATAGCTTGCTAGCTAAGACAGATAGCTAGATAAAAAAATAATACTATATTATTGAATAAAAATAAATAATAATAATAACAAGATAGTGATATAATACATCAATACAAAAATAAATATAAATAATACCAATTAATCCAAATTATTATTTCCAAAACTATAAAAAAAATAATTATTATAAATAAGAATACATTAACAATAATCAAAAATGGACACCAAATAGGACTGAATAAAAGTAAAAATTAAATGAAGACAATAAAAACACACACAAATAATGATAATAGTAATGAAAATTTTTAAATAATAAATACATATATTATCATATCATAAATACAAATACTAAAAGTGAAAATGATACTAAATGTAAATTAATTACATATACTAAACATAGACAGCAATAATAATAATAATACCAATAAAATAAAATAATTGACACAAAAAATAATGATAAATAATAGATATAATTACATACAAAAATAAAATAAGAAAAATATAGTCATAAATAAAAACAATAAAAGATAATGAAAGATTAATGATGATAAATGGTAATGATGATAATATTAAATAAAAATAAAGAAACATACAAAGAAAAAATACAACTAAATAAAATAGAATAATATTAGAAAATAATGATAATGATTAATAAAATATAATATATAAAAATAAATGAATAAAAATAAGTAACAAAACAACCACTGCACTAAATGTACATTAAAAAATCTAAGAGACACACTATAAAATAAATAAAAAAGAAGCATAAATACAAATTATTTATAAAAGAAAAATTACAAAAAATTAGATTAAACAAAAATCAAGACGATTAACGAATTTATTTTACAAAGATATAAACGAAAACAAATCACATTAACTATAAAAAATGAAAATGCACGTATACATAAGAAAATGTAAAAATACATTAAAACAATCGTTATAATGAAGTCAAATAAATACACAAAATAAAATTAAAAAAAAATAAATAAATACAACATGATATAAGTTAAAAAAAAATAAGTGTTCAATAAAAAAACGGAAAAAAATACATTAACTATAAAAAATGAAAATGCACGTATACATAAGAAAATGTAAAAATACATTAAAACAATCGTTATAATGAAGTCAAATAAATACACAAAATACAATTAAAAAAAATAAAATAAATACAACATGATATAAGTAAAAAAAAAAATAAGTGTTCAATAAAAAAACGGAAAAAAATACATCAACGAAAATAATAATACAAAAATGATAAAAACAACTTCGAAAAATAAAAATAATACATAAAAATTATGATAAATAAATAATAATAAAACAATAGAAATACATAAAATGCATACAAAATACATCATGAATAAGAAATGAGTCAAATAGACCATAGACTGTTTTTGAGCGAGTGATCGTGTTGTGGATTGCCAACAATTGCTTGGCAAAGGAAGCCAAGGGAGCGGCTATCCTGTTTGGCGTGTTCAACGTGAAAACATTTCAGCTTTGCGTAAAGCTCACAACTCTTTTCTTTTCATCCATGTTTGACTTCTCTTTTCGGCTTCGGAAAATATTTCTGTCCCCAAGAAAAACAAGGCTGAATGAGTGAAGGGTGTGACTGGGTGAAAGTGGAAGGAAGTCGAGTCGCGTTTTTTTGTGACGCCCTTGGTCGCGAGGAGTCTCAAAGGGCTGCACAGACCACAGACTATAGTGCTGTATTGAACTCTACAGACTATTATGATACCATCCCCTGATCTAAAACCTACATGAGGGCAACAAAAAGCTCAAAAACCTCAACATGAGGAAAATGAAGAAGCCTTGAGAAAGGATAGTCTCAAAGGGCTGCACAGACCACAGACTATAGTGCTGTATTGCAATCTACAGACTATTATGATACCATCCCCTGATCTAAAACCTACATGAGGGCAAGGAAAAGCTCGAAAACCTCAACATGAAGAAAATAAAGAAACCTTGAGAAGGGATAGTCTCAAAGGACTGCACAGACCAGAGACTATAGTGCTGTATTGCAATCTACAGACTATTATGATGCCATCCCCTGATCTAAAACCTACATGAGGGCAAGGAAAAGCTCAAAAACCTCAACATGGGGAAAATGAAGAAGCCTTGAGAAGGGTTAGTCTCAAAGGGCACAGACCACAGATTATTGCAAACCACAGACTATTATGACACAATCCCCTGATCTAAAACCTACATGAGGGCAAATAATACACAGATATTGTCAACATGATAGATAGATAGATAGATAGATAGATAGATAGATAGATAGATAGATAGATAGATAGATAGATAGATAGATAGATAGATAGATAGATAGATAGATAGATAGATAGATAGATAGATAGATAGATAGATAGATAGATAGATAGATAGATAGATAGATAGATAGATAGATAGATAGATAGATAGATAGATAGATAGATAGATAGATAGATAGATAGATAGATAGATAGATAGATAGATAGATAGATAGATAGATAGATACTTTATTCATCCTCGTAGGGAAATTCACACTTCCAGCAGTATCCTTGTGTTGAAAAATAAAATAATAAAATAAAGATATAGAATACAGAAATACCCAATATAACGTGTTGATATAGAGTATTTAAATAGTGCTACGGAAAATACGCACTGTAATAAAAATAGGATAATATGCAAATGTGGGGGTGGGGTTTAATGTGGGCTTTTACTCCTCAGGGTGGAGTTAAAGAGCCTCATGGCATGAGGAAGAAAAGATCTCCTCAGTCTGTGGTAGAACGCATCAGCAGACCAGCACCTTACAAGATGTTGACCAATAACATCTTAGAGACGGAATTAGGTTTGAATTTTTGGTAGGTGAACTAATTTGTGGTAAAGTTAAGAAGGGCCAAAATGTTGTAAGGCGAGACGCTGTATCCCGGGGATTTACTCTATTGTGGAATAACTATTTAGCAACAAAAATAAGTCTGTTTTCCTACCACACCCCTCTGGCAGCTTTTGACTGGAACAACGGATGTTGATCTGAAGCTGAAAGGCACAGAATATGTATTTAGGTGTTTATTTTCGGTATAACATCACGGCAATTACACCATTTCCATTATATGAAAAAAATCAAGGTCGGGCATTGTAATTTTCTGTGCAAATGAATACAAATTTGCAACACATCTCCTTTGCCTAATGTGAAATAATGACTTTAATTATGCCGATGAAAGAAACAATTACCGGGATCCGGAGCATCTGCTTCCATGGCGGGAAAGTCGTTTTGGAAAACAAAGGTACTCGTGTATTCCGGATTCATCTGTGGGAATAATCACCTATTTTCTCTGAAGACCGACATTTATTGTATGTTTTCTTCAGGGTTGGGTAGGGTTACTTTAACTGGATTACTTTCAATGACTTTTGGATGACTCCAATACTAAATATGCTCATAAAAGACAAAAGAAAGTAAATATGAATAAAATGATGACTCACAACACGTGGTAAGATTTCTCTCCTGGCTTTGATCTCTTTGATCTCCGGCAAAACGAACATCAAATGCCACAGGAACAAAATGAAAATCAATCCAAACAGCTTGCCAACATCATTTTTGCCCTTCCATGGGTTCCGTCACTCCCCAAGCCTGCACGAAATGTAGTCATTTTATTCATATTTAGTTTCTTTTGTCTTTGGTATTGGAGTAATCCAAAAGTCATTGAAAGTAATCCAGTTAAAGTAACCCTACCCAACCCTGGTTTTCTTCTTACCTCTCCATTTGCACGAGTGTTTCCAGGACAAAGCGGATTGCAGGGATCGTACCTGGGTACCGATTCCTCAGCGGGTTTTTCCACCTGGCCGGTCCAGGGTCTCTTCATGCGGTGGGCCGAGACCAGGACCCAAGTGTCTCTCAAAGGGTTGTAACGCAGGTGCTGATGTTCTGAGGGTGACAAAAAGCAATTTTGGAATAATAATGAACGGCTTCCGCTTGCTACAGTCATATTTTTTGTTCATTTTTCTGCGGCATTCTCATTGACTCTCATTGAAACCTATCGGGTGTGTGTGGGGTTACGGTATCGTAGATAGTTACTTCCAGAGTAATTCTATCACGAGATGTCAGACAGACCCAAATGCAGGACACAAAGAGACATTGTCAAGACCAGAACAGAGACAGGACCCGCTTGCGTTGTGTTTCTTTCAGTTTTATTGGAAAAAAGGAAAGGGTTGCACCCACGAACCCTGTGATCGCTGGGCGCAGGAAGCAGGTCGCTGTGAACGCGGAAGTGGGACTTCCGTGGCGAGCGATGGCGGTGTCGGGAACGGAAAAACGAGTCAGTAGCCGGGACAGGAGAGCAAAAATGTGGTGGGGGGTGGAAACGAGTCGTAAGCCAGAAGAGGAGAGTAGACATGGTCAGGATAAAAAGAAAGGTCGAAGCCGGGGAACAGACGGAAGCGAAAAACAGGTGGGAGTCAGGGTCGGAAAAAGGCTTGCCTAGAGTAAACTGAGGTTCGCAGACGGACTGACAAAAGGGGACGGATAGGAGTGCGTTTGAATAGGGAAAGAGAGCCAATCAGAGTCCGAGGCAGTTGGCGCCAAAGGAGCGGGCACAGATGAAGCATATCGGTAATCATGACGGACATAAAACGGGTAGATGATCAAACCCAAATGAGAACTTCACTAATTAGAAGGGAGAGTGGAACCGGGACTGCCGAGGAGGGAAAACTTGAGAGGGAGACTTGAGAGGGTATCTTGGGGTGACGAGAATCTTGTAAAGGAGACCTTGGTATAGTTTTAAGAAGATGGTTGGAGTGGCAGGTCTTGGGACAGGGAAGGAAGACTTGAGACAGAAACTTGAGAGGGGATATTGGAATGGCAAGAATATTAAAAAGGAGACTTGAGAAAACCCCTAAAAAGAAGGTTGGAGTGGCAGGTCTTGGAGTGAATGATCTTGGAACAAGGAGGAAATGAAGAAGATAGTATTGGGAGGAGAAGCTGGTAATCTTGGCAAATGCATGCTTTGAGCAGGAATCAAAACGACTCGGCAACGTGAGGTGGGAGCCCTGTGTATTTATGGTAGAGGTGGCTAATTGTTTGATTGGTAGCACCTAGTGGGAACCTGAGCCGGGGACTGGAAACTGGGGAGATGGTGCCATCTCTTGAAGAAGGGGAGAGACTGTAGGCACCAAACAGTTACAAATGTGCTACTTTTTGGAGTCATTCTTGAAGTTTTTCCATAAAATCCAGACAGAAGCTCGGTGAGTATGTCTTCATTTGACATCAATTTATTTATTTAGATATTTACGCATTCATGTATTTTAAATGAAACATTTTTGTTTAATTATTCATTTATGTATCTATGTAACTTAATCGTAATAATTCATTTATTTTGAAAGAAAGAAAGAATCTATTTTATCCATCTAGTTATTTATTCATTAGAACACATGAATAATTTGAATATAGATGTAAAAATATACAAAATACAAAGTCCAGGGTTCGCACACGTTCTTTATGGCTAAACTCAAGCGCTTTTTAATGACTTTCAAGTCATAATATTTTTAGGAAGAGGCGATGACGCTTCATAGTACAATGCCTTACAAACTAATGCCAGCTGACGTTAGTTTCGAGGGAATGCATAGGCAAAAGCAAAGCCACCAGAGAGCAGTGTCCGCCTCATTTTAAGCTGACTTGTCGAAAAACCTGGCGAAAATTCACTTTATCCAAAATTCAAGCACACGACGATCCTCGAAACCACAACATTAAAATTCAAGCATTTTCAGTGATTTCAAGCACCCATACGAACCCTGAAACCCATTTATGTGACAAAAAGCATTTAATATGTCACAAAAGCAAAGGACGTAACGTCATCGCCACAAAGTGTGTTTATTAAAAGAAATATGAAAGCCACAAATGATGAGATGCGTATTGTTCGATGTGATAGTCATTATCTCATCTCATTAGCTGCACCGCTTATCCTCAGTAGGGCCGCGGGGGCGCCAGAGCCCATCCCAGCAATTATCGGGCGGTGGGCAGGGGACCAAATAGTTTTCCACCAATATCAGGATTGTCCCACCCCATGGCCCATCAAAGCCAAGGTCAGGCTTATCATTTAAGAGCCGGATGATGCTTTACTCCAAAAAACAACGGCGACCAAATGATGAAGGTGCTGCATTTGAGTCAGATCAGGAGGCTTCTCCTGCAATTGGTATCCATGGAAACCAGTACTGTTTTGGGAGCACACCCCTACCCCAAAAACGGCCTGGAGAGAGATGGGCACCGCCAGGCTTTACTTGCCAAAGGCACACCACAAGAAGTGGTGCCCCTACAACCCTGGTGGTTAAAAAATCCGTAAACTTTGCGTATTTATTAGAAGATAATTAACACGGCAGCACAGCGGCGCAGTGGTTAGCGCGTGTGCGGCACAGTTCTGAGGTCATGGGTTCATATCCAGCTACCAACCTTCCTGTGCGGAGTTTGCAGGTTCTCTCCGTGCTTGCGTGGGTTTCCTCCGGGCACTCCGGTTTCCTCCCACATTCCAAAAACATGCATGTCAGGTTAATTGGCCGGTCCAAATTGTCCCTAGGTATAAATGAGCCAGCGAATTGTCTGTCCCTGTGTGCCCTGCGACTGGCTGGCAACCAGTTCAGGGTGTCCCCTGCCCACTGCCCGGAGATGGCTGGGATGGGCTCCAGCACCCCCGTGACCCTACTGAGGATAAGCGATACAGATAATGGATGGATGGATGGATAAATAACACATTGATGAGTCAGTTCTGTTTTTGCTTTACAGAAAATTACCGAAAAATGTCCCCACTCTACATCTAAGTATACTTTATTAGTCTTCAAATCTAAAATTTTACCTCAGAAAATGCTTTAATTCATGAAACCATGAAAAGACGTTGGACCTTATGAATTTAAACCACGCCCACTTTAGCGTATCTCATTTCCGGTATTCCACGGATTGTGCTTTTGGTTATCATTTTTGTTATTGTCAAAACAAACATGACAGAGTCACGTGAAAAACAACCCCTTTCTTACCTTTTGGATCGAATTGGACATCGGAGGCACTCATAGTTGCTCAATTGAAATAAAATTTAATTTTAAAAGAAAACAAAAGTTGCTGCAAAGTCTTTTTTTTGAAGCTGCTTTGGAATGAAACGGTTATTTAGCTACTTCCGGTATAACAGGGACAGACCATTCCATACAAAAATGCAGACCACTGGTCTCCTAACTATAAAATAGAGTTTTATAGGATATTACTTATTTAAATTTCTTTTATTATATAAAAATGAGCAAAATAGGATTTTTATCTTTTTCTAAACGGATTTTAATGATGGCAATGTGCGAGACACCACCCATTGAATGGAACAACCTGTAATGCCGCCATCAGATTGGTTCAACAGTGGAGTCCCGCCTCCGCTCAAACAGAAAGTATTCAGTCTGACAGCGAACGTTGAAGTGAACTGTTTTTACATATTTACGTAGAAATCATGTCAAGGATATTAAGCATGATTATATATAATTTAAAAAATTGAGCCGTTAATGAGGGTGGGTTGTGTGAAAGGAGAACAACTTGCAAGCACGTTATATGATCGGTTCAACAGTTAAGTCCCGCCTCTCCCCAACGGAAAAGTGACCCGTTTTACAACAAGCGTTCAGGGAACAAATTTTAACAATCCTCTTGAAAATCATATTTTGGATAATATGCATAATACTGAATCATCATAAACATCTGGGGGGTAAATAATTATTTTATTGTGTCACAATAACCCAGAAGCGCAATTCAATGATGCTGGATGAAACTGGAAATACCGCTATCTGATTGGTTGAAAAATGAAATAAAATCCCGCCTCTGCCCAACCGGAAAGCGTCCCATTTTTCAACGAGCGTTAAAATAGATCTGTAGTATTTTAATGACGAATATTGAGATTATTTTATTAAACTATAGGCATAATTTTAAATTTTTATTTTAATAAAGTAAGCCGTAAATTATGTCACTTTGTGCGACGTGACCCCCTAAAGCGCCACAGACGAAAACTTGAAATGTCGGCATCTGATTGGTTAAACAGTGAAGTCCCGCCTCCATCCAACCAGGAAGTAGCCCATCAGTCCTCTTTGTTTGTGCAGAGTGAGACGTTTCCTTTTGTCGGAGGAGGGCAACTTGTTGCATTCCTCTTATCCGCTTTCATTCGTTTATTTCTGTTTATTTGTGCATGCAAAATGGCTCTTTTGGGTTTATGCACCAGGCTCTTCGTCTTAATCGGAGTCAGCGTCCTCGCCGTGCTGCTGCTGAGACACTGGATAGCAACCAAGCAGTACATATTCGACCATGACGAAATCGCCAAATTAGCTAAACAATACGCGGGTGAGTTGCAGAGCGGAAAAGGATCGTTTTTTTGCGTGCATTGCCTCGCCTTACGCCATTACGGTTTGTTTGTTTTAACAGGGCAGGACCACGAGCAGGCCTACTCCAAATTGGTTGTTGAGCTCAGGAAGAGGTAACGCGATTTTTTTCCCCCCAGATTTTTAAAAGATGCACTAATATTGTTTAGAGTTACATAATCCAATTCACGCCCAAAGGAATTTTGTGTTTATTGTGTGTATTTTCTTCTGCACACTCTGCAAATTCGTTCTAATTTTGAGCTACCTAACGTAATTTAAGAAGAGGGGCTATCTAGAAATAGAGCGAGGTCGTCTCAACTGCTTCAAGACATTATATACGCAATGTACCCCGGGATACGACACCAGGTTCGCAAAGTGGCATTGCCGCATAGTGGGAGGTTGAAACCTATAGAGCAGAATCTTTGTCATTGATTACAACGTAGTCTTGACGAGATTTCACGCTGCACTCCAGGATACACATTTGATAAGACGTTAGAGACCAAAAGTGTGTTCCTAACCCCAGAAATGAACCATTAAAATAACGAATAGTATATAGTAAGAACTACCTGTGTGTAAAGAACGTGCATATGAGGAAACAACACCAGTAAACATACATGTAAAGTACAAATGAAATTTATTTCATTCTTTGTCGTGATGTGATTTGACCTGGTAGAGTGGTGTAGCGGGTGGATGTCATTGCCTTAGAACAGGGGTGTCAAACAGGCGGCCCGTGGGCCGGATCAGGCCCGCTAAGGGATTGAATCTGGCCCGCAAGACAATGGTCAGTGAAGTGCATTAGAAAAATGAGCTGCAGGTTGAAATATGTCCACGTGATGTTGCCGAAGTCAGGTGCCTCTCACAAACGCTGTGTTTGTATTTCTCTCTCTCCCTCCCTCTTCCTTCATTTTTCTCTTTTTCTCTCTTTTTGTTCCTCTTTGTCTCTTACGCTCTGTATTTTTTTTTACCTCTTTTCTCTTTTGCTCTCTCTTGCTTTCTCCTATTTATCTCTTTTCTCTCTTTCTTTGTATTTCTCTTTGTATTTCGCTCTTTCTCTCTCTTGCTTTCCCCTCTCTCACTATTTCTCTTCTGATCTCTTTTGTTTCTCACGCTGTCTCTTTCTCCCTCTCTCTTTTGTCCCACCCTCTACTTTTTCCCCCAATTTCTTTTATTTCTTTCTCTCATTTTTTCTTTCTCTCTAATCTGCTAGCCCAGCCCCCGAGAGAATGTTTGTCCTATCGTGTGGCCCCCGAGTTAAAATGAGTTTGAAACCCATGCCTTAGAACAAGGGTGTTAAAGATAGAAAAGCCAAATGAAAAATAATTCCACAAGCCAGGGGCTGGACTGATGGAATGTAGATTTTTTTTTTAATGGCGCATATAATCTAGTGAATTTATTGTAATCCACTAAAAGGGCAACAAATCAATTCCAATATGGTAAGTAGAGGAATATTTTTCTAAAGGCTGCCAGTAATTTTAAGTTTTAACACGCACGAAATAAAAAAAATCCTTGATATAAAAGTGGAGCTAAACTAACTTAGAAGAAAAATAAATAGCATTTATTATCATTCACTAACTCACTGTAAAATAAAGTGCACTGAGAAATCCTTGTCGCATGATATAATTATGAATCAAGATATTTTTAGGGGCCAAAGTAAACTATCTTGGGGCCTTGACTTTGACTTATGTGCCTTTTGTAAGATTTCTTTGCTTTAATCTCCCCCTTTTAATAATGCTCCCAATCGATTGGTTACGAACATGAAACCGGGCAGGGGTTATCATGTTTTTGCTTCTCCCTTTAGCACCACTGAAAGCGTTGGGAGCCATAACAAATAAACACAGTACAAACAAATTCAATATTGTGTCACACTCGCAAAGTATTTGCTAAACAAAATATATTTTGAACTGAATGAAAATAGAGGCATTGTGGGAGGTAGTTCAGCCAGACACACACCGGTCTCTTCATGATGCCGTAATGCAAACCAATTGCAAACCAGCATCTTGAATGACGTCAACCAATAGGAGACAATCCTCTTAGTGTCAAAATAGATGAAAGAAAAGAAGATAGGGAAGAAGGGAGAAGAACAAGAAAAATATTCCACACTGTAATGTGTAAATGTTGTGAGGCGGGGGATCCTTATCCAGGGGGTCTAGTGCAGGGGTGTCAAACTCATTTTAGCTCATGGGCCACATGGTTGATAAAAACATGGGCCCTGGACTAGTAGATCAAAGAGAAATATATAGGGAGAGAGAAATATACGTAGTGAGAAAGGGAGAGAGAAAAATACATAGAGGGAAAGGGAGAGAGATTAATTCATAGAGGGAAAGAGAAATGTACATGGAGAGAGAAATGTACGTAGAGAAAAATATACGTAGAAGGAAAGGGAGAGCAAAATATACGTAGAGAGAAAGGGAGGGAGAAATAGACGCAGAGAGAAAAGGAGAAATAGACGTAGAGAGAGAGAGAAATAGATGCAGAGAGAAAGGGAGAGAGAAACAGACGTAAAGGGAAAGGGAGAGAGAAATGGACGTAGAGAGAAAGGTAGAGAAAAATGTATGCAGAGAGAAAGGGAGGGAAAAATATATGTAGAGAAATATATGTAGAGAGAAAGGGAGAGCAAAATATACGTAGAGAGAAAGGGAGAGAGAAATTTCTGCAAAGGGAAAAGGAGAGGGAAATAGACGCAGAGAGAAATAGACGCAGAGAGAAACAGACGTAGAGGGAAAGGGAGAGGGCAATGTATGCAGAGAGAAAGGGAGAAAGAAATATATGGAGAGAGAAAGGATGATGAAAATGAGATTGAGAGAAAGCCTGAAATATAGAGACAGAGAGAAAAGAGAGGAGGGAAAAGAAGAGTCAAAGAAGAAGAAGAGAGAGAGGGCAAGTAAGAAATGCAGCACGGGTTACTTCGCGAGTGGCTTTGGCGACTTCTACTGGACAAATCTGACACTGCAGATGGTTTTTTTCTTACCCTTCTCTCGCCGTTGTATCGCGGCCCGGATTAGAACCCTTGGTAGGCCTGATCCGGCCCGCGTGCCTCACGTTTGGAAACCCCGGTTTACTGTATCGCCTTTATGAGCTTACTGCCAAGAATCCAAACGTCCACGTTCCATTCTGTCCTCCAGATATCCCGGCCACATCCTACCAGACGAAGACCTGCAGTGGATCTTCTTGAGGGCCGGAGGTTTCATGGGTTCCATGTGCGTCCTCCACGCCTCCCTCACCGAATACGTCCTCCTGTTCGGCACCGGGGTGGACACATCGGGACATTCGGGTGAGGACAAAATGTGGATTCGTCGCACTCGTTTGTTGACTCTGCCAAAAGATTACCGGGAAAAACTTTCTTTTCTAGGTCGATACTGGGCTGATATTTCCGACACGCTCGTCTCCGGATCCTTCAGAAGATGGAAAGAAGGAGGCACGAAGTTTGAACTTTTCTACCCAGGTACATTAAGTCGCTTTTCTTTTTTACAGTAAACCCCCGGGTTACAGCCACCCCGCCTTGCGGCGTTTTTACATATAAAATAAGATTTTGCCCCCTATTTATGGCAGAGGCCTTACTTTACCACAAGTTGTTGGTCTGCAATTGGTCGACCTCATATAAAATGTAGATATGCTAAACTACCTCCCATAATGCCTTTCTGGGACATTTAATTTATATTTTTGAAAGGATGTAGGAGTTTGGGATTTTGATAATGTTCTCAGAGTAACATTTAAGAATAATACTTCTTCGACAATGTTAGCGCATACAAAGACACCTGCTGTTGCTGCAAGTGTCCAGCAGATGGCACTAATGCACCAAGGAATAATCAACATCATTACAAAGATTAGCGTTACTTATTTTTTTGTAGTTTTCATAGAAAATGATTGTTTCGGAATTTCCTATCAACTAAATAGATAGATAGATAATTTATTCATCCTTGTAGGGAAATTCACACTTCCAGCAGTATCCTTGTGTTGAAAAATAGTAAAATAAAAGATATAGAATACAAAAACACCCATTATAACGTATTTAAATAGTGCTACGGAAAATACACTTTAATAAAAAATAGGGTAATATACAAATGTGGGGGTTTAATGTGGGCTTTTCCCCCTCCGGGTGGAGTTAAAGAGCCTCATGGCATGAGGAAGATATGATCTCAGTCTGTCTCTGCCCTAGATGTTTCCGTAGCACTATTTAAATACTCTATATCAACACGTTATATTGGGTATTTTTCTATTCTATATCTTTATTTAATTTTATTTTTCAACACAAGGATATAGCTGGAAGTGTGAATTTCCCTATGGAATGAATAAAGTATGTATCTATCTCTGTCTCCATCTATCGCTATCTATCTCCATCTATTTCTATCTATTCAATATCTATCTAATCTATCTTTATCTAATCTATATCTTTATCTAATCTATATATCTCTGTCTATCTCTATTTCTATCTGTCTCTCTATTGATCTCTCTATCTAATCTATCTCTATCTTCTCTACCTATCTCTATCTAATCTATCTATATCTAATCCATCACCATCTATCTCTCTATATCTATCCCTCTATCTGTCTATCTCTCCCTATCTAATCTCTCTATCTTTATCAGAGAAATATAAAACGCTGTCCCTTTAAAAACAGTGGAATGTTTTTTATCTGCGCTGTTTTTGTGGAAAAGCCCATTTAGGCCGACCTCACTCGGATCCTAGTCTCTAAGGCCCCTGACTCAGTGGCGTTTGACACCCCTATCAATGTCGTATCCCGGAGTTGTACCATGTGCAGAGTGGAATTGAAATCCGCCACTCTCGGCAGGTGACACGGTGATGCACGAAATGGGCGAGGCGGCGGGCGTGCAGTGGACGGCCGGGACGTGGATGGTGGAATACGGCCGAGGATTCATCCCGTCCACGCTGGGCATCGCCCTCTCCGACACTCTCTTCTGCACGCAGGACTTTGTCTCCTTGTTCTACACCTTCAAAGTCTACTACAAGTCCATGGTATTGGAATTGGGGACCATGCTGGCCGAGGCCGGAGTCTTTTAAGAGAAAAACGTGTTTCCACGATTTTTCACGGAGAAGTTTTGAGAAGCGACACTAAGATCGAACGGGAGTCGATCCTTTCTGAGTTAATCCGACACTAACGTGCTTTAAGATCGTTTTTTTCTAAAAGCTGCCTATAAACAACGAAGCCTTCGGGCGCTAACACAATATTGTTTCTCCCTCCGAATTTGACATTTTCAAGAGGTGAAAAAAAAAAAAGAAACGTCGTCGAGTCTCGTCACTTTTACGAAGCCAATTAATCATGGGAAGACATCTCATTTTTTTGTATTTTCATCGTCTTTGTTTGGAGCCACGGCGACTTGTCGATTCTGTATAATTGTGAAGTTTATAATGGAATGATTTGTCAGTAATTCAGAGTTTTCACACTGTACAGTGTAAGGTTGTTTGTATGAAATGAATAAAAACAACCTCAAAAATGAGCACTTTTGCAAATCATCCATTTTAAGATCTATAATTGTTTGATTGTCACTTGTTTTAAATATGACGCACATATTTTTACATAAAACAATGCAATGTTTTTTTTTTTGTAGAGGTTTATTGTTCTATATTCTTTATCAAGTATCCATTATCGGTCAAATCATAATACACTACAAAGCCAAGTGGCCGAGACACTTGCTCCCAGCCAAGAGGCTGAGTCAAGGTCCTAGCCACAGGGCCAAGCAGCGATCAGTGCGAATCGTAGAAATATTGACATTAGCTAAATAAAGGAATGAGTGGAGAGGTGTTGTAAAAAGATAGTGGGATGTTAGACGTGTTCTAAGGGATGGGCAGGGCACCTGTATGATGCAGCGGGGGTAAACCAGTGAAAGCTGTAGGGCCCTGCTGTTGAGTGTTGTGTCGCCCTGACCTCAGTGACATGGCCGCTTTCTTGTGTTCCGTTTCATCTGGAGGGACAAAAGCATGACCGACTTGGGTGCCGAGGTGCCTAACTTATTTGGGCATTTGGGTTGGCCATAGTCCCATTTTTTTTTTGTGTGTTTTTTTCTTCTTTTTTCTTTGTTTTTGTATGTGTGTTTGTCTTGCTGTCGGTCACCCCTCTTGAGGGATATGACCAAGGTAGATAAACATAAAAGATTGAAAATTATAAAGGGTCCAATCTGCGTTATGTTAATATATTACGAGCTGGATGCTGAAATAAAGTTATTTAGAATCAAAGAGAATAAGCCTGAGTAAAAAAAAAAAAAAACGTACATTGTGACATTAATTATAAAGGCTAAAATCATATTAAAATGAGTGCAATCGTAAAATAAAACAGCGATATTCTTATTTATAACTATTTTTAATATAAATCAAATATTAAATCATTTACGTAGTAGAAAATAAGCACGTGTAATGAACACGCATTAAAAAAAAGCTTAAATAATATTGAAATAGGAGCAATGTGCAAGAGTTTGAAGCTACATTCTCTTTTCTGACCTGGATTGTTTTTCGATCAAAGATCAAATAATTAAACAGTTAATTTCTGAATGTTTAAATTATAACCTGGATTGTTATTCCAAATAAACAATATATAGGTATACGTGAATAAGCCTGAGTAAAAAACGAAAAAAAATTATGCTACATTGGGACGTGACTAAAACCTGATAAAAAAAAAGAAAAAAAAAAGAAAAAAATAAAAAAAAAGAAAAAATATTAATTCTAAAATATTATAAAATAACGCATATATAACTATTTTGAAAGTCGTATATTATATTTTTTTTTAAATACAAGAGATTAACCCTGCGTCCAAAACCGAGTTTAATTATGATCTCTACATTGAGTAATTACTTAACCATGACGCAAAAAAAAAATCACCTTGGTTACTTTGAAACAATAAAGAACATAAATAAATAACATGTAATAAAAAAAACGTCAGTTACGATTCCGAAAGGGCCCGTTCGTCATTTCTCAGTCACAAATTGTAGTCAGGACGTAAATTCGGAACACCAACTACGGCAAGCCCCGAGGAAACAAAATCCCACAGAACCCATTCAATCTCTATTCTCAACACCGCTCTGTATAAAACTCTTGACTATTCAATTATTCTTAACCAATAATGGATATTTCTTACAGCGCCGCTAAACATATTAACCAAGCCCGACAAGTGGTAAGTTATATTAAACTATTTTCTTGTAATCAACCTTCTATACAATGATACTAGTTCGACGCTGGGAAATGTGAAATAAACGCCTGTAATCGAAATTAATGATAGTACGATGTCATTATCTTCTCTACTTCATTATTTGTTGATTTATGGTCGACAGGCGACTTTATTTTAATATTTTTATCTATTTTTTTTCTTGGTGTGTGCTCGTTGCTTAGTTACCGTAGTCGATTGAATAAATGTTGTGGTCCTTTATCGCTCTCTAACGGCAAAAAACGGTAATGCAGGTTATGTGATTTCTTTTGTTTTTACCTTAAAAATCCATACACAAAATAAACTCTTTAAAATGAAAAACATTAAGACTGTATATGAAAAAAAAATACTGAATGAATCCTTATTTTGCGTTGGCTGCTTTTACACGAAAAGCTTTTTTGTCGCCACTAAATGTTGCTGAGTTGTTTAGTTCAACTGCAAATGAGTGCTACAAAGCGCAAGAATATAAACAGAAAGACTCAAAATGACCAAAACGCAACATTTTTCTTCCCATTTCTTGTCCCATCCTTTTGTGAAATAACGAAAGATGGGAAAGGAGAAAAGGAAAAAAGAAAAAAGGATGAAAAACAAAAGAAAAGGGTTAAAAAAATAAGAAAGAAATCAATGAAAGTAAATGAAAATAAAGGATAAAAGAAAAATGGAAAAGAGAAGAAAATGAATAAAAAGGAAAAACTGGAAAAAAGACATTAACAAAGGAACGATATAAAATACATCCTAAAGAAAAGGAAGAAAAGAAAACTGAACAAAAATGAAAAAGAGCAAGAACAAAGAAAAGACAGATGAAAAAGGGAAATAAAAAAGAGGAAATATAAAAAGTACTTATCAGAGAAAAATGAATAGAGAAATGAACGAAACAGCCAAGTAAAAAATAAAGATGAAAATAGAAAAACGAAAAATAGAAAATAGAAAGTCAAAAACAAATGAAAAAAGAACATAGAAAAAGAGAAATGAACAAAGGAACAATATAAAATAGATCCCAAAGAAAAGAGAAAAAATACAGAACAAAAATGAGAAGGTGCAAGAAAAAAAGACAGATGAGAAAAGGAAGAAACAGAACAAAAAAGGAAATACGGATGAAAAAGGGAAAGAAAAAAGAGGAAATATAAAAAGTACATATCAAAGGAAAAAGAGAAACAGCGAAGTAAAAAAGAAAGATGAAAATAGAAAAATGAAAAACAGCGAAATGAACCAAGGAACAATATAAAATAGACCCCAAAGAAATGGAAGAGAAAAAAAACAGAACAAAAATGAAAAGACAGATGAGAAAAGAAATTTAAAAAATATGAAAAGAAGCAAGAAAAAATAAGAGAGTTAAAAAAGGGAAATAAAAAAGACAAAATATAAAAAGTACTTATCAAAGGAAAATGAATAGAGAAATGAACGAAACAGCGAAGTAAAAAAGAAAGATGAAAATAGAAAAATGAAAAAGATAAAATAGAAAATCAAAAACAAATGAAAAAAAGAACATAGAAAAAAAAGTGAAATGAACAAAGGAACAATATAAAATAGATCCCAAAGAAAAGGAAGAAAAAAATGAAAAGAATCAAGAAAAAAGAAAAGGCAGACAAGAAAAGGAAGAAAAAAGAGAAAATATAAAAAGTGCATATCAAAGGAAAATGAATAGAGAAATGAACGAAACGGAAGTAAAAAATGAAAGATAAATAGAAAAATGAAAAAGATAAAATAGAAAATCAAAAACAAATGAAAAAAGAACAAAAAAAGAAATGAAGAAAAGTTAAAAACAAAAGAAAGAAAAACAGGAAAAAAGAGGAAAAAGGACTTTTGGAGGGGCCCCTAGCAGCAAGATGGCGGACAATCCTGTCAAGTAAAAAAGAAAGATGAAAAATGAAAAATAGAAAATCAAAAACAAATGAAAAAAGAACAAAAAAAGAAATGAAGAAAGGTAAAAACAAAAGAAAGAAAAACGGGAAAAAAGAGGAAAAAGGACTTTTGGAGGGGCCCATAGCAGCAAGATGGCGGACAATCCTGTCATGTAAAATAGAAAAATGAAAATGATACAATAGAAAATCAAAAACAAATGAAAAAAGAACAAAAAAAAGAAATGAAGAAAGGTAAAAACAAAAGTAAGAAAAACGGGAAAAGAGGAAAAAGGACTTTTGGAGGGGCCTCTAGCAGCAAGATGACAGACAATCCTGTCAAGTAAAAAAGAAAAATGAAAATAGAAAAATGAAAAAGCTAAAATAGAAAATCATAAACAAATGAAAAAAGAAGAAAAAAAGAAATGAAGAAAGGTAAAAACAAAAGAAAGAAAAACAGGAAAAAAGAGGAAAGGACTTTTGGAGGGGCCCCTAGCAGCAAGATGGCAGATAATCCTGTCATGTAAAATAGAAAAATGAAAATGATACAATAGAAAATCAAAAACAAATGAAAAAAGAACAAAAAAAAGAAATGAAGAAAGGTAAAAACAAAAGTAAGAAAAACGGGAAAAGAGGAAAAAGGACTTTTGGAGAGGCCCTTAGCAGCAAGATGGCGGACAATCCTGTCAAGTAAAAAAGAAAGATGAAAAATGAAAAATAGAAAATCAAAAACAAATGAAAAAAGAACAAAAAAAGAAATGAAGAAAGGTAAAAACAAAAGAAAGAAAAACGGGAAAAAAGAGGAAAAAGGACTTTTGGAGGGGCCCATAGCAGCAAGATGGCGGACAATCCTGTCATGTAAAATAGAAAAATGAAAATGATACAATAGAAAATCAAAAACAAATGAAAAAAGAACAAAAAAAGAAATGAAGAAAGGTAAAAACAAAAGAAAGAAAAACAGGAAAAAAGAGGAAAAAGGACTTTTGGAGGGGCCCATAGCAGCAAGATGGCGGACAATCATGTCAGAGCCTCATCTTATGTAAAATAAACGTGAATTTCTTGAGTATTTTTGCTTATTTTTTCAACCTATAGTGTTCGCCCTGAACGGGATGGGCGCCACCAGGCTGTACTTACCCAAGACACACCACAGGAAATGGGGCCCTTACCGCTTAAGGGATTTTAATAAATACATTTGATCTACCACTATTAGGCACTAAACAATACACATTGTCCCTTTAAACTTTCATATCAAGGGTTGGGAACTTAAACTATCAGCCTAGAATTGGAGACCCCGTTGATATAAGTGGACGGCAAACAATAATAATCCATCCTCTTATTAAATCAACTTTTTCAAGGATGAATTGAGGATGGAAATGAGGAAGAAGAGCCTCCTGGTCCTCATCCATCAACATCTCGTGCGACACGGGTGAGTGCCGACGTCACTCGCGGATAAAAAAAAAACCTGAAAAACAATATATCCGATCCGCAGGTTCGTTTCCGCGGCAACGTCTTTGGACCAGGCCATGAACGGGGGCGCTAGAATGTTCCAAGTTTGCGAAAACGTGGACCTGGAGATGATTCTGATGGAGTTCGAGAGCTATCATTACGTCAAGTTCCAAAAGTTTCCCAAACTGATTAAGAAAGTGGCGGCTGAAACAGGTTTGACTTCAGGGATTTTTTTTAACTTTCCTAGAATAAAGTACACCTCCACTACACTAGGGGGCAGCGGTGTTCTAAAAAAGTCATGTCCTTTTCAGTTGGGTAAGGGCGGTGCTTCTCAAGGAGTGGGGCGGGAACCCCCTCCTGGGTTTGACTTCAGGGATTTTTTTTAAACTTTACTAGAATAAAGTGCACCTCCACTACACTAGGGGGCAGCGGTGTTCTCAGTGGCAGAGTGATTTGTTTCCATTTAACCTCCTCGCAGTTCATTACATAAAAAAAACATTGTGTATAAAGTGTGACCCTCAAGTGACCCCATGAAAATGAAAAAAAAAAAACAGATACAGAGAGCAGGCTTCTTTTCCATGGTGATCAGGTTTTCGCTACAAAAAATACTGTATTGTATCACCGACTCCCAAAGTCTTTACAAAGCACACGAGAGTTGGGGTAAAGAAATAAACAAAAGTCCGTCGTGTAGCACTTCACTGAAATCTCAGAGGGAGACAAAAGAGTAACGTGCATGCTATGTTAAAAATGTTGGCAGCAGACAGCATGAAGCCAAATCAATCAAGGTGTCACTTCAAGATATTACAGTTTTTCTTTAGTAAAATGTGCCGAAAAGCCTAAATTTGGTGTTATCGTTAATATTGTTTTGTCCCCACCAACAATGTTCCCTGTCATTTTCAGCGGGTCTGAGCGTTCACACAAAGTCGGTGAGCAACTCTTGAAACAACAGTGAGCAACCGTAATCCCAAGTGTGGCAAGATAATTCATGATCAAACATGTCCAAAACTTGACATCAAGTTACATTTTGCTGAGTTTCCGTCAATGCAAAATGATTTTTCTCTTTTGAATGAATTGACTCATGTACTATTGCAAAGGTTGGACGGCCTACAAACGTCCTTTGTTCTTACGATTCTTTTACAAGATATCCATTTCTTTTTATTTCCTGATATATTTTGTCGAATAATATAACATTTTTGGGGGGTTATTTAGTCGGTTGCAAGATACAGAACTTTACTTAATCACATTTTTGAGTGGAAGTACAATGTTGGCAACAAGATTGACTTGGTATAGTTGGAAATTATTTGAATGCAACACAAACTTTTTCTTCTTTTCCCCTGTTTTTTTTCTTTTTTTTTTTATTCCTTTAAAAAAAATCTCATTGTGTTTATTTTTTCCTAGCTGTTCCTTTTTTTTCTTTTTGTTCTCTATTTACTTTTTTTCTTTGTTTCTTTTCTTTTTTTCTGGCTTTTTTCAGAATTTTTCCTTCTTTTTTCTCTTCCTTATGTTTCTTTTTTTCTCAGCTTTTCACTACTTTTTCATTTTGGTATTTTTTTTCGTTTTTGTTCTATTTCCCCCCCTTCTTTTAAGTCATTTTGTGCATAATTTTATATAATATTTGGTTGTATG